>NC_087180.1:8251614-8279114 GCF_035594125.1 Scylla paramamosain
GTTAATATGAAAAGGGAAGAAGATAGAGTAAGGATAAGAGGACATAAGAGAAGGAATGAGACAGGATAGTACATAAGATGGAAAGGAAAAAAAGTAGATGGGACGAGTGTGAAAGGAGAGAAGTTAAGGAAGGGGAAAAGGTGGTTGGTTAAAGAGCGAGAGGGGAGATGAAGCTAGGGCGAGAGGAGAGAAGGGAAGGAAAGGCAGAGGCTGGTAGGATGGAGAGGGAATGGTAAGATATGGCAAGGATAAGAACACAAAGGGAAAGGAAGGGGGCTAGAATGGTGGGGCAGATAAGGGTGAAGATGGAGTGAGGATGAGGAGGGAAAGAAAAGAAAGGGAGAGACAGTGGCCAAGTGTTCAAAGTAGTGTCATGATGCATTGTCCTCAAAATAAATCGTCTTATTACAACTCATTTTGCTTCACTAAGACCAAAAAGGCTTAAATAATGGAGTCCTTTCTTCCCTTCCTGTAATACCCCTGCTACTCTCCACTCCATCCCATCTCTACAACTCTCCACCTCCCTTCCTCTTCTACTCCCACTATCGTTTATCTCTACTCTCCTCCCCTCCTTCCCTCCCGCCGCCACGTCTCCCTCCATCCCCTTCAAGACATTAAGGTTATTTTGACTTTCAGTTCACCTCACACCTCACCGAACACAAAAACGTTCAATATTGTCCTCTAAGAGTAAGATGTTCGTTCGTTTCTGAAAATATTAAAGCTTTTTTATAACAACAACAACAACAGCAACAACAACAACAACAACAACAACAACAACAACGACAACAACAACAACAACAACAACAACAACAACAACAACAACAACAACAACAACAACAACAACAACAACAACAACAACAACAACAACAACAACAACAACAACAACAACAACTACTACTACGAGTACTACTACTACTACTACTACTACTACTACTACTACTACTACTACTACTACTACTACTACTACTACTGCTGCAACTACTACTACTACTACTACTACTACTACTACTACTACTACTACAACAAATCTACTACTACTACTACTACAAATTTAATACTACTACTGCAGCTACTACTACTACTACTAATACTAAAACCACCACCACTACCATCACCACCGCCACCACCACTAAACAATGATAACAACGCTCAGTATTATGGGCAGGGAAGGAGCGCCGTGCAATGGTTTCAACAACAATGCCCCATTTAGTTCCATAATTACTGTCATTACGTTCCGTTCTGCTCTGCGACGCTTGTGTGTGTCTGTCAAACCCTTAGCACCGAGTCCTGGCTTTGGGCGGCTCGTCTCGGCCTCGGCAAACGTCCGCCAATGTGTAAGAAGGCTCTCTCTCTCTCTCTCTCTCTCTCTCTCTCTCTCTCTCTCTCTCTCTCTCTCTCTCTCTCTCTCTCTCTCTCTCTCTCTTTCTCTCCTGCGGGGCGTGGTGGGATCGAGACGCTGCGGCTCTGTGGAAGCTGCTGCAGGATATCCATTTAGGTTAGCGGTGTTGATGTTACTGTTATTAAAATTGTTGTTGTTGTTGTTATAGGTGTTGTTGGTGTTGTTGATATTGTTGTTGTTGTTGCTGGTGGTGGTGGTGTTGTGTTTGTTATTATTATTGGTGTTATTATTACAGTCATCATCATTATCATAACCACGACCTCTACTGCTACTGATACTATATCCTTTTTTGTTAGTGATACTGATGTTCCTGTTATTGTTGTTGTTGTTGTTGTTGTTGTTGTTGTTGTTGTAGGTGGTGGTGGTGGTGGTGGTGGTTGGGGTTGTTGGTGTTACTACTACTACTACTACTACTACTACTACTACTACTACTACTACTACTACTACTACTATTACTACTACTACTACTACTACTACTACTACTACTACTACTACTACTACTATACTACTACTACTACTAATACTACCACCACCACCACCATCACTGCTAGTGCCCTGATTAAATATGTAAAAAGGAACAGCAACGCCTCATTTCATTTCCGGACACAATTTTACTCTTCGCGGAATAGACAAACCATAAAACATTTCAAAGCAGCAGCCTCACCCTCGGAGCACAGTTTCCGAGGGGCACGTTAGCTGTCGAAACGATGTGCCCTATCCATCCCTTCCTCTCTGTTATTCATGTGCTTACGGCGCCTTTTTTTCCAGCCTCTCATATTCATTTTTTATATCAATGTTTTAGTGAGAGCAAAGTGAAGGCGATGCTTATACATTTTTCCTGCGCAGCCAAAGGAAACGTGGTCTTGTGGCAGGTAATTTAGAAATATGTAAATGCGGACACAAAGTAGACTCTCAGGGTATTGTAGGCTACACGATCGGATCCATAATCTATAAGCGGTAGAGTATACATCAAAGGCCTTGCTGCCTCTCTCTCCACTACCTCCACCTCTCCTTCCCTCTCAATCTCCCTCTCTCTCTCTCTCCTTGCCTTGGTACCTTCCACCCCATCCTCTGCACCTCTCATCTCCTCTGTGTATTTAACCTTTACTACCTGGGGCTTTAAGGTGTTTTTTTTTTTTTTCTGTACAACTTTCCTTCGCCTCATGTGTTCCGCATCCTTTCCCTTCTCTCCGCGTCTCGCTTCCCTCACTCCCATCGTTCACTGGCTGCTACTTTTCCTTAATTCCAACCTTTGGGTATCGTGAAACACTTGTAATTTTTATTATTTTGTCCTTTGATATTAGAATTTTCCCTGAGCTCCGGTGAAAGATGATTAATTCCTTAAAAGTAGTCTTTTTAGTTACGGAAATAGGATGGAATAGGACCTTCCTTAAGAACTGAATGTGAATATATTTTTCGAAGGTGTGATGGATAACTCTTCAGAACGCACGCCTCGGAGGTGCTAATGACCTATGAATTTTAATTTGACGGCGATGCAAATCATAAATAACAGCCCACATGACTGATATCGTACCGATTGATATCGTGCCAGCTTTCCTTGCGCTTTTCATCCTTGTTTTGTTTCGCTTCGCACAGTAACTCTAGTTGGCGGTGTGGCTTCTCACAGACACGTGGCTCCCTCTGTGACATTCTTAATACACTTACTGCAGTGCCCTGCTGTATTCATTTCCAACGAATACAATATATCGCGTTCTCTGTGAACTTTTAATTTAATTTAATATTACAATGTGCACGGAAGAGAACAGAGTGGAATACGAGTGTAATATTTATTCATATTTATCTTCATTACGTGGAAGTTGAGTCAAAACGTGTAGATAAATTAAATAACGGGATAGGCATGCATAAAATCATCTGTCAGGCTGATGCGATACGTGTCATAAATGTTGGCGTGAAAATGGTTTGCCGCTCACACAAGCTCATGATTGAAGCAAAATGAAGCCTGCACCTTGCAGGCACTCTGGCCATTACTGATTTGAACAAGAACAATTAAGACGCACTTCTCTTAAATTAACTGAAAGAAAGTAAACTTAGGCTAAATCAAGTTACTGAGACTATTCCGTTAGAGTGAAAACTGGAAACATCCCAGACAATCAAACTTGCAGATCGCAGCTTTATTGCCGCATATAACACGATAAAAAGAAGACGGAGTACTCTATAGATACGTGAAGGAAAACGGCCTTGAACTAGATATCATTAGAAGAGTAGAAAGAGCGAGATAATTTAACCTGTAGGTGAAAGTCGATGACGTTTTACTGACAATAAACTCAAACTCATTTCTATTATATTTTTTCCGGCATGCGCGGTGATGGGATTAAATAGTAATTACGATTCCATGAAGCAGAGAGAGACTTTTTTCTATGAGAGCAATGTAACGAGAAATGGTAAATTAAGTTCAGGGTATCGGTGTGTCCATCCGCCTGTCACGCCTGCATCCACCTATCAGTCAGTCAATACCTGTCTCCATCATGTTTATCTGAGGGTTTCCATTTTGCGCTATGCATATATATTCCCACTAGAGAGAGAGAGAGAGAGAGAGAGAGAGAGAGAGAGAGAGAGAGAGAGAGAGAGAGAGAGAGAGAGAGAGAGAGAGAGAGAGAGAGAGAGAGAGAGACTTAATGACTGAAGTAGATAAGGAGACCCAAGAACACACACACACATTTACAAACATACGTAATGCCAACCCGTGTGTGTGTCGTGAGCAGGACATAAATAGTGCAACACAGCTGAGTTCTTTAGATTTTACTTAATTTTAATGTCATTGTACTCTAATTCTTAGATTCTCCCTCCCTTGTTTATTTTTAGTTGCTGGATAGAACGGTATATTATTATTGCTGTTATTGTTGTTGTTGTTATTATTATTATTATTGTTGTTGTTGTTGTTGTTGTTGTTGTTGTTGTTGTTGTTGTTGTTGTTGTTGTTGTTGTTGTTATTACCATCACCGTACATCATGCATACACATTGACAGACAGAGAGGTAGAAACGACTGATAAAACAGATAAAGTGAATGACTGAACTTGAAGCGAGGCAACAGATAACAGACAAACCGACAAACAGCCAGAGAGAGAGAGAGAGAGAGAGAGAGAGAGAGAGAGAGACAAATATACCGACAGACAAAGAGGCAGCATTAGCTTTTATCACCAGGAACTTTGAGCCATAAAACAGTGGAGGCAATTGTAACACTACCCAGCGTACCAGTCCGGCTGTCTCGGGAGCAAAAGCCTTTTTTTTCCCGTCCCGCTCTCTCAAGTAGAATATGCCGGAGGAATATGAGAGAAAGTTGATATATTCGTGTAGACTTTCAAATATTATAGCCCCCCTTGGGCCGTTCCTCAATAGAAAAGCTGGTAAGGAAGCCAATTTATAAAGTTAGCCATGGTTCCAGCTGCTACGTTATACATCCAAAACTGCTGGAAAATTATAGGACAAGTACAACTACTTTATTGGATACGTGAACGCTGTTTAGTCGTGAAATTTTGGAAGCGTTTATCTCTGTGTTATGACGTTGTGGCGCAAGTTAGCCGATTACACGTGTCCAAACAGATAACCGTGGCCTTGACTTGAGAAACGTTCCATTCCCTTTATATATGGGTGGTGTTTTCCAGCGTAATGCGTCCATACTTCCTGATGGGGACGTTTATTAGCCAGTACAAAACGGAGTGGATTAGTAGCGGCCCGTTGTGCGTGGCTGTGTTTCATTCCCTGTGCAGTGTTTAGTGAAGCGTCGTCTCTACACGAGCACACAAACTTTATTTCTACTGCCTTTGCTTTATATATATACTCGTCCTTCATTTATTGCTACTTACTTCTTTTTTTGCTTTCCATTTTTTTATTTCATTTATTTCCACTTACTTTCTTTCTTCCTTTCCCATTTTCTCTTTCACCTGCTTTCTTATTTTGCTTTTTTTTATTTTGCTTTCTTTTGCTTTATTCACTGCTACTTTTTTTTTTGCTTTTCATTTGTTTTCTTTTCCTACTGCTTCCTTTTACTTATTTTTTTCTAACTCAATTTTTTTACTTTTTTCTTGATTTTGCCTACTGTACTACACATTTTTTTTTGTTATTTCTTTTTTCTTCTTCTCTATACCTGTTTTTACTTCTGCTTCACTATTCTTTCGATTTATTATACTGTCCTCTTTTTTTTTTTACTTATTCTTTTATGCTTTGTTTCTTCTAGTTCTCTCCGTTTTCTTATATTTCTTGCTTTTTTTTTTATCTATTTTGACCGTTGTGTTCGTACGTTGCCTCAATATTTGTTTTGTTTTGTTTTGTTTTTGCTTTTCTTTTCACTTCACACTTATTCATTCTTTTATTTTCTTGCTCCCTTTTCTTTACGCAGTTCCAAAGACTTTTACATACATTTTCTTCTGTCTCCTTTCTTGTGTTTCCTTTTACTATTCTTTTTTTTTTCTCGTTTTAACTCTCTTCTTGTATTTTTGTTTCGGTTTTCTCTTTACCCGTTCTTTTTCGTTGTTTATTTTGCCTGCATTCTTTTATTTTTGTTTCTTTAGCGTTCCCATTTTTATTCCTTGTTTTCTTTTATTTCTTCATCGTGTTTAAATTCTTCCTGTTGTTTCTGTTTTCCGTACTTTCCACAGATTCTAGTTTATTTTCATTGTCATTTTTTTTTGCTTTGAATTCTATTTCATTCACGTAATCCAGTTTCTCTTTATTTATCTTACTTTTCCTATTTTGCTTTGCATTTATTTTGGTGTCCTATTTTACATTTTCTTGCTTTTTGTTTAACCTGCTTTGTTTACTTCCTCAATTACTTCCTCGTGTTTTACCTTCTCCAGGTACTTTTTTTTTTTTCATTCGTTCATTCATTGTTTTTTTTTCGTTCTTTTAAAAATTTTCTTGTTTTAATTCCCTTCTTTCTTTTTCTTCCTTCCTGCTTTTTTTATTTATTTTTTATTTTTTTGTTTTATTTCCCTCATTTTTCCTATGGTTCTTTCCTGCGCCTGGTTCCGGTTTCTCTATACTCTTTAGTTTCCTGTGGTTCCCTTTACTCAGTGTAGGCACTGGTGAGGGAGCAGGACAGGGACGTGCCGTGTTCTTATCTCCTTCGTCAGTAGAGCTCGCGGTGGGGCTTCGGAGGGTGGCTTCGTTGGGCTCCTCTTATCTGCTTTCTCCAGTTCGTGCTTCTGCTTCCTCTTCCTTCTCTTCTACCGTCCTCTCACCGTTCCTGTCCCTTCTTCCATCTTTCTTTTCTTTTTATTTGCTTGTTTGTTTGTGTGTTTGTTTGGCTTGGTTGGTTGTTTGCTCTCTTCTTTCCTTCCATCTCCCCTTTCTTATTTCCTTCGTTCTTTCCTTTTCTGCTTCCGAATTTCTTCCTTCCTCTTTCTTTTTCATTTTTTTTTTCTCTTCCTCGTCATCGTCTAGGTCATCGTCGTCGTCTTTGTCCTCCTCCTCCTCCTCCTCCTCCTCCTCCTCCTCCTCCTCCTCCTCCTCGGAAACCTTCCACCATACGTCACCAAAACACATACTGCGTAGGTGCAAACACCGCTAACAGACAACCCTGACTGCATACACCTGTACCAATGCAGGCAGTTATTAATTGTGAAACTCTCCGTGATCGCTGTCCAGCGCGAGGAGAAATGGAACAGTATTTCAATTTTGTGTTACAGCGCTAGAAGTTTAATCTGGATACGTGAGAAGTTCAACACGTGTCCGTCCGTAGGGGCTCGACAGACAATTGCCATTATCGAAACGTCAACTTTCAGCTCCTGATGGAATACGAAATTCGGCTATGCGAGATTCTGCGCAAAATCCCCTCGGGCAAAAATTCGTGGAAGCTGCAAACTCGATACGTGAGCAACTGGGCTTCCTGTTAGTCGTTAAAACTCAGAAGCCCGGCGTCAACATGTGCACTCTCGATCATATGGAATTCTGGAACAAGAGCAAATTCAAGGAACTAACAACGGCCTTTGTATGTAATGACTGGCAGAACAAAATACAACTGACGACGCTACACTATCGGACGAATTTCATACCGATCCTAATGTTAATGTTTATAGAAACGGATCATAAAAGGCGCCATAACCACTGATGACTTTTAGCTTCCCAATATGAACTGATTGGAACTTGATGGGCAGATTAAAATGAGTATAGAGGCTGTTTATTCATAATTAAAATGACAGTTTGTATACGTGTCGATTGTCGAGCTGACCGAATCTGAATGATGTTCCACCACAGTGAAGTGGAAATATATGATGTTATTCTCTTAAAAATTGTATCCCTGTGTACAGGTGAAAACATTGCGTGTCTTTTCACCTGCTGCAGGGATCTGAAGACACAGTCATCGTAATTACTTGGTACAGTGGACAATGCGGAAGTGATGACGCTCCGTAACACTATATGAGGTAGAAAGATTTAAGCATACACTGTAAATATTTTGACTTTTGACATGGCTGACATTATTCAATTTTACAACAATCATTGGGTTATGAATAATAATCAATGAGTGATATACAGTTCAACATCTCTGCAACAATCATCAGATAATGAATATTGTCAAATAACTAATATCCATTGTACATATCAGGTCAAAGTAATTAAAACTCGCTTTACACTATAATAAAATAAAAGTAATTATATAGATAAAATAAATAAATAAAGCTTGCCACTATCAGGAAGTTTAGCATACAATAACAACGGCCATGTTCACTAGCATTGCCTTAACATTTAAACTTCGCAAAGTAATCATATTTGGAATATTTCCAGAAAGTGTGCAGCACGAAACTTACCTTCTATGTCCGTGAAGTTTCTGCATTTTTTTTTTTTTTTCCTTGTCATGAGTGTAGTGGGGCGAGGAACTTTGTAGCGCTCGTGTCCCTTCCCACCCTGCGTGTGTGGTACATACCTAATAAATAGTCTGATTAAGCAGATAATCTTGTATTAAACTAGATATATCTGTCACATTATACTCGCAAATTTATCATCTCTTTTCCCTTCTCATCCTCTTCTTCCTCCTCCTCGTTTTCTTGCTCTTTCTCTTCCTTTTTTATCTTTCTTTTCTCGTTCGTCAGGATCAAATGCAAATGTGCTTTATTTATTTATTTCTTGTTTTACATTTTTCGATTCAACTTTTTAGAAATATGACGGGAAAGTTTCTGCGCGGCGGGATGAAGCAACATTTTGGAGGCGCCTGCTGATCCACTGGCAGCGGGGCGTGGCGTTCGTTGCCTACACGTTAATTTGATCGTTCCGTTGTTCCAGATCACGTGAATTTCTGGACAGATGGATCAGATGAGTCAGACACGACCATGGAAGTTGCCATTCACGAGTTTCCAACTTTGTTTGATTTGCTACGGTACTTTTTTCACGTTTCGTTTCGGTGCTGGGTGATTGATGTTTTGCGCTATGTAGTTCGGTGCTGGTGGTGGTGATGGTGCTGGTAGGGGATGTCAGGGAGTGCGGGGAAAAAGAACGTACGTAGTTTGGTACTCCATCCCACTTTACTCGTTCACTTACCTTATTTGTTTGATTTGAGCTCTGAATGTTCATCACAACTATGGCACCAATAACTACATGATTTTACTGTATGAAAAAAAAAATCGACGACTTCTTTCGCTGTCCGTGTTTTGTTTTGAAATCATAATCCTGCACCATCCCATTGTATTAAGTTTAAGGAGAAACCATAGCAGTCAGATTTTCAGGTTGCATAATCCCGCTCTTCTCTTCCGCTTTCCTCCCTGACCTTCTGTTGTCACTTCTCTCCTTTATCAGCGTCCTCCTTCCCTCCTCGCGTGCCGCCGCCTTCCAGCCTATCTAAACGGGCCGCCGCTTTATCATGGTGAAGGGATAATAAGACCCATTGTGTCCCCGGGCACGATAAGACCCATTAAGATAACTCTTCGTCTCTCTACTCGATTCCGATAAAGGCTCTTGGTCACACCTCGCTTCCTGAAGGATATTCCAAGCCACTCTAAGACCTTCTCCCGCGCCGCGAAGGATGGAAAAGAGAGCTTAGGGGAGAGCCGAGATCATAGAGGGTGTACATAAAATCTTTAAAGCGGGAGAGGAGAGTAAGAGAGGGAGAAGCAAGGTCGCGGGGTACTGCTGTGGTTCTCCCTGATGTACGATGGTCAGATACCGGGAGCAGAGGGAACTTAAATAAATGATATGCAAGAAAGGGAGAGGGTGCGGTGCAGAGTGAAAGAGGTGGAGAGTAGAAAGGGATCAGAGGGGTTGTGTGTGAAAAGTCTGGCGGAAAACTCACTTTGACAAGGAAGAGTTTCAGTTGCACTATTAATTATATCCGTGAGGCAGAGAGTGACGGAGTTTTATCGCCACAGGAAAGGGGCGGGAGTGTAAATTTGCAGCAGAATAGTGACAGTGAGCCCTGAAATGTCGCATGGAAATAAGCGAAAGCATAATCATTTGTAAAGATAAATTCATCCTTCAGTGCTGTCTGTAATCTATTTGCAAATTACCGATACGTCGTCTGCATTTCACCAGACAGATTAACACTGAAATAACCCAGACTGTCATAAAGGGACCTTGAGTAAAGCAGAGAAAATTACATTGATATGGATTGACTTAACTATTTATATTTTGGATCCAGTTGTCTACGTCCTGCAAGATAGACTAGACACAAGACCCATCTCTAGGCCCCTCCTTCCTCGCGCCATCCTCGCCATCCATGCTCTCCAGACCCCAATTAACCCAACGCCCATGAGGCTCAGCTTTCTTGCGCACTCCTCCCAGTCGCCCGCACACAAGAAGCCTGCTGTAAATCCATCAGAGTTATTGGGAGATGTCTGTGGAAAATCATCGAGGCATCAAAACCTGATTAGCTTCTTTCTCTGCACTCGCCTTGGCTTCCGCGAACTGGTGACTCCCCCCCCTCCCCACCCGCCTCTTCCTCTTCTTCCTCGTCCCTGACCTTCTCTTTCTCTCTCACTTTCCTCCTCTTCCTTCATGACCTACAATTTCAATCAAGTTAAGCTCTTAAAAAAAATACAGAAAACTATCATACTATCATCTCCATTACCATTGCCACCACCACCACCACCACCACTTCTACTACTACTACTTCACGTTCTTGGCGCGGCTTCTCGCATGTGTTGTGGTTTCCTTCACGTTAACGCCACAATGCACCGCGGCGAGCTGGTCTTGTTGTGCTGTGTGAAGTGTGTTTGTTGCGATGCCTCGTTATTTTTCTTGTGCTTTGTAGAGGAAGGTGACATGAATGAGAGAGAGAGAGAGAGAGAGAGAGAGAGAGAGAGAGAGAGAGAGAGAGAGAGAGAGAGAGAGAGTGTGTGTGTGTGTGTGTGTGTGTGTGTGTGTGTGTGTGTGTGTGTGTGTGTGTGTGTGTGTGTGTGTGTGTGTGTGTGTGTGTGTGTGTGTGTGTGAGTGCGTGTGTGTTTGGTCCATTTAATTCCCGTGCTGGCATATCAACAAGGGACGGACAGAGAACATTTTAATCATAGCAGCTCTGCACTGTATTAAAGCTCACACGATCTCTCTCTCTCTCTCTCTCTCTCTCTCTCTCTCTCTCTCTCTCTCTCTCTCTCTCTCTCTCTCTCTCTCTCTCTCTCTCTCTCTCTCTCTCTCTCTCTCTCTCTCTCTCTCTCTCTCTCTCTCTCTCTCTCTCTCTCTCTCTCTCTCTCTCTCTCTCTCTCTCTCTCTCTCTCTCTCTCTCTCTGTCGTAAGCCTTGGTCTCAGTCTGGGCTCGTGTTGCAGGATCCAGTGCATTAAGAAAGCGTCCTAAAGAATCTTATGTCATTTGGTCCTGGATTTAGTCGTCTGTTTCTTCCCTTTCCATTTCTTTTTCCTCGGGGCTTGTCTTCCTCGTGGGGGGGAGTGGATGTAAAATCCCGTTTGTGCTCGACTTATCCCAGCATGAAACAAACTTCGCGGTATGAAAACACGACCGAACCGACTGCAACTTTAAGACCATTCAGCTATAGGCTCTCCCTCTCTCTCCCCACTCGCTTCTCTCACAAGTACTCGAATATGAGGTAAATAATAAAGAAAGCAGTCATTCTTACAAACCATGCCTGCAATATAAATAGAAACATCTTAGATCTAATAGCCTTCCTTTCAAGCCCTTTGGAGGATCAGGGAGAGGTCAGACGGTGATACACATGTCACTCTCTCTCTCAAAAGCGGCGCTGCTCTGAGGATTCAAGCGGTTGTCGTATCAGCCTCGTTACAGAAGGCAGTCATGCAGCAGAGGGCGGGGCGGTGACCCTATTGCAGAGGGGACGAGGACGAGAAGGGCCACGACGAAGTGAAGGAGGAGGACATGAAGGAGGGAAAATAAGAGAAAGACCAGGGAAAGGTGAAGGAGGACAGAAGAAAAGAAAGAAGGGAAAGATAATGATAGGAAGATGACGATGACAAGGGCAAGAAAAAGTAGAAAGAAGAGAAGGACGAGAAGATGGAATAAGAGGAACATGAGATATGGAAGGAGGAGAGGAATGCAAAAAAGAAAAAGTGAGAAGGAGGAGGAAGAGAAGACGAAAAGAAGAAGAAAAAAAGAAAAAAATAGGAAAGAGGAGACAGGACAGGAACAAAGGAGAGGAGAGCGTGGAAGAGCAAGAGGAAGATGAGAAACTGGACGGTGAAGAGGAGGGAGGACACAGAGGCAGGCGAAAGAAGAGCAGAGAAACAGAGGGATATGAAAGTGGCCGAGAGAGAGAGAGAGAGAGAGAGAGAGAGAGAGAGAGAGAGAGAGAGAGAGAGAGAGAGAGAGAGAGAGAGAGAGAGAGAGAGAGAGAGAGAGAGAGAGAGAGAGAGAGAGAGAGAGAGAGAGAGAGAGAGAGAGAGAGAGAGAGAGAGAGAGAGAGAGAGAGAGAGAGAGAGAGAGAGAGAGAGAGAGAGAGAGAGAGAGAGAGAGAGAGAGAGAGAGAGAGAGAGAGAGAATGAAGAAAATCAAGGGCAACTTTTCAGAGCAGAAATGTTATATTCTGGGTTGGAAATGACCGAGGAAAAAAGTGTAATGGCGGGGTGAGTGCGGGTGGCGGGCTCAGCGCGGTGGTGTGTCCCGGGAAAGTGGCCTCGTATTTCAAACCGATGTGACGCCGATGTCGTAATAAAGCATGCAAATTCAGGCGTCTAAAAGTTGTACAAGCGGCTGTGTGCTTCAACCCGGTGAGGATGAAGTCTGTTATCTACGCATTCGGTTTTTTTCACTCTTTCAATAACAATGCCTTCTAGAATTAAAAAAAAAAAAAAATTATATATACATTGCTTGTCTGTTGAAAAATAGTAAGCCTGTCTTTTGTCCTTTTGTTGGAGTAATATGTTAAAGTATTTAGTTTTCGCATCTGCTCAGTTCTTTGGACGTTAATCCGCATTAGTTAGTTGGCGACACCGAAGACAATTTTACAGAGCAATGCTGAAGTGACAGAAGGTTTGCACTACTGGATATTACATTCTGCTGCCTGCGTCTTTCCAAAGCTAACTCTTAACTTACAGCAGACCATCTTATCAAGCCACAGCAATCAAGGGCTTACTGACCTTTTTGCTCTTGTATTCTAAAAGAGGAGTTATGTGCAAAATTGTTCTTTTTTTCTTTTTTCTTCATTTATTTCTTTTTATTAACGCCATGCTAGAGTCAGTGTCAGCTTGCCAGAGAAGTAGAGTCCAATAAAGTGGAGGAGACCCCACCGCCACATTTTTTCTGTTTTCTTTTCCTTTTTTTTTTTCAAAGAACAACGAACTTCAAGCGAGTAGGAGTATCTGCCGGAGGGTCTTTGTTTATTTTGTTTTGTGTGTGTCGCGTGTTTGTCCCTCGTCTCCTGGTCCTGGGCTCCGTGTTTGAGGTGTGTTGGCAGCGTTTATCCTGAGTTTTGCTCCGCGTTACAGCTGTCGTGCGTTCGAGTCGTGGCTCCATTTTTAGTGTTCATCAAGTGTGTTTTTGAGGTAGTTATTTACCTTTCGGTGTGATTGGTGCGCTTTAGGTGCATAAGTATGTTGGTTCACGTGTGTGTTGGCGTGTCCGCGTGGCGATGTGTACAATGCATAAGTCACGGCCATCGTCTGTATCGACTCACGCTCCCAAGAAGCATTACATAGCCTGTGTTGCACGCCAAACCGGCAGTTACCTGATGTCCCACGGCGCGGGTAATAGTTCATCCAATATTCCCTTTTGGCGAGGCTTCAGGGATTCTGTGGAAGAGAGTGAGTCATGCCGGATTTGTGGGGTTTGCTTGGCGTGTCCTGCGTGACGCGAGAGATCCTCTTTGTCCAGGGATTGGTCCTGGCGTGGGAGAAAAGTGAGAGGTGTGAAAATATGTAGATTATGCCTCTTAGATGTTGTCTCTCTTATCGAGTAATTGGTACTTGGAAGTCTGCGTCTTTTTTTTTCTCTCTGTCATTTTTTGGAGGTATGTGAATGTACAAGTATCTCCTACGTTTTCCTTGGAGATGCGTAAACATGCAAGTCTCTTCCACGTTTTTCTTTGAAACGTATGAATATGCAAGAATTTCCTACGTTTTTTCCTAGAAGTGTGTAAATGTGTCTGGTGTGCGTTTCCTTCCGGACTTGTTAATATGCAGATCTCTTGGTCACACTTCTAGCTCTGCATTCCAGTGTTATATGGAGACTCGGGACGTTTACATTTTTCCACATATATAGAGAAAAGTAAGTTTCTAGGCCAAGGAGTATATCAGTGTGACAAACAGTAGTGCCTTAACTTATAGCGTGATCAAAATGCGATGATGTAGAATGAATGACTCAGAAAGAGGTCGAGGTGTTGAAGTCTGGGCCGAGATATGTTGGAGGCAGTCCAGTTCTGATCACCATTTATAATGACTCTCCTTCCTCTTTTGTCCTCCTCTCACTCGTCTGTTATCCCCGTCCGTGGGCTGCAGCGTCGTTAGCATCAGGAGAGACAGTCGGCAGGACAGAGCCATTCCGGAACACGTGTCAGTTTATGGGCGACAGGCAGGTAACCAGATTACAAGGAGACCATCACTCCCCTGGACATCTCCACTGTGCATCTGAATACCCAAGATAATCGTGCCACACACAGCCAATTGTCACCGCCGCGCCAGGCCGAGCCCTAACAAACTTACTCTCCATAACGAAGCTGCGGACTCCCTTCGGCATCATCTGTGCAGGCGGAGCGAATACCAATCCCTCCACACCAATCTCTCGTCCTGTTCTTGCCATCACGCTCTGTGGCTCAGGTTCCTTATCTCTTCCCCGCCGTCATCCCTAAATTTCCTCCTGAATATCTCTCTCTCGGACTTAACGTGGAACTTGGCGTAACGTTATTGCTCCATTAAAGGCAGCTGAGAATTACCTGCAAACATCCCGAGCCACTAAGCGTCCCCCGAGACCGTCCCTCTCGCGTGTGCACCAGCGAGAGTATTATTCTGGTCACTTGGCGAGCGGGATATTCTTCCAGCGTATGCCAGACAGTGATTTGCTGGGCGGGGAGTGCAGGGCTGTTTCCTTAGTGGACGGCAAGCAGGATGTTCGAATGGGAGAGGAAATTCAAGGCCGACTCACGGACAGGACGCCTTTAGTTCCCAGAGGTGAAAGTGAGGTAACGTTTCCCTGGTGTCCGTGTTGGTGCGTGGCGGTGGACTGCGGCCATTCCTACTAAAAATACTCGTATGGAGAACCAAAGGCGATGAGATAAAGTAAATGATATTATTTTTTCCTTTCTTCTTTTTTTCTTAAACCTGAATATTTATACCAGTTCTTTATTACTTTTACACACAGACACTGGTGAAACAAAAACACACTCGCAAAAGAAAAGAAAAGAAAAGAAAAACAATTAACACTAGAAAAAAAGTTAGCACAATTATAACACATCATTGTATTTATCCAGAATCGCGGCAAATTCACTTCTACTTTCGTGACATGTCTCACTGGCTGGCGCTCCTTGTGCAGGAAATTTTGAAACTCAAATTAATAATACCGTCGTCAGCGATTTAGAAAAAAAAATATTGGCTTTCTTTCGGCTCTTTCATATTTACCGGTTTAGTTAGGATAGGTTTAGTTAGAAATTGTTTAGTTAGGAAAGGTTTATTTCTGTTAGGTTAGAGTTAGGTTTAGTTAGGTTAGGATGCCAGCTGCAAGAGCAAGATCAAGAACATGGCGGCCATTACAACAAGAACAGCAGCAGTATTGTAGACCCCTATTTAGTTTTGGTGGTAAGAGGCAGTATTTGGTTCTATTTTAGCTCTATTTTAGCTCTAGGCTTTATTTTAGCCGAAAAATAGGAAATAGGGCTGCGCGACTCTTAATATATTTACCGTCTTTTCCTTATGGTAGGGGGAGATAGTGATTTGCGACAGAAAGTGATGATAGATTATTTAAAAACGCATCGAAACTTATATATATATATATATATATATATATATATATATATATATATATATATATATATATATATATATATATATATATATATATATATATATATATATATATATATAAAGTAGTTTCGTCCGTTATATGGAGTTTGTTGCTAAACTGGACATTTACCCTTATCATTCGCTATGGTATACACATACACTTTTCCTGAGCTCAAAAATAGGGGTATACTTGGGAGAGTCTACTTTCTGAGTCTCGATGGTAAAGATAGAAAGGATTGTGGCCATTAGGTTCGTAAGAGAGAGAGAGAGAGAGAGAGAGAGAGAGAGAGAGAGAGAGAGAGAGAGAGAGAGAGAGAGAGAGAGAGAGAGAGAGAGAGAGAGAGAGAGAGAGAGTAATACGACCAAACACGCTTAAAGACAAGTAAAAATATTATGAAGTTTATGAAGCACTCGAGAAAATTTGAGATATACAACAGGGAAGCGACCATTATTTTCCTGGAGATGTCTTACACACACACACACGCACGCACACACACACACACACACACACACACACACACACACACACACACACACACACACACACACACACACACACACACACACACACACACACACACACACACACACACACACACACACACACAACTCTCAGTGGGCCCTCACCCCCTCCAGGTAGTCCGATGTGCCAAGCTCCTCGGAGTCACGGTGGACGACCAGCTGACCTGGAAGCAGCATGTCGCCAGCACCATAAGATCAGCTACCTACAGGCTGTACATGCTGCGCAGACTCAGGTCGCTGGGGACGCCGACAGATGAGTTAAGGGGGGCGTATCTTACTTTCATCCTCCCCAAACTCATGTACGCCTCCCCAGCGTGGTCCTCCTCCCTCACACAAACTCAACAGCTACAGTTGGAGAGTGTGCAGAAAAGGGCGTGCAGGGTCATCCTTGGCCCTGCATACACCACCTATGAAGAAGCCCTGAACACCCTGAAGCTGTCCAGACTATCCACCAGGTACAGTGAGGCTCTAGAGAAGTTTGGAAGGGGAATTCTGAATCATCCACGTCTCAGAAACATGCTGCCGCCTGACGCGCCTCGCCCTACCCGTGCCACCAGACACCACAATAAGATAACGCCCCTAAAGGCGCCACGTACGGACCGGTACAGACTCAGTGCGATTCCCACCATGGTGCGAGCCATCAATCAATAGTCTCTTCTAGATTTGACTTACCTTTAGGATTAATGTCAAGTATTTCCCCACCCCCAATGTACATTTTCAGTTTGTTGACTGCCTAAAGAATAAACCGTTTATTATTATTATTATTATTATTATTACACACACACACATGTCACATCCTCCTGTAAATCCAAGCGTTGTAAAATAATTTTACGTTGATAATAATATGTGAGATGGAGGTAAAAACCGATTTTAACTGAAAAATAAGTGTGAATTAATTGTCACTCAGAAAAAATGATATTTATTTTAATTAGATTGTGTTACAAAAGAGAGAGAGAGAGAGAGAGAGAGAGAGAGAGAGAGAGAGAGAGAGAGAGAGAGAGAGAGAGAGAGAGAATTCAGACATAAACACCTTGACAAACGTAGATTCCGGGACAATGATCGAACACCTAATACCCTCCACAGCTGTACGCTTTACCTGATGCATGAAGAGTGAACACCTGCTGCAGGCAAAACAAACACGCAATAAATAAGCGGAAAAGATGACGATTTCTCCATAAGTATTAGTGCTTTAATTTTGACTGCACGATGGTGGATGAGAGAGAGAGAGAGAGAGAGAGAGAGAGAGAGAGAGAGAGAGAGAGAGAGAGAGAGAGAGAGAGAGAGAGAGAGAGAGACTGTTGAGAACGGGTGAAAATATCTTCCTCCTGAATTGTTTATCCTTTGTCCTTTAAACAATATGCTAGAATTACAAAACAACATACAATTTGTGGAAAAAAAAAAAAATGTATCCGTAACCTTTTTTTACCTTAAACTTTGTATTTTGGAGCTCAGTTAATTAGCGTTAATGGATACTATAATGAAGGAAAAAAAAATAATCAAACAGGTGAATCTGGGGCATCTGCTCATGAAGTATCCTCGATCTCACGTAGTGGGCAGGTGAGTGAGGAGGGAAAGGTGAGCTGGCAGGTATTACAGAGTGAAATGAAACGTAAAATGTAGCAAAACTAAATACATCACATTTTTTTTCTGGTCGCTTTTCACATGGATTTCCTTTCACGTTTACCAAATACGGGTCACATCTGTTTGATATGTTTAATGACTTTATCTACTGCTTGCAAACTGCGTCATTAAATGTTTTCAAATCATCTGTCTGTTACTGCACCGATGTGTCTGTTATTGTACCCATCCATCCTGTCGTATGTGTGCTGGCCGCTCTACATTCGTGCCATTTTGCGCCTCATTCTCTGCTGGTTTAGACAGAAATAGTTCTCTGGTTAGTGAATTATTGGATCGCTTTCAGTACGTCAAGAGGTAGTATGTTTAACCTTTATTCTCATTTTCCTCTTCTCTCTTTTCCTCTCCCCATCTCTTCTCTTCTCCTTTCTTTCCTTCCAGGAGTATGTTAGAAAATGCATTAACCTCAAATAAGTTAAGAACGAACACATCAGCTACTGTATTTTCTTTCATGTTCCTTTTCTTCTCTTCTCTCCGCTAGTCTGCTCTACTCTTCGCTGCTTTCCTCCTTTCCTTTTATTTATTTTTTTTCCATCTCCTCCCACTATTAACTTTGTTCTTTTGTGTTTCTTTATGTTCCTTCTCTTTTTTCTCCTCTAGTCTAGTCTACTCTGCTCTGCTCTTCTCTTTTCCTATTAAATTTTCTTCTATTTCTTCCCACCTTTAACTTTGTTCTTTTACATCCCACGTTTTCTTCAGCCTCCCTTTACTCATCTTCCTGCACCGCCCGCCTTCCCTTCTTACCTCCTCCCACTCCTTCATATGACCATTTTTGCAAAACTAAACCCTTGATATTATGATCTTAGGCGGCCATCTCTCTCTCTCTCTCTCTCTCTCTCTCTCTCTCTCTCTCTCTCTCTCTCTCTCTCTCTCTCTCTCTCTCTCTCTCTCTCTCTCTCTCTCTCTCTCTCTCTCTCTCTCTCTCAAGATCAATACATTTCTCGTAAAGTAGGCGGTATTATGTTACTGTATCTGTTTTCCGCTAATATGATTATATTTATATTAATCTTTATGTTGTACGAGTATTCATTCGACTTAATTGCAGGGATTTGTTTTAAGCCGTGGATTTTTCTGAAAGCAAGTGGAAGCTGCTCAGAGTGAAAGGTTTGCAAGAATGTGAATAATTAAGATGAAGGCCGCTTGTTTAAAGGAAGTGTAGATAATTCTCGTGAAAGGTTTCGTCCGTTCTCCAGGGATTAGCTATTACTCTGTTGTCTTACTTGTAGGTCAGTTTGAAAGCTATGGAAAAATTAAGTGTGCTGTTGCTTTTTTTTTTTTTTGATAACACATCTGCTTTTGTTTATTTGTCAGTAATCCCCTTGCTTTCTTTTTTTTTTATTCCTCCTTTTTATTTCCAGAATCAAGACTTCATAATATGTGTAATAGATATCACCTTTTTTCGAATTTTTTATGCTCTAAACTTATATATATATTTTTTTTCTTCTTTTTTTACCGTCTTTGGTGGCCTTATCGTTTGTTTCTTCTCTCTCCTCCCTCCTTTTCATAATTAATTTCCGTGACCTTCTGTTCTTCTATTTTTTATCTGAAGTTTTTTACTCATGAACTAATTTTTTTGGTTCTTGCCACGTTACATAGCCGCTCCTGTCTCTGCTCTCCCTTCATCTTGTAATTTATTCCTGTCTTCACTCGTTTCACCTGCGCATTATTTATCATTGTGCTTTATTTACTGTGCTTCTCCCTCCCTTTTATCCTCCGCTCCACTTCCTCCTTTCCTTTTCTTTATACGCCCTTGGAAGAAAAAAATCTTTGGCAACTTCGACAATAATAAAAAGAGCACAATGAAAAAAGAAAAAAAAAAGAAAAAGAGATGAATTCCTTTCCCGTCTTCTCTCAATATCCGTAAAGTTTCCCTCGTGTTTAATCGCCTACTTAGTCCAGTCAATTATCGGATATTTTTTTCTGACTGATTTCATCGACTTAAAACCCCATCAAGGAGGACTGTGCTGGGGGGAGTCCAAGTTGTTACGTTTATAGCCCTATCACTTAAGACATCAGCACATGACACGGACGAGGAAGGGAAGGTGAAAATATTATACAGAAATGGTAAATGATTCTGGGCACACACACACACACACACACACACACACACACACACACACACACACACACACACACACACACACACACACACACACACACACACACACACACACACACACACACACACACACACACACACACACGTCTCTAAGAAACAGGGGACATGAAAATGATGAAAGGGAAGGAAGAGGGAATGTGTGTGTAGTAACATGTTTGAAAAATGAGGTCAGAGAGAGAGAGAGAGAGAGAGAGAGAGAGAGAGAGAGAGAGAGAGAGAGAGAGAGAGAGAGAGAGAGAGAGAGAGAGAGATACTCGTACAGATGGAAAAAAAAAAACATAACTAACAGACAGGCGGATAGAACGAGACAGACAGACAAACAGACAGCCAAACACACAGAGACAAGAAACAAAAGACAAGCACAAACAATAAAAAGACCCTATGCAATACAGACAACTGCGCACACTTCCTACCTACCCATGGGACACATGTAAATCCATGTGCACTAATTCATGTACGTGTCTTTGTTCTCAGCTGTTGAAAGTATACTTGCATGCATACATACATACATACGTGCACACATTGCCATGGGAACCTTTCTACATATACATTTTTTTACATGCATTCATGGATTTCATCATTTATTTTTGGCCGTTCCATTGGTCTTTGTGAATATTTTGCTTTCAGTGACCCGGAAAGACTCGACGTATTTATTAAATGGATCCGTAATATTTTGCTCGGAAAGAATTGCGGACCGAGTCACGGCGAAATATACTCGCGTGTGTCCTTTTGTGGCTGAGTGAGCCCGAGTCCTTGAAAGATTAACGTCCGTTGTGGATCAAATAAGCGTCCGGCCCGTAAAGTTTTTACCTTAATATTTCACGAGTAACTTTGGTGATGAGTTTCACGAGTTTTATGCAATTAAAGGCACAAGGGAGAGAAGCAAAGGAGAGGACAGTGAAGGCAGGAAGGAAGGAAACGTGACAATAGTGACATGGCTGAGAGTATCAAGTCAATAAGGAAGGTAAGGGGATAATAATATTTTTTTCACTGTCACCTTTACGTATCTCGCAGAATCTCCTGTATAATACTTCTGCATTCAGCACAACACAGCAGCCTGCTTGACCTTGCTGTGGCGAGCGGGAAATATTGCGCTATTATAACCGAAATGTGTAATATCGCCCATCAAAATCTATCGAATTAGAGAATGCTTTGTTTTTGTTCGGTATGGAATAGTTGAAAAAATGCCTTTATGATCCCTTTCATAAAGGCTGACATTTGCAATGCAGACATTTTTCCGGACTTTTTTTTTTTTTAAAGAAATACAACAACAATGTATTTCTAAATTTTAGTGATCGCTTGGTAAGTACAACAGGAACAAAAACAACAACAACAACATCATCAACAACAACAACAACACTAACATGACATCCATGTACACTTCGTCCTCATATTCCACCCTCCTCCCCTCGCCCCACACTGATCCACAATGGCGCCCAAACCAGCTTTGTTGTATATATCATGCACCGACACAGTATTTATCGTCTGTCTCTCGCGCACACTTTACTCTGCGCCCAGTGAAGGCCTTGCTCCCTGCCATCACAACACATAGCGTGGGAGAAAAACATACGTAAACATAATTATTATTTGAATTTACACAAAAGGAAGACTTGAATTTTATACCAAGCGTGTTTTCTTATGTCCAAATAACAACAACATGGTGTAATTTCGTGCTATTCTGCTCTCAATTACCGTGGCTGTAAAACTCCTGAATGTGTTCCCAGCTCCAGCCAGGTAAAGCGTGTCACGGTCACCTGGTAACTCAGTTTTGCGCTGCGTAACAATATTAACCAGTAGAGGTGCGGAGGCGAGTTTGAAATTTACAAGAAAGTGGAAGATAATGAACTCTCGGGAAAAGTTAGTAACTGTTATGTGAGTTTTCAAGTAATGGATGCTGATGTTAATTTATGATAATGTAGCATCTGGCAGCAAGTTTTTGTGGCGATAACTTGAGATACATATAACATAAGCAAAATTACTATAAGCGTAATGTGCACCTGTTTACGTGCCTGTTACATTTCCCAGGTAATGCTCCCTCCCTTCCTACCTTCCCCCCTCATCTCCGGGAAGCTGCTGCGCACCTGGACCAAACCCAGTGAGAAAGGAAATCTATTGAGAAATGAACAGCGGTAGTGACTGTTTACCTACGTGCATCCAGCATCTAACTTAATTAGCGAAAGAACGAACACTCAGTAATATGTTTTCTTCTTGACTTTGTTGAAGGTTTGATTTGAATTTATAACTCGGCAAGACTTCCCGGATGTTTCGATTTTTTTTTTTTTTTTTTTTTTTTTGCTATTTCGAATTCCT
This sequence comes from Scylla paramamosain, assembly GCF_035594125.1. Taxonomy (NCBI): domain Eukaryota; kingdom Metazoa; phylum Arthropoda; class Malacostraca; order Decapoda; family Portunidae; genus Scylla; species Scylla paramamosain. The sequence goes on from NC_087180.1 coordinate 8,273,941, forward strand.
GTAAAATGGCAGTGTTTTGTTTTATCAGGTTGTTTTATGTACGGGGATTTCTACTTCTGTTTTTGTTCATATTGGAAAAGAAAGTTAACATTCCCATTCATCTTCTCGCCTTGTTTCGAAGTTTGTCGTGAAGTACTTTTGTGATGAATTTGAAAGTCTTTTTTTTTTTTTTTTGGTTCGTTATTGAATTGAATTTTTTTTTTTTTCTCTCTCTCTCTCTCTCTCTCTCTCTCTCTCTCTCTCTCTCTCTCTCTCTCTCTCTCTCTCTCTCTCTCTCTCTCTCTCTCTCTCTCTCTCTCTCTCTCTCTCTCTCTCTCTCTCTCTCTCTCTCTCTCTCTCTCTCTCTCTCTCTCTCTCTCTCTCCACACAGCTTTGTTTCGTTCCCTTTTTATTAGGGGATCTTCTTTCTTTTCAATGATACTCTCCTATTTGCATATTTGCAGTCAACTTGAATGCGTGAAGCCAAATTACGACATGTTGTGTGACTTCCCTTTCTATCAGTACCAAACATTTCGGAAGGACACGTATTTTTTTCCATCCTCGTCATACACTTTATTTGTTATTAATGTATAATATTTGCTTTGATGGATAATATTTGACTTTCATACTACTGTTACTGTACAATGCCGTGATTTTTTACTATAGACCACGCTGAGCATTGTATCGATATGTTGTTGTCAATAAATATCTGTATCTAGGGAATTATGGGTTATTTTATTCCGTTGCTCGTTTAATATTCATCGCCCCCACCATAATGTATCAACTGGCTCGCTGTTCCCATGTATCTTTAAAGGTCACACCCTTCTTGTTCCTTTTATTGATGTTTCCATTATAATTCTGAAGAGTATTGTTGTTACCATATTCCTTTCCTTCCATTATGATTCACCGTTTCAGTATTCATCCATTAGTATTATTATTATTTTTTTTTTCTATTTATCTATTTATTTCTTTTAGTATTTCTGGATGGTTCTGCTCCTTTTTTTTCTTTATTTATTGCGTGTATAGTAGCTAACGTTCTCTGTATACTCTTAATACACTGTGCATGTCGTCCATCCCATTCATCTTACAAGTCACATCGTTTATTTAGGTTTTCATTATAGTTTCATGTCTTCTTTTTCTTCCTTTTCTTAGCAGCTTCTTTCCATCCATTTTAAGTCATATACTCTTTTTTCACTTACTGATGTTTTCATTTTTTTTAGTTGTCTTTGTCGTTAGTATTTTCTTCTATTACACTTATAATCCTTAACTTTACTATTATAAATTTCTACATCCTTGCTATTGGTCACATAAACTTTACAACTGAAGAGGCTGTCTTGGTCGACGGTCTACGTATTCCGTCGCAAAAAAAAAAGCCATTGACTGACGAATCCGGACAAACTGTACCTTTATTGAGTTTGTTACTTATTTCCTGCCGCGGATGAGATTGGCTGTCGCTATTGAAGGTCAGAATGACCTCATCATCATCAGCCTCCCTCGCATAATTTTGCTGGTGAGTTATTTATTTTTTGTGAGCATCTATTTACGTAATCACGGGATTGGCTGTTTGAACTGAAAGTCACAATGAGAAATCGCCATTACCGTCTTTCCTCACTTGAGTTCTACGTCCAGCTTGAGTCCTAAATTACGGTGCTGTCATTGTGAATGCACGATGACTTTTGCTTATCTAAAAACGGACCGGCGTGGTAATTGTGGGTGAGTGGGTGAGTGTGGTGAAAAATGAGAGACTTGATAGAGCTGGTTTGGTGAGGGTTTGAGGGGGAGGCTCTAAAATATGCTGTTTTACCTTCCCAATTTTACGAAGCATCCAATACAATTTGTTTTCACGCCGTCATTCCGGCAGGCGAGGTTCAGCACGGCGGACGGCGGGGAATGAATTTTTATATCTGTCCGCACCCGCCGCCACACTCTCTCCTATGACTGAATGGTTCACGTTGTTGGTATTTTAATTGCGTTACGTCGGAAGCAAAGGTGTGTTGCACATCATATTTTTTATTCAACTAAATTTGGTTGCCCCCGAGCCCCGCGTCACGGGTCGCGATGGGGGAGGCGAGGGAAAGCAGGGAGAGCGTTTAGTTATTTAATTTCTGTGCTGTTTGTGTCCACCACCACCACCACCACCACCACCACCACCACTAGCAACGACTGCACCAGTAATGATAAAGATAATAATAATGATAATTAATAATAATAATGATAATAATAATAATAATAATAATAATAATAATAATAATAATAATAATAATAATAATAATAATAATAATAATAATAAATACATGAGAAACTTCTCACATGTTTTGTAATAAGACAGAGCAAGGTAACTCGTTTCACAAGGACGCTCTGATATTTACCATAAATGATGAGGATGAATATGATTATAATAATGATACTAATGACAATGTAATATTAATAATATTGTAAAACTGATAATGAAACAGCTGACGCATTTCTCTCAGGTCGCAAAATGACAAAGCGAAATATTCATGGACATCGATTTTCATTATAGACATTTGCTTGCAGAAAACTTGCATTAACAAAATAGTTCTAAGAAAGCAAACAGGAGTAAGGTGAAGATGGTGTACACTGGTAACGGTTTAAGGTAGCGCATGCATGGAAGGAAGAAACGAACACAAAAATAACACTGAAGATCATGCGGCATGTTCTCAAACGTCCCTGCACCTTATCTCGACCTTAACATGTCCTGGTAGAAGTGACTGAGGTTTTCTCTCCATATTCCAATAATGGTTTAATAAGCATTCTGTACCATCAACGGGAGGGAAAAAAAAATCGTATGAATCCTACTAATTATCTCTGGGTTTTGTAAATAGTCTTTATGAGAAACCAAGGAGATTCATAATACTGGTGAAAAGAGTTTGTTCACTAATGCTTCTGTACCATCAGTAGGAGAAATGACGTTCACATGAACCTGCACTAATCATCACTATGGCTTTTGAAATTTTTTTTTTTATGAAAGACCAAAGAGTTTAATTAATTCAGGTCAGGAGTCTGCTCATTACTGCTAAACTAATGAAAGAAAAGAGCGGGAAAGGTGAAAGACGAGGAGTGGTGTGCGAAGGTGAAGTGATAACCTAGAAACTCAGGCAAGCAGGTGACACAAATTCGCACTAAATTTAGGATGTCAAGAGGTGAAAATATAGAGGAAGGGGCTTAACATCAGGACCTGTATTCTGAAACTCTTTGAACTCTTACACTTATAAGGACTTTCCAAAGGCCACCGTGGGTAATTGGTAGGTTGTAGGTTCTCCTGCATATCTTGCCCGTTGATGATGCAGAATAAGAACCTAAAGAAAATAAGAGAAATAAGAGAAGCTGCAAGTAGCCATCAAGCTTAAACATGGCAGTCCCTGTATGAATCTCATCTATTTATACCTATCATCCTCATCCTCATCCTTCTTAAAATATTATACATCCTTAGAAATACCCTTGAAAAGCCACAGCAACATCCACTAGAGCAGGAGTTCCCAGCCTGGGGTACATGTACACTCAGTGGTACATTTGCACTTTTCAGGGGGTACATTGTGTCTCAGAGAATAACCACTACATGGTGTTGTAATCTGTAGTCAGAATGCACAATGTCGTTTTTTTTTTTTCTAATTTTCTTATTTTAGTAAGAAAATCTTCATCTTCATTATATGAAGAGTAATGTGAATACCATTTGGTTTTCAATATTATGGAAGTAACCGTGGCCGCAATCTATACTGGGCTTGAAAGGATCAATTATGGGACGTAATGATCGTTATGGAAAATTATAAGAAAGATATGTAAGTGAAGGATCAAGATGTTTTGTAAGTTACTTGAGTTTAATTTATTGATATTGTCGCCTTTATGATTCCTATGCAGTCTACATATACAAATTTCACAGTAAAATAATTTAAAAATATTACAGTTCTGTCTTTTTTATTTACAATTTATTTATGAGTACATATGAACCTATAGAAAATGTCCAAGGGGTACAGAGGAACAAAAAGGTTGGGAACCCCTGCACTAGACCCTGTCAAGAAAAAGTTGATAGAAAACGCCGGAACTTTGAAAGTGTACCGTCACAGGAAGGAAGATGGTACACCCTAATACAGTTTTCCTTAAGCCTACCCACGCCATGGAAATAAAAAGAGGGATAATAGTCCACGTGCTCCTGATCCTTCGTGCTCTATATAATATATATATATATATATATATATATATATATATATATATATATATATATATAGAGAGAGAGAGAGAGAGAGAGAGAGAGAGAGAGAGAGAGAGAGAGAGAGAGAGAGAGAGAGAGAGAGAGAGAGAGAGAGAGAGAGAGGCAATGTCGCATCTCTAGCTGTCTTCTACCGCTATTTTCATGCTAACTGCTTTTCTGATCTTGCTAACTGTATGCCTCCCCTCCTTCCGCGGCCTCGCTGCACAAGACTTTCTTCTTTCTCTCACCCCTCTTCTGTCCACCTCTCTAATGCAAGAGTTAACCAGTATTCTCAATCATTCATCCCTTTCTCTGGTAAATTCTGGAACTCCCTTCCTGCTTCTGTATTTCCTCCTTCCTATGACTTGAATTCCTTCTAGAGGGAGGTTTCAAGACACTTATCCTTCAATTTGTGATTCCCGCTTTGGACCCTTTTCTGGGACTGGCATCTCAGTTGGCTCTTTTTTTTTTTTTTATTGGATTTTTGTTGCCCTTGGTCAGTGTCCCTCCTACATGAAAAAAAAAATATATATATATATATATATATATATATATATATATATATATATATATATATATATATATATATATATATATATATATATATATATATATATTGTACACTTGACCCTTTATATTAACGGCCCAGCTCTCCCTCACGTCAAGCTCTTCAACTCTTAAACATGCTGAACATAGGATGATTCCCTTTTTGTCTCATTCATACGTGTCTTTTATTTGAATAAAGAAGGGGGAATGTAATACTGCATTAATTATGTACTTATTTCTTATCATCATCGTTATCATCATCATCATCATCATCATCATCATCATCAATCTTCATTCCTAATTAAACGGAACACTAACATGAAATGTTATATTATTATGATTTTACTAGAATATGAAAGGAAAATGTTTAGTTCTTATATCAAATATGTACCCACTTCTCCTCCTCCTCCTCCTCCTCCTCCTCCTCCTCCTCCTCCTC
>NC_087180.1:8284114-8289114 GCF_035594125.1 Scylla paramamosain
AAGGAATAGCAGCTTCGAAACGACCAGTGAAAAATTATCCTTCGTCAGTGGCTCCTGCAGGGCTTGTGCCGCACCATCAGTCCCCGTCGATGGTGACCTGGGCCGCCCCTCCTTGCCCGAGACCCGACAGCCTCCAATCCCCAGTGATGCACGAGCGGGGTTTTACGAATTCATCTCCTGAAGACGGGCGAGGCTGAGTTATGCTCCAGCCTGAGGAAATCACGCTGGCTTAGAGGCCGACCCTGGCTTTATTAAGGGCACCATCGCCCCTGGGAAGCCCTCCGGTGAGACTACCTATACTGATGGGCGAGGCTGGGTGCAGTTCTTGGTTGTGAAAGATGTGTGTGTGTGTGTGTGTGTGTGTGTGTCGAGGGGGGGATGACTGCGTGGGTTTGTATTTTGAAAGCTGAATTCATGTTATTTTTTTTTTCTCTCTCTCTTATTTAATTGTCATAGAGATTAAAACGAAGGCTTCATAAACATAAGGTCAGAAGATATTTATGTACTTTGTTTCGTGTGGGCTTGTATTTTTTTTTATCTATCTCTCTTATTTAATTGTCAATGGCACTAAAACAAAAGGTCAGACTACATACCTATACCCTCAATTTTGTGTACGCTTGTATTCTTAAAGTTGAATTTATGTAATATGTCCTATTTCAATGTCATAGTGATTAAAACCTGTAGGCTACATGAAAGTCAGAAGCTGTGTACGCATTTTTAGTTTTGGTTGTTTTTGATGAGTAATCTGCCATAGTTTACTGTTTAGTTTTTTTTTTCGGTATATTAGGTCTCCTGCCCTCCGCTTCCTCATAATCTTCCTGTATATTGGATTTCTCTTCCGGAACGCTTAACCAACAGCCGTCTCTCTCTCTTCCTCATATTGAGCCTTCACTTATTTCATCCCATTTCCCGTAATTTATATTTGATTTCTCCTTCAGTTCCTTTAACCTCCAACTCTGCTTCTCTTCCTCGTACTCTTAATACATATATGATCGGCACCCATTATTTCCAGATCCTCTTCCTCTTCCTCACACTCTTTCTCTACTTTGATGTTAACTCTCTCTCTCTCTCTCTCTCTCTCTCTCTCTCTCTCTCTCTCTCTCTCTCTCTCTCTCTCTCTCTCTCTCTCTCTCTCTCTCTCTCTCTCTCTCTCTCTCTCTCTCTCTCTCTCTCTCTCTCTCTCTCTCTCTCTCTCTCTCTCTCTCTCTCTCTCTCTGCAGCTACTTCTCCCTGTCCTCCTTACCTCCTTCGCGTACCAAAATTTACCCCGGCTTGTTTTCTGGTGGGTTGAGTTTTAATCCTTCGCTTCTGGTGTTCGTTGGTGCATTTTTCTCAGCAGATTAATGAGGGAATCTCACCAATTACCTCAACCCCCTCATGGGTAAAAAGGGTGCACTAATTTTTTTTTTTTTTTTCAGAAGACGAAGAAAAAACACTTGAGTTTGAAGGTAGATACTCTGTAAACCTTTGTGTGTGTGCATGTGTGTGTGTGTATGTGTGTGTGTGTGTGTGTGTGTGTGTGTGTGTGTGTGTGTGGGTGTGTGTGTGGGGTGCGTGTGTGTGGAACTCGCGGTGAGGAAAGAAAATCAATATATATTTTCACGAAACGTTTGGATGAAGAAATGAAAAAAAAAATATTTATATATATAAAGGGAATGAAACGATACTATGATTGTGAAGGAAAGAAAGGAAGGAAAAAGTGAAGGAAGGAAGGAAGGAAGAAAGCAAGAAGTAGGTCAAGGGAATGAAGTCTTGCAAGGAAGGAGGGAATCAACCCTTCATAAAAAAAAAAAAAAAAAAAGCGCCAGAAGAAAAATATAAACACACAACACTAACGAAGAAGATCTTAAAGAAAATAAGATATGTTGCAAAACGAGAAGGAATGTTGGTTAAAGCTAAGAATGTGTGTGTGTGTGTGTGTGTGTGTGTGTGTGTGTGTGTGTGTGTGTGTGTGTGTGGGTTCTCATATTCATACCTTTTTACTCGGTCTGAGGGAGCTGAGCATTATAACAGAGAGAGAGAGAGAGAGAGAGAGAGAGAGAGAGAGAGAGAGAGAGGTGGAGATAGTTCTGAGGGGAGAAATGAAAACACGTGTATAATAATAAATTTTCCCAAACAGAAAAGCGTATGATGAAAGAGAGCCAGCCATGTAGCAAAGAAATGTAGGTATATTAGTGCTCTTGTCAGGTGTGAACGTGAAATACGAGGAAACATATCATAGTTTATTGTATTTTGTTACGTTTTTTCTTTCCTATCCATCTTCAGTCATCAGATTCTCATAACATTACAGTCCTCCATGGTGACGTACTCTAGACCCGACCTAAAAAGGCATCAAAATAAGTAAAGAAGGCAAAGATATCAAGGGACGAGTGATAAATAAAACCAAGAGTGCTAAGATAGAAGGAGGTAGTGAAAGACGGTGACTGAGTGATCGGAACATAAACATCGTAAATAAAGCAAGCAAAAGTGGTAAGGAAGGAATGATGAATAGAACCGAGAGCGCAAAGATAGAAGGAGGTAGAGAAGAGAGCAGGAAGAGAAAGAGAGAGAGAGGGTGAGGGAACATAAGCAGCGAGACATAAGTGAAGGGAACTGCACAGAGGACAAACAAGAACCTCAAAGAAAAACACGGCGTGAAATAGGATCCGAGAGAGGAAGCAAGAGAGCAGCAGAGAAATTAGAGAAGCAGCAACGGGCGTTAGACAATGAGAAATAACTTGATGCCAGAAGAAAAGGGGACGAAGGGCGGAGTGGTGAGTCTTGTGAGCACACGTATTGAGGGGAGGTGGAGTGTCTGGTGATGTATGTGGTAGTAAACAAGATAACAAGAGTCTGGAACCCGCCTGGATGTGATTGCGATCCTCATAAAGCTACGGCGCTGAAAACGGGAACGAGGAATTGAGAAAGAGATGGGAACAAGGATGAGGAGGACGCGGATGAGAAGAAAGAGGAGGAAAACTGTCCAGAAAAGGGAGTAAGGGAGGAAAGACGCACATTATAACTTTTACCTAACCAATAAGGAGGTGGAAGGGGAGGGATAGATAAAGAAAACTACCCAGAAAAAGAAGTACGAGAGAACATAAGCAAGCAAATTGGAACTGCCACATGACCGAGAAAACTTTATGTAAAAACAAAAGAAAAAAAGGGTACAAATGTTTTGATACCATAAATAGGTCGTGAGGCAGAGATATATAAAAAAATACATCGTCAGTAGCTGATCACAAATAACCTCCAAGGAACCAACATGTTACCTTGGCTTGTTTTTCCTTTGTATTTCTCTGTATTCTGTATCTTACTGCTGTTGAGAGAGAGAGAGAGAGAGAGAGAGAGAGAGAGAGAGAGAGAGAGAGAGAGAGAGAGAGAGAGAGAGAGAGAGAGAGAGAGAGAGAGGAACTGCACAAGTCTTTTATGGGGAAAAGAGACACAAGGAAGGAGAGTTCGAAGGAAAAACAATGAGAGAGAACGAGAGAGAAACTTACTAAAGAAAAGAAGGAGAAAGAAAAGTGCTCTCTTTGTTCCCGCTTTTCTCACTGTCTCTATTTCTCTATTTCTCTATTTCTCTCATTGTGTGTGTGTGTGTGTGTGTGTGTGTGTGTGTGTGTGTGTGTGTGTGTGTGTTTGGGCGTCCTATTTTTTTCTGTCTGTTCGCTTGTCTATTTGCTTCCCGTTTTGAATGTCTTTCTGTCTGTCCGTCTGTCGTTTTAGATGTCTTTTCTGGCTATCTGTTCGTCTAAGAGAGAGAGAGAGAGAGAGAGAGAGAGAGAGAGAGAGAGAGAGAGAGAGAGAGAGAGAGAGAGAGAGAGAGATTATAAACAATACCGTATACATCACACCATAATAATTTGTCTCATCTTTACCCTTACTTAACCCAATCATACTACCAAGAACATACTCCCTGTACGTATATTCACCGGTATCCTTGAGTACACACGCACTACTGCTATACGAGTATACTGTATTTCTCTTCAGTTTACCCTTCTTGTTTTATATGTAAAAATATGAAGGGTCGTCGTGTGCCGCGTTGGGAAGGGTCACTTTTCCTCCCACGGCAGAGTCAATATTGAAGGCAGGAGAGGCAGGGGCTGTATAAATGTTTGTGTTCCTGAGATTATTCACTCGCCTCCACTCACACGCGACCCCAGAACTCAGTGACGGAGGCGACGCTGTAGTGTGTGCGTGTGTGTGTGTATAGGAGGGTGAGGGCTGAGCGTAAACGTGACCGTGTATGAAGTTTTAGGATACAGCCTTAATAATTATACTTTGCGAATGTGGCTTTTTTTTCTCTTATATTCATTTGGTTATTCTGTGATTTATTATGCGATTCAGGTCAGGCGTGGTTAGTGAAATATATATCTACGTCTCTGTCAGTCTATATGTCTGTCTGCCTGTCTGTCTGTCTGTCTGTCTGTCTGTCTGTCTGTCTGTCTGTCTGTCTGTCTGTCTGTCTATCTATGTCTGTCTATTTATCTGTTTCTCTCTCTCTCTCTCTCTCTCTCTCTCTCTCTCTCTCTCTCTCTCTCTCTCTCTCTCTCTCTCTCTCTCTCTCTCTCTCTCTCTCTCTCTCTCTCTCTCTCTCTCTCTCTCTCTCTCTCTCTCTCTCTCTCTCTCTCTCTCTCTGTGTGTGTGTGTGTGTGTGTGTGTGTGTGTGTGTGTGTGTGTATGTGTGTGTGTGTGTTATCAAAAGAGTTACATAAATATTTTTCCTTTTCCTTCTTTCTCCTCGCCTCCCTTGCACGGATGTATATATTTTTCCCAGTCGACTGCGATTCGTTACACTCTCTTTTCAACGTATTAATTGGTGCCTCATTTTTTTCTCGCTCCGAAAAAGTAAAAAAATAAATAAATACATATATATACCAGTAATAAATTTTGGAATAGAAAAAAAAGTCTTACATATGGTTAATGATGGAGTCTGAAAAATAACAAGCAATATTGAAGACTAAAAGCCAATATTTGCTAAAGAACACGAAACTCATATAAAATGCATGCTAAGTAAATGT
>NC_087180.1:8294114-8316614 GCF_035594125.1 Scylla paramamosain
CTGTCTCTTTCTTGCTCTCTCGTTCTCGTTCTCCCCTTTGCCTGGTGACACAAGGAGGGAAGCAGAAGTCACAGAGAGAGTCAGCTGTCTTGCATCAGTATTGGGGAGTGTTGATGTTACCTTTGCTTTTTGTTGGGTGTTGTCTTACATGTCACTCCTTGTATTACTGTTGCTGAAAACTGGTCTTGGTGGTGGTAGTGGTGGTGGTGGTGGTGGTAGTGCTGTTCCTGTTGCTGCTGTAACTATTGCTGCTGTTGGTGCTACTGTTGCTGCTGCTGCTGGCACCACCTTTTCATCCACCACCACCACCACAACCACAACCATCACAACTAGTGCAGATATCAATATTATTCTTCCTTTCTGTTCATGGCATTCCAAACCTTTCCTGTGTAGATCCGCACGACCTTTGTGTGTGTGTGTGTGTGTGTGTGTGTGTGTGTGTGTGTGTGTGTGTGTGTGTGTGTGTGTAAGCAAATCCGCACTTTTCATGCTTGTGGTGGAAAGCGAAAATATGCATTAGATAATATTTCCATTACCAGAAAGATGGAATTCAGATGCAGATAAAAAAAGGAAGAAAAAAATGAGCATGCCACACGTAATTCTGGGAACGTTTTATTTTCATTACTATCTCATTAGGCATTCCTTTGGTGTGGCCTGCTGCGTGATTGTGTTTTCTTTCAGGAATTATACGACTTTTACCATTATACATGTTACCTCATTATCCTTTGTGCAGTGTGTGGATTGTGTTCATGTATAGAGCTGAATGAGTTGGCCAATATTTTTTTTGTTTTTCTCTACGTAAAACACCCTTATTACAACGACACACACACACACACACACACACACACACACACACACACACACACTCTCTCTCTCTCTCTCTCTCTCTCTCTCTCTCTCTCTCTCTCTCTCTCTCTCTCTCTCTCTCTCTCTGTTGCAACAAGGATATATTTTCATTTTTTCCCTATGCTTTTGCGAACACTGGCTCCTTTCTTGTCTCGTTGTGTTAGACTAGATTAAGTTAACGTTGTGCTGTGTTGTGGTTTGTTATGGCTTCGTTGTCTTATGTGCGGCTGTGTTTTGCTGTGACGTGTTTTGATATTGTTTTTTGGTCTGGTGTGTTTTATTGTGTTATATTCGTTCTCTCTTTCTAGGAAGCGCTGAGAGAAAAATGTGTGTGTGTGTGTGTGTGTGTGTGTGTGTGTGTGTGTGTGTGTGTGTGTGTGTGTGTGTGTGTGTGTGTGTGTGTGTGTGTGTGTGTGTGTTATGCGTGCATCAGTTGGTGTTTAGGCATTCATTAATTCACTTTTTTTTCAATTTTTCATTTCTCTCAGTTTTTTGCTTCTGGTCGGATGCACTGCGGAGTATTGAAGTCCGTGTTTCTTTTATTCCTTTTTGATACGAACGGATTCCATGTTTGTAGTAATATGCATGACAGACAGGTTTGTGATGTTGTGTGGCGCAGTTTGCATGTATTGTCCGTGTGGTGGTGTGCGGCACGATAGCTGGGTTGTGTGCGGTGGTTTGTGGTGATCTGTGGTCGTGCTTCGTGTGGTAGTGTGCACTGCGTGATGTTTGGCAGTGTGTGCTGGAGTATGATGCAGCACTGTTGCGGTGTGTGGTGTTGCGTGGTAGAATGACGTGGGGTGTAAAAATGTAATAATGTGTTATTCAAATGGTGGTAATAAGTGTTTCATATGAGACATAGTAAGGACTAATCATATCTTATTCCTCCAACAGATTTTCTTTTTTCTTTCCGCGCTCCTCTTCTCCATTCTGTCTTTTCGTCATTCTTTTTCATGCTTGTTGATCTTCCTTACCTTCAAATCAGGGAAAGATTCCCGGCACCATATTAACCTCGTGGCCATAATCTGTTAGATGGGAAGGGAAGCTGCAATATTTGGCACTACCATTGCACGGAGAGCGTTCACCATCTACAGCAAACCAGGAGAAGGGAGTTTACCTCGTGTCGTGATTACTGTGCATGGCAACCATGATACAATGCACATACCATCACGAAATATATGGAACTGGCTAAACGTTTCATGCACAATTTTAGGAAGTAATACGAGAAAACGATTTTTAGATTCACATTCTTTTTTCCTAGTCGATCTATAGGGTAGTGTATTGTAATATTTGTAGTGACATATATTACATGGCAACTCAATATAGTGCAATGTAGTCACCTGTTGCAATGTGTGAGGTGTTGTGTGACTATTTTACAAGTGCCCTTTGTTTTCGAGGGATCACGAAACTGGAACACAGTGAAGAAGGTCCGTGCAGGGTCTAACTTGTTGATCCGGCTTGGATTAACTCGTGATCTTTGCCCCAGTTCGCTTGGTGGAGTCGTAGTTGCGTCCTTGGTGTGTCTCGCGTGACATCGCCAGGTGCCCTTGAGTCTCAGGGTCTGTATCAAGTCTTGACCTGCTAGCACATATGTGTTTTTAGACCGTCAGACAGTTACCCTCAATACAAGAAGGCTTTGTGTTGTGCAGGTGCCATTTATCTGTAATCCCCATTGTTACTCCTGCCTTGCCTTTGTCTACCTCCTAAATTCTACCCAAATAAATTCTACCAACGAGGTTTGCACCATTAAAGTTTCACACGAAATAATTCCAAACATAAATTCCCCACACCTAACATGATATAACATAAACTAACATTTTGAGGGAAATTTTGTGACTGGAATTTTTCTGCATGAGATTTACACAGGGAGGTTTACAATATACTGTAATTTCCCTTGCTTGGACGGTACATTTTAATTTCATCGCCACAGTTATCTGGCTAGGTAAAAATTTTCGGCACTAGTTTCTTTTACCACATTCTGGTGTAGTATTTCTGTGGTCAGCTAACTTCGTGTTCACCTTTCCCGCCTTTTGTTTATCACTCATCGATTTCCTTTGTAGTCTCTAACTCCTTGCAATATTTCTTTTTCTCATCGATGCCAGGTTTTCTATACATCATGTTTTTCGTCTGATCACAGTGCAAAGTTGTGTTTCTCGGTACCTGTTTACGACCAGTTGATGGATGAGGATAACTTGAAACACTCCAGACCTTGTAAGTGATTTATTGTAAGTGATGCGAAAAGGCGGCGGAGAAAACCCCTGGCTATCACGGAGTTGTACAAGCTTCCCCCTCACGATGAAACGCTCTGATGGAGTGAATAAATCATAAATGGAAACAAGACAATTCACGAGGAATGCTTAAGGGATCTGAAAGAAGACCATGAAATTGAAACATGCCAACATTTTCAAAGGGTAAATAAATCACGGTTTTGTAATCAACACAATTAACTTTCCTTTGAAGTACGTATTTTTTACGAGTAGCACTTAGGAATATGAAAGAAAACCTTGAAATTGCAACATATTAACAAGGGAAATTAATCACTCAATTAAAACTACGACCACTAATTTTCATCACCATTAGCATTACCTTCATGTGTTCTCTAGTCTATGGAGGTCACAAGGCTGAGAATCCTCTAGGGCAGAATCTTGGCCGATCCCTCCCCTTGCTCTTTGGTGGATCCACAGGTTACACGGATTTCTCACGACGCTTTGTACTGTCCCATGGGAAATCTGCTCTATTGTCTAGGTGAAGTGAGTGACGGGGGGTGCCTACATTAAACACCTTACAATATTCCTCTCTCTCTCTCTCTCTCTCTCTCTCTCTCTCTCTCTCTCTCTCTCTCTCTCTCTCTCTCTCTCTCTCTCTCTCTCTCCTTTGTTCCCATCATTATACTCATTCCTCTCATGCTTTCTTCTCTTTCTCTCTTTTCCATATTTATTTGCGATTTATTCGTTCATTTTCTCCATCATTCTCTTTCTTTTGTTACTTTTTTATGCTTCATATTTTTTATCAATCTCTCCTCTTGTCTTTCACATTTTTTGTCCTCTTCCCCTGCGCCATTTTATTTATTTTTTTTTTTTTTCGCTGATTAAATTACGTCATTTTCTCTCGCTCGTCTTCTCAGGCAATTGAATAATTAAACTTTTCGTCTTCATTGCTCGTCATAATTCATTTTACATCTCCTCTCTCTCTCTCTCTCTCTCTCTCTCTCTCTCTCTCTCTCTCTCTCTCTCTCTCTCTCTCTCTCTCTCTCTCTCTCTCTCTCTCTCTCTCTCTCTCTCTCTCTCTCTCTTTTACCTTTTAACTCTTTCTTCTCAGTTCTTCTCCCCTCTTTGCCACCTCTTCTGTGTTTTATTTCATTACTGTCGTGAAGTGTTTAGTACCATGACCGCTTGGAAGATTTATTTTATTTATGCTACTCATCGCATTTATTCTTCATGGTTTCAATTGCAGCCTAAAAAAAAAAAAAAAGAAAGATATGCTGATGATTAATTACTTTCCACACAAAAAATACACACACACACACACACACACACACACACACACACACACACACACACACACACACACACACACACACACTGGGAATAGACGCACAAAGACAGGGAGGGAAACAGGAAGTGATGGACGAATTTATAAGGAAATATAGCATTCCAGAAGCCCTATTTCCCCCTTGGTACACATCCGATGCTTTCCTTTTATTTGACTTCCCTTCGTGCTTTGGTCTGAATTGTGAAAAGGGAGGCCCATAACTTTATTCAGCGTTGTGATATATACATGACAAAAGATAGGGAGGTCAGGTGACTGCCAGGTGAGTCTGAGCAAAACACGGATCTACTTGGGTCTTTGTTCGCCGCAGTGATGTTGTTGGAAAGCAGGAAGCGTCTCTTTGTTAATGGTGAGCTCCTCAATCCTCCCACCCCATCCCCTGCTTCCTCTCTCTTTCTGTCTCCGTCAAGAGTACCCGCGGCACATTGATGCATTAGGGAGATTTATAGAAAAGGGAGTAATGTCTTCTTCTCTTACTCTGCTGCCTTGCTCCATTCGCTCACATTTTTATTCAAGGGGTAGTGGATGAAGTTTCTCAGAGCAGGGCGAAATTTTCACGAAGTTGGTGCACTGACATTTTGTGGTTTATAATGTTTTTAGGCGATGTTAAAAGGAATGAAGAGTATGGGCTGCAGTACTTTTTGAGATTTCTTTTCTCTGTTTGGTTTGGAGTATAACTCATATTTGGATCTTTCTACAACTATTTTCTCCTTGTCTTACATCCTGTCTTTTTTCATCCTGATTTTCCTGGTCTTCCTTCTCTTCCTCCACTTCCTGCACCTCTTCATTCTTTATTTACAGGTTACCACACCAAGGACTAGCTTTTTTCGTTTTTTCTCTGGAGTATGTCCCACTTTCCTCTCTCCATTCCCTCTACCTTTAGATTCCTGTCCCAAGCCTCCATCATTCTTCGCTTCCCGCCGTTAGCCACTTAGCCTTTAATTCTGCCACTTTTCTTTGACGTGTATTTCATCATATTTACGTATGTCCGTAGCAATAAAAATGCCAGTTATGTGAGAGATGTGAAGAATGTTACGGGAGGAAGGAGTAGATATTTACATGTGTTGAATATGAAATGATACATACAGACGGAGACAGAAAGATACATCGAGTTGTATGTCTAGTCACAAAGGCCTGCTCCTTCATACATATCCATGTGTTTTCAAAAATGTCAGAGTTCCTCCACTCGTTATAAGTTATAAGTTAAAACATTAATTAATTTCACCAGGGTGCAGTGAAATATTAATGAACAGCATTTCATTTTACATTGAAGATATCGAAAGATCCCTCCCCTCATGTGTCATAATTAACGAACGGGAATAAATTTTCTTGAAGTACAGGAACGCAATGGAATATTACAGTTTTGTAATAAAAGCATTATAAGTTCTTAACTCGTCATGTATTAGAGTGCAGTAATATATTGTAACATCACAAATCAGGGACTGGAATATCATTCCTAACTGCAGCTCCCGCTATTTTTTCATATTCATATTTTCTTTAGGTCTTAAATAATTCAAATAGATCGTATCTTTGTTCTTAAGTATCTCAAATAACTCGCATCTGCATTACAATTCTTAATTCAGACAAAAGCAGTGTAGTATGCAGAAGATTCAAGTGCCGCCAACACGCAGGAATATGTCAATTATTATTTGTTTTTTTACTACTAAAGTGGAGTCTTTCCACATATAAAGATAATTACTACTATGTCACAAAATTTCTTAATATCAGACTTGCCTCCATGATTCTCTATATGTTCTTTCATGACGCGTAAGTTTACGAAATCTTTGTCGTTTTGGCGCTAGGGAATAAACGTTTGGCGTAGTTTGAAGTGCGGGAGAGGCAGTGTAGCGGCCCGTCTCTTGCCCGCCATTCCAGAAGTCACATTGCGAGTGTTAATTCGGTTATGGCCGGACGGCAACTGTGGCCCCATAAACTGTGTGCGCTTGGGGAACGATGTATCTGGTGTGTGTGTGTGTGTGTGTGTGTGTGTGTGTGTGTGTGTGTGTGTGTGTGTGTGTGTGTGTGTGTGTAGAACGTAACGGTTCCCATTGAAAGCTTTTCAGTTTTCATATTAAAAAAAAAAAAAACCTGTCCATCATGAAGCATCGATAGCGTGTGCCCCTTTGTGTGTAGTAATAATATTATTAGCATCAGATTTCTTTTTTCTTTTTTGTGTGTGTGATTGTCTTTGATTTAAAAGATTCTTTTTGCTCGCAATGGTATATATAATCTTGATACTGCAGGAAAATGAAAAAAAAAAAGGTTGAGATTGGATGAGAAGAAAACTCCAAATAGAGTCTAGTTAGAAAGCACATCAGGTTAGTGTTAGCATACAGATGGTAGACGGTGCTGGACTGGCATGATTGGCGTATTGGCTGGCTGTGCTGAATTCGGTATTTTGAGAACCACTCTGCACCTGTGTTGTCACTCGGCAAAAACTGGTGCGCCTCACATGCTGACACTCACACCTTCATAACACAGTGCAACAATTATTCAGCTGCAGCTCACAATAGAAAATAATGCATCATGGAATAATATCACTAAATAAATAATTTTGAGCCCACACACACACACACACACACACACACACACACACACACACACACACACACACACACACACACACACACACATAGAGTCATATAATTCTGGCCTGTGCATCATACCTGTACTTTATAATATATATAAAACAAAGCCTAAATACAGTAATACTGGCACAGGCAGGTGGAAAGAGCGTTGCAGTGCGTGTCGCTTAACTAGATTTATTCCATGGGTTTTGGCGTGGAAATAGAGAGTCGAGAATATTCCTGTTTTTATTTATAATATCTGGTTTGGTGCATTGTCGGTGCCATTATTCCCTGAACTACTATCCATAGCAGATACCTTTTTTTTACTATTTAATTTCCGGATAACTTTCACTCACTTGAAAAATGAACTGGTGTTTTAATATTCCTGCATTTGTATTCGATTTTATCCCATTATTTTTAGTGTATTTTTTATTTTATTTTTTTTATTCCAATGGAAAAAGTATTGTTTTTGTACACCAGAGTTTGATGCACTCTCATACACTGTGGCCTTAGTGTGTCCTGGCGTGGCGGCAAATCACTTTTCCCTGCTTCTGTCAGAAGTATTTAGCTGCCATTGCTAACATAACCTTATGCTCTCGCCGTTCCACTCAATAAAGTTTTTTTTTGTCATAAAGTCAAACAAAACTTGTCCCTTCCATATACAGTCGCCAAGGAACAGTCAACCGACACAGATCTTCATGCAGTGTTGACTGTTTTTCCTCCACAACTTCCTTTAAGAGATACTGGTGTCTTTCATGTCGTGAAGTAACTGCACTTAATGTGCTGTATCTTTTAACTAATACGTACAAGTTTATGTAAGTTTTGAACAACTGTCCTTTCTGTTGTTTCCGGTTGTTAAAATTTATTTTCAGTTTCTGAAAGTGTTTCGATGTAATTCATAAAAACTTTATACATCTGTATTTTTGTTCTTCCTTTTTTTTCTTTCTATGTAATATCAAAAGGATTCTTATAGATAGTATAGTCTAGTCTGATTTTTTAAGGTCCCGACTTGACAAAAGAAAAAAGAAAAATTCCTATCCTAAGAATACAAAATTGTTCTTTATTTAAAGAAGATGTGTTGATGTCAAAAAACAATTTGACATCACAGGACGGTGCGTGGGTAATCATAATTCACTTTAATACAACGGATCTTTATTGTATTTCAGTTATTGATAGAGACACCTACAGACTCGCACTTGCGCGTGCGCGCGCGCGCAGACACACACACACACACACACACACACACACACACACACACACACACACACACACACACACACACACACACACACACACACACACACACACACACACCTATTCAGCTTTTGAACAAAAATCATGAGGTTTTCAGTGTACTTCATAAGAAAACATAGAAGAAAGGAACGATCTAAAAGAAAGAAAGGTGATGTTTTCCAAGTGTGCAATCAGAGGATCGAGTTGATGGAGTATATATTTTTTTAATCAATCAAACTTAATTTGTTGTGGCACGGGACATCATAAAGGAAATGCCCGTCCTTTTTTTCGGTGAATATGTTGTCATTTGGAGAGCGAGAGGCGATGGAGTGGTGTTCATCCGACCCACTATGGATTATTCGTATTTATTCCAATTAACTCAGCGTCCATCAAAACAATGCACATCAAAGCCGTTGCGGCGACGGCAAAGGGCTGCAGGCAAGGCTTGGGTGATGGATGAATAAGAGAGAGAGAGAGAGAGAGAGAGAGAGAGAGAGAGAGAGAGAGAGAGAGAGAGAGAGAGAGAGAGAGAGAGAGATGCGTACTTGATCATCATTAATTTAATTATGAAAATTGTCCGAAATTAGATCTACCTCAGCACCAGAAGTGTAGAAGAATATTACAGTAGAGGGAGAGAGAGAGAGA
This sequence comes from Scylla paramamosain, assembly GCF_035594125.1. NCBI lineage: Eukaryota > Metazoa > Arthropoda > Malacostraca > Decapoda > Portunidae > Scylla > Scylla paramamosain. The sequence goes on from NC_087180.1 coordinate 8,302,955, forward strand.
GAGAGAGAGAGAGAGAGAGAGAGAGAGAGAGAGAGAGAGAGAGAGAGAGAGAGAGAGAGAGAGAGAGAGAGAGAGAGAGAGAGAGAGAGAGAGAGAGAGAGAGAGAGAGAGAAAGCGGCGTTGTTTGTTTTAGATATAATTAACTCGGTGGAAATAAAATGAATGCTTTTCCTAGTAGTTCAGATGAGTTCAAAGTTTGATTAAAGTTCATCTGCTTAAAAGTTTCCAAGAATTTAAAACAAAGTCATGTAGCAAGGCATGAAGGACAGCTATTGATGGAAACTCTTTAGCTATGTATTAAAAACTGGCGGTGGGTGAAGGGGATGCCAGATTTAAAATTTATGTGTGTCAGGGACGAGTATGTGAAGGAAAGTGGAGGGGGGAGGGCGAGGAGATTAATGGAAATTGGCGAAACAAATCCCTAGAGTTTGTTTCTCCTGTTGACTGAATTCCATTCCTTCCATTTATTTTGTGGGGTAACAGCAATCATGCAGCAATTCATTATTCTCGTAGCATGTGTCATGGTGCATGGTATTAATGCGTCATGTAATGCTACGAGTGCGCCATGTAATGCTACGAGTGTGTAATATAAATGCACTAAGAGTAAAATAATGGCAGTGAACACCAACGCTATTAAAGCTCTCGTACATGTGTCTCTGTGCAGCTATTTTTTTATGCCTTCGTGGAACTTCCATTTGCGCCTATTGAGTCACACAGTAGCTGTCATGTCAGGTCAGAGGGAATATTTGAAACTTTTTTTTTTTTTTTACATGAAATGCATTACTTTGTGTATTGTCGGACCTGGTTTTATATCCTCCATAGCGTTGTCAGTATATTGCTGAGTTTTTAGTGCCTAGGTTAGGTTAGGTTATGTTACTTTTGGTTTGTTTTGATTATCTAAGTTAATTTGTAGTTTATTTAAATTGCTTTAGGTTAATCAAGTTTATTTAAATTGGTTTAGGTTAATCTTTGTTACTTTAAGTTAGAATTAGTTAGGTTTTTCTAGTTTGGATTAGTTTAGGTTAACTGATTTTATACCAAGTTTAAGTCAAAGTTACATGAAGTTAGTTGCAGTTAAAGTTATGTTGTGTTAGTATTGGGTGGGGTGGCTGGAGGCCTGCATGGCAACTCTCCTGTACGTCACGAGGCGCCGCGGTGGAGTGTGTGCGATTTCGTCATTAACCATATTGCTGCACGTCGCGCTAAGGTAATTAGCGTAATGTAAATACTTAATTTTGGGAAAAGGGTTGGCACGCATGAGCACTGGAGGTTATTGCTCTTTCTGGGAAGGGGGAGGGGCATATTTATAAATTGTTTTTACTAAATATATATTCTCTTTTCTTATACTTGTAGTTAGTGCAATGCTATAAATAAAAAATGTCCAAAAGGTTTGTTGTTATTTGTTATCCTTTGCAATTCTTTGCAGTGGAAAGAACCTATTGAGGAAATTTACTCTCGTGTAACTCTATCGTAAGCCAATTAAGATCAATCAAAGTATTTTTTTATTTATTTATTTATCTATTTATTTGTTTATTTATTTATTTATTTATTTATTTATTTATTTATTTTTGTTCACGCAATGTTTTTTGGCTACATTTCATCTCTCTCTGGAATGAACAGAAGCGTGTTGGAAACATTTTTCATGATGGATATCAATCTTTTGAAGTTTGGGTGAGCTGGACAAATACGCTATTGTGGAAGAAAATGGTCTTTGTCACCATCCTCGCAGCCTGTCCTGCTGCTACGTATATATATATATATATATATATATATATATATATATATATATATATATATATATATATATATATATATATATATATATATATATATATATATATATATATATATATATATTGCTATACACTTTTCTATGGCTATGACTGTCCTTGTTCCAAAGAATTTTACCATTCCTTTTTTTCTCTCTACTCTCTGTCATAATAAAAAGTGGTGTGATTTTTATGTGCGATGCTGGCAGTCACATGATTGACTTCTCTCTCTTTTTTTTTTTTTCATATTTGGAAAAATCAATTAGTCAAGTGAGTGTAAAGGTGAGGATGTGAAGTTGGAACCTTAGCGTAACAGGAAAAAAATGCAGATTTCTTTTTTTTTTTTGACATCTCTAGTTTATACTTTTTTTTTTTTTATTCGTATACCGCTCTTTCTTCCTCTCTCCCTAATACTTTAATTTCAGTAGACAAGGCATCACTCATTTATAGAAATAAATCAGTCCTCTATCGTCTACATTTCATTCCACTGCCACTTTTTTTTTTTACTCCTTCCCTTTTCGATCCTTCCTTCCACGCTTTCTTCTCCACTGTTATCCTCAACCTTCCCTCCCTCCACTCTTATGCCCTTACCCCACTTTCCTCTTATCTCGCTTCCGTTAGCGAGAAAATAAGGTGAATGGTGTACACAGACACTGACATCACTAGGAGGCTGAGCTTGAGAGGGAGACTTAAAGATGTCCTTGCATATACTTGCTGTTTTCATGGGTATTTTTTCTCTCCCATCATTTATTCCTAGTGCTTTTCCTTAGCCAATGGCAGAGAGAGAGAGAGAGAGAGAGAGAGAGAGAGAGAGAGAGAGAGAGAGAGAGAGAGAGAGAGAGAGAGAGAGAGAGAGAGAGAGAGAGAGAGAGTTGACATCATTATTGTCTTTTCCCTACCTGTTTGTCACTTCTCTCTTTTGCCTAGCGGCCATTATATCCTCGCATTTTTTCCTACCGCACTTTTCTCAGCCTCCGTGCTCATGTTCCCTCGTATTTACTCCTGGCTCTCTCCTCCACATCTCTTCCTCGCGCTTCCTATGCAGTGGTGTACTAAATTCTACCTCTTTACTTTTCTCTCGGCTTTTATCTCTCTCCTTGAAATAATTCATCCTTTCCTTCTCTCTCTCTCTCTCTCTCTCTCTCTCTCTCTCTCTCTCTCTCTCTCTCTCTCTCTCTCTCTCTCTCTCTATCTATCTATCTATCTATCTATCTATCTATCTATCTATCTATCTCTTGTCCCTCGCTATTCTTTATTCAAAACCAAACCCCAGTCATTCATTTCTTCCTACGCTTCCTCTCCATAAAAAATAAAGGTGAAAAATAACCTTTATAATTTATTTGAGTACCCGTATTGCATTATAAATGTTAGACATGCGTATTTTCCATCTTTGTGTTTCTAATTCCTCTTTCATTTCTCTCTCCCTTGTTTGGCCCTACCTTTCTTTCCTCCCCTGCTCCTCCTTGCCTCGCTCTGCCCTCCCTGCTTTGTTCTACTTCGTCCTGCTCCTCCCTGCACCTCTACTCCTCCTTGCCTTGCCCCTCCTCTCTCAGCTCCTCCCTGTCTCGCCCTGCCCCTTCCTGCCTCGCACTGCCTCACGCCGGCTCATTCATCCACATTAGAGTCACGAGACCGGCAGGATAATGTCCATAGGAACCAATAAGCTAATATATTTCGCAGCGAACACCGAGTAACCAGAAGTGGGAGGAACTTGAAATACGAGAGAATCCATTTTCCTAAGTTGGCGTGCTGTTCGTGTCTAAGTTAGTGTTTGATGAGCTGTGTTTACGGCACCTCTGCGTGTGTTTGTCTGTCTGTCTGTCCTTGTGTGTGTGTGTGTGTGTGTGTGTGTGTGTGTGTGTGTGGGTGGGTGTGTGTGTGTGTGTGTGTGTGTGTGTACATCTGCATTAATTTTAATAATGGTGTGTGTGTGTGTGTGTGTGTGTGTGTGTGTGTGTGTGTGTGTGTGTGTGTGTGTGTGTGTGTGTGTGTGTGTGGCGTGTGTCTCTTTTCATCCATTCATCCATCCATCTTAATGAACTATTATTTATATTTTATTGCATTTTTTTTTATTTCTTTTTAACACACTTATGCTTCCTCATCAACATCTCCCCGTCCTTTACTGAACAATGCCTGTCACATCTTGCCCGCTTCGTTAGCTGACATACTATGGACAGCTACCATTTAAACAGACTTCCTTTCCTTTACCTTTCGTTTCAGGAATTCTGATTACGTATTTCTACATTAACTTCCGATACAGTTTGCATTTTCGTTCTGTAACTATAAAAGAACATTAGGAATCAAAATCAGCTTACATACATAATTATGGACTTGCCCCTCAGTCGGCCTTTTATATGTATATAAATTTTACTGCCTTTGGCCGGTGCCCTCTTACATAAGAAAATATTTGAGCAATTTACACTTCAGTTCGTGGTTAGTCTTTCCCATCAGTCCCATCAGGCCTCTGATCAGCTAAGAGAATATCAGAATATTCACACACATATCTATTAGAATATGCAAGAGTGTCAGCAGATCAGTGGACATATGGTTGAGGGAAAACATGGAAGTGAAAGTGTATAAGATGTTCATTAACTTTTGATAAAGACTGTACATTGCGATTTTTTTTTGTTTGTATTTTATCATCAGTTCTCGTATTTTAACATCAGTCTTCATTTGATGGTTTTACGCAAGTTGATTTGGTGCTTTTGTATTAAATTTAGTGATTGAACACCAGTTTGGTTTTACATCAGTGTTTAGTCGTTTTACGAAGTTTGAAGTGATGTGTGGTGATTGCATCCTGCCTTTATTGAGCCTTTATTGAGGAAAAGAAGGCAAGTAATACTCAATCTGTCACTCTTTCTTTTATCGGTTTCTTATATTTTTTCTTAAGTTTTGTACCAGGATGTACAAAATAATACTAATACAATTACCATGTATTATGCCACTATTTTCTCTTACCATTTCTTTATTTAATAGAAATTAGTCTTTATATATATATATATATATATATATATATATATATATATATATATATATATATATATATATATATATATATATATATATATATATATATATATATATATATATATATATATATATATATATATATATATATATATATATATATATATATATATATATATATATATATATATATATATATATATATATATATATATATATATATATATATATATATATATATATATATATATTCGCTTATCTCCTTTCTCTCTCTCTTTGTCTGCATGTCTTTTCTTATGTATGTTAGTATGCATCCGTATAGGCATGAGTTTCTCTCTCTCTCTCTCTCTCTCTCTCTCTCTCTCTCTCTCTCTCTCTCTCTCTCTCTCTCTCTCTCTGACACCTACACAATTTGACCTGACAGTAATTTTGATTAAACGCCTGCGCGCCCCCACACTGCAACACACACACACACACACACACACACACACACACACACACACACACACACACACACACACACACACACACAAATTTCACGATTCTGAACAATAAGACAAACAGAGAGAGAGAGAGAGAGAGAGAGAGAGAGAGAGAGAGAGAGAGAGAGAGAGAGAGAGAACCTGACTTTGTTATATTCGTCACAGATAAGTCAGGCCTGAAGGGAAGAATCTTGGAGAATCTCGACAACAGGAATGGAAGCGAAAGTTTTATACATTGTAAGTGAAATGTGTTGGTGTGGCGTGATATCTCCCCAACCAGCCTTAGGTTGTCTGTATTTAAATATTCATAAGAAAAAGAAAATATTAATGAAATGGAGTGTTCACTCTCACTCAACATGTGGTCGTATTCAAGTGAAAATTACATGTAGGAGATAACTTCATATTCATTTTAGGAACGTATAAAAAGTAAAGAAAGCTACAATAAGCCTGACGGTCTACACGTGACATTCCCATTATAAAAACATTGCTACGTACTTCCATGTGTTATTCCTGTCCGTATGTTTTCTAATCTTTTAAAGCTCTCGACATATCTCGTGGTTCAAGAAGTACTAAGGAATAACTGTCAATTTTAGACTTGCGTGTTATGTAGTTAAAAACTTCTCACGGATCTTCATTTTTTATTTTTATTATTCCTTTTGTGCTGGTGTTTTCGTTTTATTTTTTGCGTGTTTTGTCGCTAGATCTCTGTTGTTTACCTGGTGTCGTGTAACAGAAGATGGAGCGCTGACTCATGCTTGTAAAATACAGGCATGCTTCATATAAAGATTGCCAAGTGTAGACCCGATGGTGTATGGCAGCTTCACTTATTTTTTTTTATGCTCTTATGTCAGTCAGTATATATTTATTTTTGCTTCGAATGTGTGTTCCCGTCTGTCAGCCTTTTAGTTCGTCTTTTCTTAAGACTCTCTCTCTCTCTCTCTCTCTCTCTCTCTCTCTCTCTCTCTCTCTCTCTCTCTCTCTCTCTCTCGCTCTCTCATCAAGGAGGAGCGGGGGCCTAATTGTTGATGGGTAAGTGGGATCTGACACTTGGCTACTGAGCGAATACCTATTAAGAAACGGTTGAAATAAATAATGGTATTGTCAGGAAGAGCAGAAAATTTCAGAGAAGCCTTCATACTGAGGCCTTATTTAACTTAAAATTAGGTTTTGTGCGGGAGGGGAGAGCAGGAGAACAACTAAGCTAGAGAGTCTCAGGCTTCCTTGCCGAAGACCAGCTGAACAAGAAGCGTAAAATGAGCTTAAGACGAAACTTGCGAATCAGCGTAATGAAGCAAACGAATCAGAGTAATGAAGCAGCACACTGTAACTGAATCAAAGCTCGAACTACATAAGTGAACCGGCAGAAGCACTGAAACACACCTGCACTTCAGAGTAATAGTAATCTTTGAGATTATTACAATTACATTATTTTTGTATTTTCTTAAGTTGTTTTTATTTTATTTTATTTTTTTTAAGGAGAAATTGTGGTTCGTATAACTGTCTATAATGAATGCAATGATGAAACGTAGGAGTCCACGATATGCATATTCTTTTCCCAGTCTCTTTGTTCTTTCTCTTTCATATTCACTCCCTCCTTTCCTCGTTCTCTCCATCCGCTCCTCCCTCCCACTCTCCTTAATTATTTCACTCTGCTTTTTCTTCCCTTGCCTCTTGTTTCGTGTTCACTTCTAATTTTAGTTTTCATTTTCCATATTCTTTATCGTCGTTTTCCTCTACATTTATGTGAGTATTTTTTCTTTGTTTTTATTTTTGTTGTATCAAGCTTTCAATACCTTGCTTTTGTGTTTCATCTTTCTTCAGTATTTTTGCTCTCTCTCTCTCTCTCTCTCTCTCTCTCTCTCTCTCTCTCTCTCTCTCTCTCTCTCTCTCTCTCTCTCTCTCTCTCTCTCACAACATTTCTTCTTATTTTCTTTTAAATTATATTTTCACATTTCCATTTGTATTCCCAACCTTTCTTATTCACTTCCATGTCTCTTTTTAAAATTCTTGCCTTTCCAGATCATGAAAAGAAGTTAGTTTATGTTACCTGAGTTGTATCCCGTTTCTTATTCTGTCCCCAAGATACGGAAAGGAAAAATGAGGAAGAAAAGAACACAATGCATGATAGGAAAGAAAAGATTGTGTGTGTGTGTGTGTGTGTGAAAAAGAGAGAGAGAGAGAGAGAGAGAGAGAGAGAGAGAGAGAGAGAGAGAGAGAGAGAGAGAGAGAGAGAGAAAGAGAGAGAGAGAGAGAGAGAGAGAGAGAGAGAGTGTGTGTGTGTGAGAATGATTTTCGATTTATGGGCCAAAGAGTCTGCTGTTTTATATTCATGGCCCTAAGTGTTGACTATTCCCAGCGTCATTATAGAAAAAGAGGCAGACAGTCATGTTTCTCATTGATGGCGTTTCTTTGGCATTCTATGTATACCAAGAAAGTCGAGATCCAAAAACAGGAAATGTACCTTGAAAAAGATGGAAAAAAAAGTCAAATTGCTATATTCCAGCTATCACAAAAGATCAGCTATAATGGAAGTTAAAAGTGTTGCGTACTCCAGGAAACGTCAAAGAAAAAGGGAGCTAGTCTTGTATCTTTTTTTTAACTTTTCAGTCTAGAGGGGCAATTCTTCAATACAGGATTCCGGCAGTAGAGACTCTTTCTATTGTATTCCGTCCCATCATTCACAGGAGCTTCTCTCTCTACTGGCGCCTCTAGATTCGAAATAATGAAATGTGAAAGGGAATATATGGTTTGTTGTTCGTGGTAAATATTTATTCTTAGCCCTTCTTGTAATGAAAAGAGTGAAATAGTTATTATAAAGGACGCAGCGGTTATGATTTTTCTTTTTTTTTCTTTTTGGCATTTTGTTTCGTTTTTATATTATGTGTTCGTTTTAGATATTCTTCATTTTTCTTTGTTCTAGCTGTCTACTTCAATATAAATGAGTTTCTCTCTCTCCCTCTCTCTCTCTCTCTCTCTCTCTCTCTCTCTCTCTCTCTCTCTCTCTCTCTCTCTCCTCTCTCTCTCTCTCTCTCTCTCTCTCTCACATTTTCTCATTTTCTTTAAATAACTTATTCAATTTTCCATTTCCAGGTACAGTTGCAACACTTAGCCTTGAAGACGAGCGGGACTTACGTAAGAGCGCAGTGATACGTTTGAGATGATAGCGGAAAAGTAGCCGTAGAAAGTAGGTTAAGGGAATGCCATATCTCAGCCGTCTCCTTTGAACTACGTAACTGGAAGTGTCAAAAGCAGGGGAATGAATGAGAAGTGTTTCCCTGGCTTTCCGTTTTCACCCCGTGCCCTTTTCTTTCAGTACTATTTATTTTTTCCGCGTTTTTCTCGTTCTCCACTGTTTGTTGTTGTTGTTGTTGTTGTTGTTGGTGGTGGTTGGTGGTGGTGGTTTGTGTGTGTGTGTGTGTGGTGGTGTGTGTGTGTCTGGGTGTGGGGACAGGGGAGTCAGGTGGGTATGAGTGTTGCTAAGTGCGTTTTTTTTACCTGGGATTGTGTTTCTTTTCATTATTTTCTTTATATTTACTTATTTATTTATTTTTTATTTCATTATTTTATTATTTCTCTCTCTCTCTCTCTCTCTCTCTCTCTCTCTCTCTCTCTCTCTCTCTCTCTCTCTCTCTCTCTCTCTCTCTCTCTCTCTCTCTCTCTCTCTCTCTCTCTCTCTCTCTCTCTCTCTCTGTGTGTGTGTGTGTGTGTGTGTGTGCGTGTATAGTTAAATGCGCTATCCGCTGCTCCAGTTTTCTTTCATTGCAGCACCCTCCAATAATTGGTGGTGTTCAGGCCACGTGTGTTCCTCTGAAAACTCTCCCATTGAGCCACGGGAAGAAATGGGTCAGGTGAGGGTGAGAGTTGGGTTTCTATGGGATATTTTTCTCCCTGCCAATAGCACTGCGTCGCAACACAAGAGAACAGTGCTTTAGGTTGTGGGATTCATGATACTTTATCCAAGTCGTTTTTTCTTACTAACTTTCCTGACTTTCGATGGTACTTGAAGATCTTAAGCTTATTTACCCGCACAACTAACGTAATAGTAGAAAAAAGCAAGTAGTAATCTATTGCCTCCTCATCTACTTTACTTCTTTCCTTATTCAAGTGGTTCTCTCTTCTCCTTTTCTCCTCTTCCTTGGTGCTCGTTTGTGTCCCCTTATTCTCCCTCTTCGCCTCACTCGACGTCTCACCTTGTTACCCCCAGTCGTTCTCACTTCATTGCTCCCTCTCTCTCCCTCTCCCTCTCTCCAAGCCACCAAAACTCTGAGGGACAAATTACCCTCCTATTTTTTTCTCACTCACTGAAAACACAACGAGAGCCTAATAGGTCTTAGGGGGGACGCAGTAACAAGACAAAAAATGACGCTGAAAAAAGGAGCGGGAAGGTGACTGAGGGCGGTGGAATAAGCGAAGATGAGGAGAAATGATATGCGCAGTTGCAGTCTCAGTTTGATCTCACTTTGCCACGCCACCCTCAGGAGGTCAGGAGAAGAAATATGCATCTGGTGGTCATTGATTCTTTCCTATTCATTTATTTATTTGAGTTTATTGAGTGTTATCAGGCAGTCAGATTTATGGGGGCTGTTATGCCAACTGCACGTGGGTCATATACTTCAACTCATTGGCACGCACACACTGCATGATGCTAATTAAATTTTCACACCCAGCTGAGTCAACGGCGTCTCCTTGCTGCCGTATATTTATCCTCGCTGTTGATTCCAAACGCAGTGCTATTATTCTCACCTCCTGTGTGCGTGGTTTTGAACCTTGTGTCCGCCTGCTAGAACGATGAGGTTCTTACTTATAAGCGGCAGAAGTATTTAATAACAGTGTTTATTCATCTCATTACAATTATACTGTGTAGTGTGTGTGTGTGTGTGTGTGTGTGTGTGTGTGTGTGTGTGTGTGTGTGTGTGTGTGTGTGTTGTGTGTCGTTCACCATGGTTTTTCACTTAATCTCCCGTGATCGCCAGTTGATACTCAGCTGGAAAGAGTTTTCAGCTCATAAAGACTGATCTGTGTGTGTGTCTGTGTGTGTGTGTGTGTGTGTGTGTGTGTGTGTGTGTGTGTGTGTGTGTGTGTGTGTGTGTGTGTGTGTGTGTGTGTGTGTTCAAAAGTCATCAGAGTCATTGCATTTAATCCATTGTACCAACCATCACAAAATACGCTTTTTTTCTTTTTCACGTCTCACCACTCCACCACCACCACCACCACCATGAACTACACAGCAGCAAACACAACAATAACAATATCAACAACCAAACAAGGTGGATAACACCGCCATAACAACATAACAACACAAACACCCCCCGGCAAACACCACGCAAAAACACACGCGTCTCCCATCACACTGCTGTCCCTTTCACACTTCGGGACGAGTGTGGAGTGGCTTTGTAATAACCTTCAAGCAAATTAAATTGACAGAAATTAAGAATCTGTTACATCACGGCACATTGATAATAATTCCCACTGTTACATGCCCTTTTCACTGTAGAAAAATTGTGTCCCTGAGAAAGCAGTAAATCTTCACACGTACCTAAGTTTCCCAGGTAATTGACTAGTCCCTCAGGTGGCAGTGGTAGTGAAGCGTCGCCTCTGAGTGAAGACAAAGAGGATGGAGAGGTAAAAGCTGTTTAATTATGAGTGAGTGTTATTGCGGCAAGATGTGAGGATTGGTGAGAGAGAGAGAGGAGAGAGAGAGAGAGAGAGAGAGAGAGAGAGAGAGAGAGAGAGAGAGAGAGAGAGACTGAGTTTTCACTAGTCGTTTTGTACTTTTTTTTCTATAACTTTTTTCGTAACAGTAATATCGTGCTCGTTTCTCTCTTTTACCGATTTTTTATTCTCTCTCTCTCTCTCTCTCTCTCTCTCTCTCTCTCTCTCTCTCTCTCTCTCTCTCTCTCTCTCTCTCTCTCTCTCTCTCTCTCTCTCTCTCTCTCTCTCTCAGTATATTTTGTTCTTCTTTACACAGTATAACCCAACAACAACAACAGATATTTTACATCCTTGAATAAATGTTCGGGAAGTGTTTCCTACGAACTCATTCGTAGAAAAATATGATCACAAAGCAGAAGGTTCTCTCCTACCCACGATTCATTTGCGTTTACGTTTTCATGTAAACTGTTGAGAAAAGTCTCCTGTAATCTATATAAAAAATAAATAAATAAAAGAAACTGACTCGGGATTTTCACAGAATGTAAGGACAAAAGAATTTTCACAGAAGAGGATGAAGCTGCACTCTTTATCATTTATTCCATATTGAACTCTACGGAATGGATACGTTTAATAATAGTCAAGTATGAGAGAAGAAAAGCAGGAATGAAAAGGACAAAGAGGATATTCCGGTGCATTTTATATATGTATAGCTTGTGTACAGAGAGAGAGAGAGGAGAGAGAGAGAGGAGAGAGAGAGAGAGAGAGAGAGAGAGGAGAGAGAGAGAGAGAGACAGAGAGAGAGAGAGAGAGAGAGAGAGAGAGAGAGAGAGAGAGAGAGAGAGAGAGAGAGAGAGGAGAGAGAGAGAGAGAGAGATGAACACACACACACACACACACACACACACACACATCCGTTTTTCTTTTCGTATTTATTTTCTTCTTTTATTTCTCCTCGTACCCCTCTTCATTCTCTCTTTTCTCCTCCTCCTCCTGCTCCACTTCCTCTTCTTCCATCTCCTCGTGCTCCTCCTCCTCCTCGTCCTAGATCCAAACAGGACAATGGAAGTAATTAAGCATGATGAACAGTCTTCCCTGCATGCGTACCCAGAGAGAGAGAGAGAGAGAGAGAGAGAGAGAGAGAGAGAGAGAGAGAGAGAGAGAGAGAGAGAGAGAGAGAGAGAGAGAAAGATTTTCTTATTTCTCATGTATCTTCTATATCTCTTAATATTAGGACGAATTTTCTCATATGCATTGTCATTATAGTTGTATGCTCATATTTTTTTTTGTTCACAATTTAATATTTTGTTTAGAATTTCACACATCACGAACAAAGTAGTTGGGGGCGTTTTCTTACACTTTTCATCAATAAGTAGAGTAAATAGGGTTATGAGGTGGAAGCGTATAAGAGGCAGAGGTTAATAAGGAGAGAAGGAGAGAAGGGGAAGGTTGGGCTGAGGGCGGGGAGGGAGAAAGGAAGGGAAAGTAAATTCCATTGTGCAAGGTGAGTGAAATGGGCGTGTACCTGCCTGTCCCAAAGGTGGCTTCTAAAGGAGGATTCTCAAGTGGCCTGACACACACACACACACACACACACACACACACACACACACACACACACACACACACACACACACACACACACACACACACACACACACACACACACACACACACACACACACACACACGTTTAAAGAAAAAAATATAATCTGGTTTAAAAAGCAGAACATGACTAACATGTTCTCAGTCTTTTAAAAATAAAAATAACTAAGCACACACACACACACACACACACACACACACACACACACACACACACACACACACTCACACACACACACACACACACACACACACACACACACACACACACACTTTATCAACAATGAAAGGGGAATTTCAGCGTGATAGCAATGAAAAAAAAAAAATCATCGTTGGGAGAGACAGTTGCCAGGTCATCGGTAGCCGGGGTGACCGCGAGTGCCGCGTGTTGGAGGCCAGGATGAGTTAGTGCACGTTGATGTCTTTTTGATGCCAATATATTCGCTTTTTACAATGTACAGTTCGATAGCTGGTATTCACGTTGGACACTCAAATCGTTTTATTTGTTTATTTATTATTAATATTTTTTTTTCATGTAAGAGATGTTCTGGCTAAGGATAACAAAATTGACAAGAAAAGCTCCATAGAAGGTGCCAGTGCCAAAAAGAAACAGTTCAAAAGTAAGTTCAAAATTGCAGTGTAAAATGTCTTGAAAATGAAGATACACATCTCAGTTCTTTACTATCGTGGTGGTGGTGGTGGTAGTGGTGGAGGTGGAGGCAAGCAACGTACCGTTCTCGTTGCCGACATCCACCAGCGTCCTGCCATACCTGCTGACGTCGTCACTCACTCGTTGTTCATGGGGTCTGTGATGCTCGGCATCCCCATTATTGCATTAAAGTCGCCTATCGGGATGACTACCTACGCCCCTGAAGTGTGGCTGGCAAAAGTTTATTTACTATGCAAAATGATAATGCAGCGAATCGTTAGGAATATATGTAGATACTGCCTCAATTTAAATTTGGGTGACAGGACAACCAAGATCTGATCCCTGGTGTCCGTGTCCACCTGGCTCATGCTGCAGGTGAAATTGCTATTCCCCAGCCTCATCACTCCACTGTGCTGCCCCATCCGATAAATATTTCTGTGATACTCAAAAAACCGGGATCATTCAAATTGGACTTTTTAGTAAAGGCTCCCGCTGTCCATATTATGTCATATCCAAGATTATAAGTGAGGATATTCTGC
>NC_087180.1:8321614-8331614 GCF_035594125.1 Scylla paramamosain
GTGTAATGCGACAGTAAAGCAGTGAACAACTCTGGAATGAGAACAAAAAATAAAAACCTAAAATTAATAAAAAATCTATTCATTATATATATTTTTTCTATCTCAGTAAGTGTCCATTAATGTTACTCTCAACTTCCCCCAATTACCGATATATTAGGAATCTTCACTATTATCATAGAGACACTTCTTAGCTCACTGTTATTTATTTATTTATTATTTTTAAGGACTCCTCAAACATACCTAGTGCATCATTTTCCCGTTTTCCAACAAGCGGCGACAACAGCCTTGTGAGAGTTAGGTAAAATGTTCTGTGAGATGGAAGGGCTTTTTTTTTTTCCAACCTGACACTCTCTCTCTCTCTCTCTCTCTCTCTCTCTCTCTCTCTCTCTCTCTCTCTCTCTCTCTCTCTCTCTCTCTCTCTCTCTCTCTCTCTCTCTCTCTCTCTCTCTCTCTCTCTCTCTCTCTCTCTCTCTCTCTCTCTCTTTCACCGCCGCTTTGTAATTCCGCCTACGTGATGAGGTGCAAAAAAACACGTCTGAGTAAATGGGAAATACGTGTGCTAGATTGACGCTTGAGTTTTTTTTTCTTCCTTCCTTTTTTTTCGTGTCTGGCCGTGTTTCGTTATTTTCTGCATCGGAACACTTGCATGTAATTAAAGTGGCGATGATGGCGGTGGCTATAGTAGCACGTAGTAATAGTAGTAGTAGTAATGGCGGTGGCGGTAGCGGTGTTTGGTTGTATTTTGTGGCGTTTGGTGGTGTTTGGTTGTGTTACGAACCGCATCCCTTGTTTAAGGAAAAGTTTTCGAGGTGGTGAAGCTGAAATTTCGCTGTCCGATTGGTTTGTTTTGTGCAGGACAGGAGAGGGTGATTTGCCTCTCTTTGGGGGCAGGGAGAAGGGGAGCGTGCTAGGGGTGCGTTGCGGGGTGGTTAGTGGTTGAAGGGCAGAGAATGAGGGGAAGGGTAAAAGGTGAGGGTGCTGATGGGACGTTTATGGGGGTTTATGGGGGTGTTCCAGCTCGAGTTTAAGTGAATGTGTAACTGGGTGAATGGGGAGGATGAAAAGGGGGTGTTGGTAAAGGAAAATACATTCACACACACACACACACACACACACACACACACACACACACACACACACACACACACACACACACACACACACACACACACACACACACACACACACACACACACACACACACACACACACACAGTAAATTGGAAAGCAGTCCATATAGGGTTACATACATTAATTTTCTTTTTTCGATCCCGTAAAATGTGACTCCACCATAAAATAAAATAGTCTCAAATTGAAAATGGAAACAAATTATCTAATGAAATATTTGATCGTATTTGAATAACTCCTAGAGTGTCCGCCACAAAATGCAAAATAAACAGACGAATAAATATGTGAGAGATAGATAGATAGATAGATAAATAGATAGATAGACAGATAGATAGATAGATAGATAGAGAGAGAGAGAGAGAGAGAGAGAGAGAGAGAGAGAGAGAGAGAGAGAGAGAGAGAGAGAGAGAGAGAGAGAGAAAGCCAATACTGTCATGACATCACATACTTAGATCATAAGAAACATAAGAAATAAGAAAAGCTGCAAGAAACCATCAGGCCTACACGTGGTAGTCCCTGTATGAAATATAATTACCTATTTCCACTTGTCATTCCCATCTGTCTAATTTTCTCTTAAAGCTCCCTATTGACTTAGCACTAACAACTTGATTACTGAGTCCGTTCCATTCACCTACCACTATCAGTATATCTGTTTATATTTGAGAACCAATCCCTTCCTATCTCTTTTTTAAACTTAAATTTTTCAAGCTTGAACCCGTTATTTCTTGTTCTATCCTGGTTACTAATCCTAAGAATTGTAATCCTTACACCACTTAAAGACTTTTATCAGATCCCCCTCTTAACCTACGTCTTTCTAAAAAATGTAAATTTAAGTTTCAATCTCGCCTCGTAGGGAATACTCCTCATCCCCTTTATCTTTTTAGCCATTCTCCTCTGTACTGATTTATATATATATATATATATATATATATATATATATATATATATATATATATATATATATATATATATATATATATATATATATATATATATATATATATATATATATATATATATATATATATATATATATATATATATATATATATATATATATATATATATATATATATATATATATATATATATATATATCCTTCCTGTAATATGGGAACCAAACCTGCACAACGTAGTCTAACCAGCGCCAAATATAACTTTAATATTACTTGTGAACTTCTACTTTCAACATTCCAAAAAAATGAATCCTAATATCCTATTTGTTCTGTCTCTGGCCTCTATGCATTGCTTTCTTAGACGGAGTTCAGAACTAGCTATAACTCCTAAATCTTTTTCGTACCCTGAACCTACCACAGGTTTGTTGTCTATTATCTACCTACTGTGTGGGTTTTCTCTACCTACGCTAGGTACTTTGCATTTGTTGATATTAAACTGCATTTGCCATCTGCCCGTCCATTCGTTCATCTTATCCAAAATCTGCCTGCATGGCGATGGCATCCGATTCTTACCTAATTAATCTACCTATCTTCGTGTCATCCGCAAATTTACTAACTTCACTACTAATTTCCACCATCTAAATCATTGATATACATGTTAAAAATAACAATGGCTCTTGGCCAGTGTCCCTCCTACATAAAAAAAAAAAAAAAAAGAATACTGATCCCTGTGGCACCTCACTAATTACTTGACCACACTCGGATTTAGAGCCATTTATTACAACTTTCTGTCGCCTGTCGCTTAGCCACAACTTTATCCAGTGTAACAACTTCCCATCTATCCCGTGCGCCGTAACCTTTCTCAGGAGCCTCTGATGGGGTACCTTGTCAAATGCCTTACTAAAGTCCAGATATAGGATGTCATAACTATCACCATTATCTGCCGCCTCGTAAACTTTGCTGTAAAAACTTAAAAAGTTCGTCAGGCAAGACTTCCCATTCGTGAAGCCATGCTGTGACTGATTTATCAAGTTATGTTTGTCTAAATGCTCCCTAATGTTCTCAGTTTTATCTCCTTTCTTAAAGATGGGTACTACATTAGCCTGCTTCCACATGCTTCCACACCTCACCTGACTCAAGTGATTTCCTAAAGGCAGAAACTAACGGTTCACTAATAACCTCTTTGCATTCCTTAAATACTCTAGGATATATTTCATCTGGTCCTGGTGTCTTGAATTTTTTTACCCTATCTGTCTCCTGTTCCACTATCTCCTTAGTTATGGTAATATCTGTCAGCTTCTCATTCTCTTCTGCGCTAAACATCTGCTCACTATTCGGCATTTCCTGCATGTTTTCCTGGATGAAAACAGTTAAAAAATACTTTTTTTCAGAATTTTACTAATCTCCTCCCCAGAACTAACTAGCTCTCCATTTGCTGCCTTTGATGGACCTATTGTTTCTCTATTCTTCGTTCTATATACCTAGTAAGACCTCTTGGTGTCCGTCTTCGCTTGGCTGGCTACCTAACTGTTCTAGATTATTCATTATAATGTGGTCATAAAAATTCTTGCCCTGCTTCCCAGCTTTATGATATTTTGATATGTAAAGCAAAAAAACAAATAAATAGAATTAAAAGTAGACGCTTCTAATGGAGGTCTATTTGAGGAAGATTACTTATATACTCTTTTAGATGTCACTTGTACCCTTTGTGTATGATGTCTTATGTTAATGAACGAAGAATGTCATATGTCACTAGATTTATTTTCTTGAATTTTCGGTCACGATTACGACTCATTTGCATGTTTATATTTTATATAACAAGAATGAGGGCCTTTTTTTATTTATGTATATTTCTAATTTAAAAGATATAGGGTTATTTTCTGATTTTTTATTACTTTCAGTTAAGAGTATTGACGAGCAGAGGAACGAGACTAAACATATTATTTCTCTTAGCACATTCATTCAGTTATACCGTGCACACGTATTTAGAGAATTTGTTTATCTTGTAAACGTAAGCGCAGTATTTACCTGTCAGCACTCATCACGACCTCAGTTACAGCCCGGCGAATACTTACTAACTAAATGATGTTCTTCTTTATTAACACCTGTAATGACTCTCACGTCCTTCAGGGCAACAAAAATT
The DNA here is from genome assembly GCF_035594125.1 of Scylla paramamosain. NCBI lineage: Eukaryota > Metazoa > Arthropoda > Malacostraca > Decapoda > Portunidae > Scylla > Scylla paramamosain. The sequence goes on from NC_087180.1 coordinate 8,325,782, forward strand.
ACTGTGTCTGAGGAGGCAGCTGTCTAAGCCACATGTATACATAAGCGTGGTGTAATGGATGTCCCCGTCGACCCTGTGTCTGCAGGCTAAAGGTCATGGCTGCTACACCTATAACGACCCTGAAGAGGATATGAGCTGTAAGGTGAAGCTGAGATTATCCCAGTTTAATTTACGCTCCATCTCGCCTGATGCAATCTTCTAAAGCTGCTACACCAACTTCCACGATACGAGGTGACAGGATCCTTCCCTCTCACAGACCCACACTCTCACACTCACGAGGTCACCAGGTCCTTGCCGCCACTCTCACCCGGTGCTTTGGGAGGAAACCCTATTATCCATTCCCCGTATCTTCTAATGGCGTGCTGGCAGTGCTCGAGCCCGTCAGTGCCCATAGAAACACGGCAGGCGTCCATGCAGGTAGCGACTGCAGCACCCATAGAACGGCGACTTTCAGTGCAGTATAAACTAAATGTGTTTGGATGTCCGTAAAATATAATTAGAATCTATAGAAACTGTGATATAATGACAACAGCAGCAACAACAGTAACAACAGCAACAGTAACAACAGCAAAAACAACAACAACAACAACAACAACAACAACAACAACAACAACAAACACGAAGACGATGACGACTAAAAATTACGACGACGACGACGAAATGAAGAAGAGGAAGACCTTCCAAAATGAACACCACCACCACCACCAACAACAACAACTACAACAACAACAACAACAACAACCATAGCAAGACGAAAGGTAACATCAACAAGAACAATAACAAGAACGATATATAAGAAGAAGAAAACTTTGAAATGAAAATACGTACAAGCAATACATACGTTAAGCAAACTCCGAAAACTTGTGATGAAGGAAAATTGAGAATATCTTATCAGTGTGTTCCATTTGGAGGATAAGCAGAGATCTAGATGAAAAAGTGTATTGTTAGGGGATTGGTGGCGGCTGGGGCGGTGGTGGTGGTGGTAGGGTTGGTGGTGGTGGTGGTGATGGTGGTGGTGGTGGTGCGGTGATTATGTACTCGTACTTTTCAAAATGTACATGCTGAAATAATCATTGGTTAAAACGATCTTCTTCTTCATCTTCTTCCTTCTCCTCCTTCTCCGCCTCCTCCTTCGCCCACTTCTCTTCCTCCTTCACTTCTTCATCCAACCTCCTTTCTGTCTCGTGTTCTCCATTATGTGGTCGGGAAAGAAAACGGATTGCGCTGGTGATTATGGGAAATGAGAAATTAATTGGCAGAAATTCCGGAGAAAGATAGATAAGTAGATTAAATGATTAATTAGTTCTGAGAGAGAGAGAGAGAGAGAGAGAGAGAGAGAGAGAGAGAGAGAGAGAGAGAGAGAGAGAGAGAGAGAGAGAGAGATCCACATTACACCCACGAGATAGTTACAGGCGAAAATTCAGGACGACACTGAGTGAACCAGAAATCCGACAATTATATACTTGAAAAAAAAAAAAGCGATTTAAAAATATTAATTATGATTCCGTGAAAAACGGGACCATTATTTAACTCGTAATTTACAGATATCGGCGAAAATAATAAAATAATTCATGGAGCGCACCTGATGACACACATGGACACACACACACACACACACACACACACACACACACACACACACACACACACACACACACACACACACACACACACACACACACACACACACACACACACCGAGAGAGAGAGAGAGAGAGAGAGAGAGAGAGAGAGAGAGAGAGAGAGAGAGAGAGAGAGAGAGAGAGAGAGAGAGAGAGAGAGAGAGAGAGAGAGAGAGCTGGTGTGCGACCCGGAAACAGCGGCAGAAACCTTCCTGCACCCCTGCTGTGAGATACAACTTACCTGTGCCTTGGCCAGGTAAGTTGGGCACCGTAAGGGCCAATAAGGAGCTACACAAGCGTGGTGGTGGTGCCTGGAGGAAGCCATTAGGCGGCGGTGAGGGAAGGGTGTTGGGGAGGCAGGATGGGGAGGGGGGAGGGGATGCCTGTGCGTGTAGGAGGCAGCAGCTAGGGTGGGAGTGTTGGGGTGAGGGGGTATGAGGCAAAGGTAAGTCCAGGTGTAAGTGAAGATGTGTGGTTGAATAAAGTGCGTTATGGGTACGAGTTGTAATTCCTGCGTTACATGGATCAACATTTTTACCGGTTTTGTTTTATGATTACCGTTATGGAAACTCATGAATATTTTGGCGTAAATGTAGGGGGTGGATTGACCAGTAGCTATGCGTTTTATTTTTTCCATTTCCATTATTTTTTTCCTGCTAATTTATTACCAAGCTGTAATAAATATATAACCTAGTGGAAAGTCCGCGCTGCAATGTTACCAATGGGCGGTCGTGGCATATCCCTGGAATTCGCAGTGTTGTTTTATTGATGTTGCGGAAATAATTACTTGTTCGTGAAGCTTTTGTTGGCTGCGTGCCTGGCGAGCGATAGTCCGCGGAACCAAGACGAGAATATTAACATCCATGGGAATGGAAATTTATGAAAGATTCCCTTGAAAGTTCATTCTGATAATGTAGGATGCTACAGCTGCCAGCGAACACCTGCAACAGGACTTCATTATGTTCCGGTGCATTTGTAGATTCAGTATTATTCTCTTCAGCTCCTGTTGTTATATCTACTGATAACTGTCGTTACATTAATTGATAGTTTGTATATTCATGGCGCTTTGTTGTATGGAAATATTCAGAGAGAGCTTGTTATATGTATTGTTATATTTTGTAAGCAATATTTGTATTCAGCTTTATATGACTATTTTGCTTCATAGTTTCACAGCAGCTAAATCAACGCATCAGGTTACCTTTTTTTGAAATTAATTGAATATAAAATCCTGCCTATTTTTGTTTTTCTTTGTTATGTTCAGTATGTGCGTTCACTGTCACTTTGCAATTCCTCTATTGTCTTATCACAATTTCGTCTGATTTTGTATCCTGGCAATCCTAGCATTTCGAAGATTACCTGTTGTTGGCCTGGGCTTCCTCATCAATGGTGATTTTGTTACAATTTACTCGTTGTGTCTCTCAGCCTACCTGTATTTTTACTATTACCCCATATCGGTTTACCTGTATTTTCACTCCTAAGCCTTACCGATCCACACGTATTTTACGCCGTTTTACTCGTGATGCCCACAAATTAGCCTGTATTTTTACTTTTAATCCCTGTCATTTTACATGTATTTCACTCCTAATTCCCAACAATCTACCTGTATCGTAATCTTTCCAAACTTACCTTCACCTCTTATTGTTTTTTTTTGCTTGGAAACTTCAGAGCTTCTATTTTCTCATTGATCGTGGCTAACTTCACTGTGATATTTGGTGTTCTAATAATCCTGCCGTACGATAACGGGAATGCTTATCAAAATCTTAAAAAAAAAAAGTGTTGGCTTGGCCGTAGTGTGACTGGTATCTTTCTGTGAGACTGCGAGTTTATTGTAGCTGTATTGTATGACGGAGATGATTTGACTGAGTGACTGTCAGGCGATGTGAGTGACGTAAGTGAAGTGAAGCAATTAACTGGCAGTGGGATGGTGACTAAGGGCTAGCGATTTGATTTAGTGACAGTGAGACGATGTTTGACGTGACTGTAAGTGAGGGTTGTGAAAAGGTGAGTGAGTGAGTGAGTGCTACTTGCTTGGGAATGAAATCATAAGGCACGTGATGGTGTACTCGTATGTTGCCTATTGTATGTGGGATGTGTGGACAGTTGTGGTTCGAGGAGTGTGTGTGTGTGTGTGTGTGTGTGTGTGTGTGTGTGTGTGTGTGTGCTTTCTCCCTAGCAATGTCAAGGCTACATTGTCTGCAGCTTGTTAAAGTGATGGTTGCTGCCACATTACTCTCATTTAAGTAGACAATAGAGAGAGAGAGAGAGAGAGAGAGAGAGAGAGAGAGAGAGAGAGAGAGAGAGAGAGAGAGAGAGAGAGAGAGAGAGAGAGAGAGAGGCAGGCAGGCAGGGAGGCAGACAGAGAGAGAGAGAGAGAGAGAGAGAGAGAGAGAGAGAGAGAGAGAGAGAGAGAGAGAGAGAGAGAGAGAGGCAGGCAGGGAGGCAGAGAGAGAGAGAGAGAGAGAGAGAGAGAGAGAGAGAGAGAGAGAGAGAGAGAGAGAGAGAGAGATCCAAACTGTATGTACTGGTATACACTCGTAAGTCATCTGGTCAGTCGATCTCCATCCTGCATGTTTCCTCCCACCACTCACCTCCACAATACCTGGCCACAATTTACCTCACCACACCTCGCCACTATCACGCCACGTAACCATCGCCTCTTGCCTTGAATGCCTGATGCTTATTGTGCCCCTCCTGCATGTCGATTGATCCCCGTTCGATCCTCCCTTACGAGACTTGGGTTTGTTGAGTTTGCTGTGTGTTCCTCCACCCATCACTACGCAGGGAAGTGGAGGGAAGTGTAGCTGCTTCCAGATGAGTGGCTTGGTTGCGCTGGACTGAGTGCTGCGTTTGTTGGGCGTGAAATGAAGTGCTCTTAAAGGACCTCGTTGGCTTCTCTGTTGCCTGGCCCGTAACTTGCTGCCCGTGAAGTTTGTGTGTGTTTGCGACTGTGTGTGTGTGTGTGTGTGTGTGTGTGTGTGTGTGTGTGTGTATAGGCGATAATCACGGAAATTTTTTAATGACGTCTGACTTATTTGTGGCCCACCTTGTAAAGAAACATCAACATCCAAAGCTTAGCGATTCCTTGTAACTTGGGTAACTCTTCCTCACTTTCTTCTGATAACAAATGCGCTCTCCCCCAGAATTACACGGCGCTGTATTAATATAACATCGAAATAATGTCCTCTCACTACACATCATATACCTACTGCGGACTTACTTGCCTCATATTCCCGGATCCTCGTCTTCTCCACTCACACGCGACTCCGTTTGGGGACGCGGGTGAGACCAAAGACAAGAACGCCGGATGAAAAGTTATGACCTTGATGAATAGAGGATTGTGACAGTAACGTGGAATGTTCCTGAAGGTTTTGATTTATCGCCTCGCCCTCCCTCATCTCTCTAGTCCTTGCCCTTGTCAGAGCCCACACCTCCCCACCCACACTCCTGCGTCTCCTTGCCCTCCTCCCACATGGCTCTCACTTTCTCACTTGCTCCTCCTATTCGTGTCGCAACATTTACTCTTTAATACTTTCCTAATAATACATAATTCCTCCTTTCTTAAGTTTTCTTGTCTTCTTTGCTTGTCTGTTTATTTTATGTATATGAGATATAATAAGGAATGAATGTACAGTGTGTGTGTGTGTGTGTGTGTGTGTGTGTGTGTGTGTGTGTGTGTGTGTGTGTGTGTGTGTGTTCGTACGCTCAGGAACATACACTACTTGCATTTTATGAGTTTTTAAATTCCTAATTTGTATGCATGTGCGCCAGCTAACGTGTGTGCGTGTATTGAGTGTACATGAGAGTTTGTATTAATCTTTCCAAATATCCGTCTATTCGTATGTGTGTGTGTGTGTGTGTGTGTGTGTGTGTGTGTGTGTGTGTGTGTGTGTGTGTGTGTGTGTATTATTTATATGTGCGTGTATCCCTCCATGTGCTGTTTATCGACCGTAATAGAAAATTCAACATTAAATTGGACTTTTCAGTAACTCTCTCTCTCTCTCTCTCTCTCTCTCTCTCTCTCTCTCTCTCTCTCTCTCTCTCTCTCTCTCTCTCTCTCTCTCTCTCTCTCTCTCTCTCTTTCTCTCGTGTTTTTCATATTCCTAACAATCATTTTCTTCATTTCAGTTAAAATATATATGTGTATTAACTGGAAGACACATTTTTGCTCATTAGGAGAAGCGCGGGCGATATCATACACATCGCTTTATTTC
>NC_087180.1:8336614-8376614 GCF_035594125.1 Scylla paramamosain
TGAGGAGGAGGAGGAGGAGGAGGAGGAGGAGGAGAATGATGATGATGAAGAGGAGTAGAACAGTGATGAGGATGAAGAGGAGGAGGAAAATGATGATGAGCAGGAGGACAATGATGATGATGATGATGAGGAGGAGGAGGAGGAAGATAATGATGATGATGAGGGGGAGGAGTACAATGATAACGAGGAGGAGGAAGACAATGATAATGACAGGAAGGAGGACAATAATGATGATGAGAAGGAGGACAATAATGATGGTGAAGACAATGGTGATGTTATATACCTGACAGAACATGTTCATTAATACCTGCATGAAGCCAGGCGATCAAGATAACTTTCGTGACCTCAAAAGCAGGAAATTCTGACTCACTACTTTTACACCAATCTAAGCGCTGAAAATACAATGGTTGGAGTCTTACGCAATATCATCACCTTTTTCGTAACCTGTTCAGTTTCGTTACCTAGGTAACGTCCTTATACCAACGCTGCTCTAGACCATATTTAATCTTCAGAAGTATTTAATAATTTCTCGGAGCCAACATGTTATCCATCCAGTGAGTATTTCAGAAATGTGTTTTCAATTTCTAATATGCTATACGAAATTTATAGTGACTTCTAAAAAATGTTTGTAGTTTCATAACCCAAAGAAAAAGTGAAGACGTAGAAAGAGAGAGAGAGAGAGAGAGAGAGAGAGAGAGAGAGAGAGAGAGAGAGAGAGAGAGAGAGAGAGAGAGAGAGAGAGAGAGAGAGATTCACAGACAGATAAAAATAGACAGATAGACAGACATAATTATATACAAACAGAATCACACTCACACACATACACACACACACACACAAAGAGAGAGAGAGAGAGAGAGAGAGAGAGAGAGAGAGAGAGAGAGAGAGAGAGAGAGAGAGAGAGAGAGAGAGAGAGAGAGAGAGAGAGAGAGAAGTAATTGTTATTGTTACAGCTCCTCGGGGCATCGTTGTCTGCCAACAGATTTTCTTTCATTACGTGTAACTTTCTTTACGCCTCTCCTCCCCAAGTCCCCAGCCTCCGTCCCTGTGTCCCTGTGCTTCCATTCCGCCATGTCCTTGACCCTTATCTTCCTTCCTATTCCTCTTCCTTCCCTCTTTTCCTGTCACTTTCTCTCATCCTCCCAATCTGCTATCCTCCCATTCACCACTCTTCCCTATCCTCTCCCTCATCTTCCTTTTTACTTCGCGTTTCCTCTCTCCTATCCTACCTCTTTTTTTTTTTCATATCCTCCCATTTTCCCTCTCTCCCATGCTCCCTGTCCCTCTCTGCCATCCCCCCTCTTTCTCTCTTTCTCCCATCCTTCCTCTTTATCTCTCTCACAGCCTTCCTCTTCCTTTTTCTTATCCTATTTCCACCTTTTTTTGTCATTCGTCCTTTCAATGCTTTCTTCCACCATCCTCCCATTCTTTCCCTACCTTCCCTTATCTTCACCCCATCCTTCTCTCACTGCCTAACTTCCTCCACACATTCCTTCACTTTGCCTCGTATTCGGAAACGCTTTGCTCTCTCATCATGACTATTTTCCAAGGGCACAGAGATGATTATTCGGGTTCTAAAGAGTGTTTCTCCTATTAATAATGTAAAAATCTTGTTAATTTGTCACGAAATATAAAAAAAAAAGCATCCTTAAACACCCGTGTAACTTCAGCTGAAACCTTTTGAAAGTAGTGGGGGTACGGCGAAGAAGTGTTTCTGAGCATGGTCCTCTCGCTTTATCCTCCTCCCCTTCCCGCCTCCCTCCTTTCCTCCTGGTCATTTCTCATCGACACCACAAAGTATGTATGAGTGAGTCAGCGAGTTTGCTTGTGTCTGGGAATGATGCATGTAATGTTTGCGCAGCTTTCCTTATGTACATTACTGAACACACTGCTTTGTTTTGTGTATTTGTTTGTAAATCACTTTGTTATTGTGTATTCGGCCAATAAACTGAAACTCGCCATTCCTTTTCCATGAGGGTCTGTCTGCATTGTTGTCTAGCGTGATGGCTTGTTTTTGTTGTTCATTTATTCAAGGTTGTGTAGCTTTCCCATAAAGTGTTCGTATGTGTTTGAGTGCCCCTGATCGTGGCATATTTAATCGGAAATATGCAGCAAGGCACGTGGCGGTACACATCATCATCATCATCATATCATCATCATCATCATCATCATCATCATCACCACCACCACCACCTAAGGCCTCACCGACATTCTTCACTTGTCTCTGCTCGTTTATTCCAGTCCACCCTTGTAAAATTACTCGAGCCATGAACTAATCAGGTGAGCAACAAACATAGCAATAAAGAGTCGATTTTTTCGTTGTGAGTGACTTGACTAGTTAACCATAAATTTCAAAACGGTTTATGGTTACTTCTGGATATTTTTCTCAGCATTTAATATCCAGTTTGAACATGGTAAGCTTCTCAACCTGACGAAATAATATTGTTTCTATATATTTTTAGTTTCGTGTCTGTGTCTTCCTGTCACTCATTAAGGAAGCGAGCGTAAGGCACGTCGATGAACGTCATTTTCAGCGACAGAGGAGCAGCTGAGTGGGATTGAGATAAGTCCAAAGAGACGCTGCAGAGCACTCTATCTTCTTTTCTTTAAGCATTTCTGAGTACAGCTGCGGAGGACTGGTGGCATGACAACCAAACACATTCACCCACTATCTCTCCTTTTTTCTTCATCTCACGGCCGAATTTTCTTCTGTCACTACTTATGCGCTTTTCCTCATTACGAGTGTAAGAACTAAACTGTTTCAAACGAAGAGACTAAAAACACTTCGATAATTTAATGGATCCGTCCTTCTGTCAGAGTATACTTTTGGAAATCACTGTCATCTTATTTTTTTTCTCTTTTTTCAGCCGTCGGTCAAAAATTCACCGACAAAAGTACTGTGTCCGATATTAAAGTGTTCAGCCATTTTTATGCCACTTAATTTTGCATACTTTTTTTTTCCTTGCAAATCTATTTACCACCATGAAGGGAGAAACACCCATGCAATACTCCCGTCATTGGCAAATATAATTGTCAGCCAGCCAATTCCATGACGTGATCTCCTGCACGTGACACAGGTACTAATTGCTCGTGTTATTTGCGGCCTTGTAACTAATTGCCGGAATTGAAGTTTTCCTCCCACACACATTAGAATTCACTGGAATAACTCCTGTGAGGGCCACCCACGTGTTCTCATAAGGGAAGATAAAAAGGAGAACAGTCGTACATATAACAACGCTTCATTGATATAATATGTAATTTAGTTTAGTTTTGCATGTGTGATTGTGCTCATCCTCATTCATCCGGTGTGTGTGTGTGTGTGTGTGTGTGTGTGTGTGTGTGTGTGTGCGTGTGCGTGTGCGTGTAGGCGTATTCTATTATAAGAGATTGAATTTATATAAAAAAAAAATAATAATTACTGGAGCACACGCATGGATACTCCTCCCAAATTTCCAAAACTTTATTATTTCCGATTTTTCTGAACATTTACATTTGACAGAGTGTGTGTGTGTGTGTGTGTGTGTGTGTGTGTGTGTGTGTGTGTGTGTGTGTGTGTGTGTGTGTGTGTTCGTCAGTCGCTTATCTTAATATAGATCTACCAAAAATAAATTCCCTTATCAAAAATAATCAGCCATAATTCTTCTTTAATAATATTGCTTTACTTTCTCCTTTCTTTGTTTCGTACACAGTGACCTCATTTGTCTCACATTTTTTCCTTTTCTTTCCTTCCGTCCCACCCTTCCTTCTCCCCCTCCCTCTTTCCCACTCCGCCCCTCACAGTAGATGGTCTGGGGCACATTAAGGATGGATGGAGATGTTCCTTCACCTGCACACTAATTAACACATTCATTCATATTTGAGAAGTTGGAGTGTGTTTCTGGGCCTCGCTCGGCTGCTGGCAAACAACATCTTTTCTACGTAGCCGACGGAGTGTGCCGTGTCGAGGCGCGTGCAGGGGGGCGTGGGAACCGTGAATATAAGAAAAGCCGCCCCAGTTTATTAATGCTTTACTCTTTTTTATTAAGGTTCCGTCGGGATAAATTAATGTGCGCACGAAGTTCGGGTGAGTTTGTTTTTGTTTCGTAATTAATGGAATAGAATATTTTTTGTTGATTATACCCATTGTTCACGGGTATTCAGGAATGGTACGTGTAAGCAGTGTTCGGCAGGCGGGATTGTGAGGGTCTGAAAGGAGGGAAAAATTATGATGAATAGTGCTGTTCAACGTTTGGCGATAAAAGAAAGGCGGGGAATCCAGGTAGGAAAGTGGTAGCAAGGTAAACACTACAAGGTGAGGTATAAATAAGACTGGTTACGTGAAGAGGGAGCTTCTATTTTATGTTTGAATGCTGGTGGAGGCGAGAAAGAATATAAATAATGTGAACAATAGCAAGTCAACAGTACACGAAAGGGAGTTCACAAAAACACGTTCCTTCGCTTTGAGGCATTAAAAAAAAAAAAGTATGTTCTATAATAATAAATGCTTCTGGTTCTTTACTTAATAATACATGAGGGGGCGAAATTAACAAATATTCATCTTACGACACTAAGTAAAAAAAAGCAAAACAAAAGCTTCGCAGCATTAAGAAAAATAATAATAATACAACGTTTTCATAACTCCTGGTCTAATTTTCTTCTCTCACTCCATGTTTTGATCTCCAGTTTGATTTCCTTTGCTATTTTGACGTTCAGGTTCTGGCTTAGACGTGACTTGACTTCCCGGACAGCGCCACACAAGACCCATCAAACTATTCACCTGCACCTGTCTGCACCTCGCTACCTGTTGTGCTCTGGCTGTTAAGGGTAACAGATGCTCCTAATTGCTCCTCATTTTACTCATTTCCAGCTGTTTATTACGGGGCTTCATTTCTGCTGCTCTCTCTCTCTCTCTCTCTCTCTCTCTCTCTCTCTCTCTCTCTCTCTCTCTCTCTCTCTCTCTCTCTCTCTCTCTCTCTCTCTCTCTCTCTCTCTCTCTCGTGTCTTGTTGGTGATCTGATGATGGTGGTGGTGATGGTGGTGGTAGTGTTTGTTAATAATCTCTTGTATTTTGTCCGTTTCTTCGTATTTATTTTTCTTTTTAGTTTTCTGTCATCTTTCCTCAAACTCGTTATCTCATCTTTCATTTCCTTCCATACTTATCCCAGAGATTCTCATATTTTTTTTCCCCCAGCCCTTTCTTCCGTTCATTCTTTATTCCAGACATTTTTCTCCCGTCGTCATTTTCCCGGTACTTTTTTCCCCATCCTTGTTTTCCCATCCTTTAACGGCGGACTTTTTCTCCTCTTCATTCCTTTGTCTTCTCTCTCTCTCTCTCTCTCTCTCTCTCTCTCTCTCTCTCTCTCTCTCTCTCTCTCTCTCTCTCTCTCTCTCTCTCTCTCATCTTTTTTTTTGTCCACTTCTCCGTTCATCCCTCTTCCCTTACCCGGCTTTTCTTTCAACGCCACTAAGTGTTGTCTCTCTCTAATTGCATTCCCTCCCCTTTTAGTCTTATAATCAATTTTGGTTGTACTTTTCCTTCCCTCGAAACTTACTTGTAATGTAATTTCTGAGGGTGGATTTGTGTGAAAAGAATTGTTGAGCATGGACTATTGATTATGAGCTGGTTAATTAGGTTGTGAAGATAGTTTTGTTGTTGTTGTTGTTGTTGTTGTTGTTGTTGTTGCTCTTGTTATGGCTATTATTGTTGTCATTTTATCACTATTACTATCCTTATTATCATTATCATCACTTTTGTTACCATTATTCCAAACTATTATCACTATCGCTATCATTATTAGTACTTTTATCTAACACTAGTAGGCAATAACAACAGTAAAAACAACAAGGAAAAATCGACATCTCTCTCTCGGGAAATGCAGAATGTTACGTAACTCAAAGCGAACAACAAACAACACACCGACACTTACCATGAAAAACTCAACAGACCACCACCCGGATGTAGTGTTAACAGTTGCGTGACTCGGAGCCTTCCTAGACGTCTTAAAAAAAAAAAAAATCTTCAGTTTCTTTCCCCCTGCTCTTCCTTCCATTCATTTTTCTTTCCTGCTATTACTCCTTACGTCACTTCATTCTTCTCTTCCTCGTACAGCGGGTCAGTTCTATCATAGTGTAATGGTTTTCATTTAATTCAGGCTTTAATCTCCGTTTACTCTAATGGCTCTAAAAGTCCTGCCACGTATTTTCTTCACTTCATAGTTCTGGAAAAGCTGTTGTCTTTTTACATCTATATGCTTCTTGTCTCCCCATTTTCTGCCTTTATATATTTATTTATTTTTTCTTCTAGCTGTCTAGTTTAATTTGCTACCTTTTCCCAAACATGTTTTCGTCTGCCTTCTGAAAAATGGATATTTTCATTCTTAGACCTCCATCCTTCCTTGAACCCATTTCTTTTTTTCCCCCCTCCCTCTCTTTGTTTGATTCCCTCCTTCTTCCACGTATTTCCTCCATTTCACAGCCTCAGAAAAATGTATCTTCTCTCCTTTCATTCATATGCTTCCATCCTTCCTTGAACCCATTTCCCTCCCTCTCGCCTTCCTGTAGCAAATGGCAGTCCAGCACGCCATTCTTCTCTCCTTCCTCCTCTCTTCCCTTCCTCTCTCCCTCCCTCACACCGTCGACGCCATCCGGACGCCCACACACCCACATAAACGCCTCCCATATCAGCGTAAACAAATCTTGCAGCCAAACAAACGCTGGGGCGGATTACAGATATTGCAAGTGTTGATGATGCGTCATGGCGAAAGAGAGGGTGGAAAGTGAGGAGAGGGAGGGGAGGGATAACTAAGAGGGAAGGGAGCACATGATCCGGGATTGGGACAGGAGGAGGGACATGCGAGGGAGGAGGGATCAGGAGAGAAGTAGGAGGAAAGGGTGAGGGAAGGGGGAGGGAGCTGACCCAAGAGAAAAGAAAAGTTTTTTTTTTAAGGTTACGAATAATGAGTGTATTTGGTGTCTAGTATCTTCATGTCGCGCCCTTCGTCATATTTATCGATGAATATGTTTTTTTTTTTTCAAGCCATTTCTCTGAATTCAGGTAGCTTCAGTTCCCGTCGGATTAGTCAACGCCAATGGAATACATGCATACCTGCAGTGATCACGGATACACCTTTAGCCGCGCCTTGTACACCTTACATATCTTATACATAATGCTGTCAAGATGGATTCAGCTTACACCTTCCATTCGCCTCGTGCTGCGGGTGTACATCTCTCGTTCTCGTAAAGGACAAACTTGCTGCATCAGTCCCCATGCTGGAGTCTCGTAAAGGCCGGCAGTCCCTTGTCTCCTGCAGGACTGTGTGAGGCTTTCCCTTGATAGTGTCCCCGGTAATGAACTAACTGTATACTCCTGACCCTCACAGCAAACACCGCCTCTCAAAGCACGTTCCAGCCTCCTCCTGCTGTATGCTCCTGGCCTGCCGCGCCGCAACTCACGGTCAACGAGGAAAGAGAGGAAGGGTCTATATGGGTTAAGGGTAGGAAGGAAGGTGTAGGAAAGAAAGGTTTAAAGTCAATGTAGAAGCGTATAGAAGGAAAAAGAAATAGTAGAAAGCAACGAAAGATATAAAAGATGAAACAGCGAATTGGAAGATGTAGGGAAGGAGTGTAGATAGGAAGGGTGTAGGGAAGAAAAATTTAAAGATGGAGTACGGGTGTATGGAGAAAAAAAATGTGGAGGAAGAAAGAATATAACAGATAAAACGGAGACTTTGAGTATCTAGGGGAAGAGTGTGTAAAGGAGATAAAGTATACGAGAAGCAAGGAAGCAAGAAATTAATCATATGGAAGAAGGGTGCATGGTGTGGGTAAGAAGTCGGATATAGAATACAAGTAGGGTGAGAATTATTACGCAGTAGGGTGAAGGAAACGCTTTTGAACCGTGCATGTGGAAAGAGCAGGCGAGGGTTGAATGAAAGATAGTTTGAGTGGCACAGAGCAGCAAGTAAACAAGACAGGGATCACAGGGGAGAGTGACTGCACATTGGGAATAAAGGGCCTGACACAAGGACAGTGGAGGGAGGAGATAGGATGAGGAGACGCATACATGGACGAGGGGAATGCAAAGTTAGGAGAATGACCAATCACTGAAAGACGAACGAGGGTAGATAGGTGTGTTGGGCTTACCTTACTCGGCGTCTGGTGGGGCGAGGGCTGAGGGAGGCACCGCTGAGGCTTATTCTGTTTGATGTCAGCCGACGTATGGGGAGATGAGATTCACGAGAGAGAGGCGAAATCGAGCCAATAAATAAACATGAAAGGTGTGACCAGCAGTATAAATGCATATGAATTTCTCCTCGTCTCCCAGTTACACTCGTTCCCTCCGTGTAAGGTATGTCCATAAAGTTGATCTGACATTCCTGGCGGTGCGAGACAAGGTGATAAGAAATGACCACAGGCGTGATTACAGATTATTAGAGTCATGTTGAAGGCTTTGGGCTTGTATCATTAACAACCTATTGGCATCACCTTATTCATTTATTTATTTATTTTTATTTATTTATTTATTCTTTTTAGTGTTGTTCATTTGAGGTGTTCTTTGTTGGTGTTGGTATTTATTTCGTGTTGTGTTTCGCTGTGTGGTGTCAACTTTTGGGATGTTTCCTTTCTTCTTTTCCTTCTCTCTCTCTCTCTCTCTCTCTCTCTCTCTCTCTCTCTCTCTCTCTCTCTCTCTCTCTCTCTCTCTCTCTCTCTCTCTCTCTCTCTCTCTGTGTGTGTGTGTGTGTGTGTGTGTGTGTGTGTGTGTGTGTGTGTGTGTGTGTCTGTGTGTGTGTCCTTAGTTGGAGATAGAGATGAATCTTTTCGTGTCCTTTGCTGATGGCGTTATAATTTTTTAGATCATGCGTATCATATTTTTGAGAGGGAGAGAGAGAGAGAGAGAGAGAGAGAGAGAGAGAGAGAGAGAGAGAGAGAGAGAGAGAGAGAGAGAGAGAGAGAGAGAAGGGAGGGAGCGAGAGAGGGAAGGAGGGAGGGAGGTGGGAAAAAGAGAAAAAGAGAGAGAGAGAGAGAGAGAGAGAGAGAGAGAGAGAGAGAGAGAGAGAGAGAGAGAGAGAGAGAGAGAGAGAGAGAGAGAGAGAGAGAGAGAGAGAGAGAGAGAGAGAGAGAGAGAGAGAGAGAGAGAGAGAGAGAGAGGGAGGGTAGGGAGGGAGGGAGGGAGGGAGGGAGGGAGCGAGAGAGGGAAGGAGGGAGGGAGGTGGGAGAAAGAGAAAAAGAGAGAGAGAGAGAGAGAGAGAGAGAGAGAGAGAGAGAGAGAGAGAGAGAGAGAGAGAGAGAGAGAGAGAGAACACCAGAACACAATGCAGACTTAAAACACTGTCCTGACTTGGGTTATAAAAAGCGCCTGGGGATCATCATCATTATTTAAACTCTCATTAAGGGACACTATCATCCCGCCTGACCTAGCGATAACAGCGGCGGTCACTAAACCTGCCTGATTTCTTGCTTAATATTCCGCCCACGACAAGGCGGCCAAGGACGGCGACACGAGCCCTTCCCTTCTTCAGGCAGGTCTTCAAGTCTGCACCCTTATGAAACTTCTCACTTTCTGTATCGGTGGACGTGAAAATTGACAAGACGAGGAGGCTGACAAAGAGGAGGACGAGGAGGAGGAGGACGAGGAAGGGAGCAAAGTAGAAATGGAGAGCGAGGGAGACATGAAAGGAAAGCATATATACACGTGAAAGGTAAGGAGGATGAAAGAGAGGGTGTTATGATGGAGGGAGGAAAGGCCAGGGGACAGAGGGCAACACGAGGAATATATTGATGGAGGAGTTGCCGCGGGAGGAACGCTGGAGGCTACACTGAAGGGAGGACAAAGGCAAGGACAGAATGTCAGGAGGGAAGCAGGCTCATGTGGTTGCGCATAACATTGCTGGAAAACTAAAGGCAGAAAGAAATGAAATAATCTGATAAAAATGGGACATATATAAAAGACACTAAAAATAAAATAAAGAACTTAATGAAAGGCGGGATCTTCTTGTGGAGTTATGAAGGATGAAGGTAAGATTAAAGGATAAATAAAGTGAGGACACAATAGGGAGGGCAAGATGAAAGCAGGGGATAGCGTATAACCTGAAGACGGATGATGGGAAGGACTGGATGGGAAGAACAATTTACAGTGTCGAGATCTGTGGGGGAAATGAAAATAAAAACAAATACAAAAAAAAGTTGGAGGGAAATGAAAACGATACATACAGAAAAATAGACAAAGTGAAATAAAAAGGCAGCAGTGAAACTTTAAGAATGGGAACAAAAAATAACGTACAAAAATATACAAAGAGAAAACACACACACAAAAAAAAAGAAAAGGAAAACAAGACAGTGTAACGTGAGAGGTTTGGTGAAGCAGGAACGAAAAAGGGAAGTATAGAAAAATAGACAAAAGAAAATAAAAGAAAATAGGAAAAAAAACTTCAGACATAAAAAAAAAAAAATGACAGGGAGAAAAACGTGAAAAATAAGAGACGATCAGGAGGAACTAAAAAAAAAACTTAAAGAGGAAGTAAGCAAAAGGAAATGATAAGAAAAAGAAAGAGGGAGAGAGAGAATGTGGAATAAGTCGCACCAACCTTAATGCAAAAACAGAAAAAAATGAGGAGAGGGGGAAAATTAATGATGAAAATTAAAGAAAATAGAGGAAATGCTGAAAAGGAAAGTTAAAGAAAAAAAAAGACGTTGTGGCAAAATCACATCCACCTCCGTAGAGAACAAAAAAAAGGTAAAAATGAAAGATGCTAAAAATGAATAAAAGAAAGGCAAAGAAGATGAAATACGGAAAACGAAAGTAATAGGGGGAAAAAAGGAGGGAATGTGGAAAAAATTGCATCAGACTCCAGACACACTAACGAATGCATGGACGGAGTTTCCCCAAGAGAAATACTCCTTTTCCATCAAGTCCCCGCATCGAAACAGTTAGTTGGCGCGAGGCCGGGAGCCGCTGAAACGTTCACCCTCGTAAATATGGACGTGGCTTCGTTTAAATCTGGTGCGAAGTTTGTGCGTCTGGCCCGTAACCAATCTGACTTTCCGTGTGTCGACCTTCGCTGTTGTTTTCGGTGTCAAACAGTGGCGCCTACTGGGTCCTGGCTTGTAAATATTGACTTTTAACTTGTGATTGAGCGTGTGAATGTATTTTTGTCACGCTGCCCTTCGGCGTGACTGGATTTGTGTGAGTGCTTTCCTTGGCCAGCGTGACTTTAAGAGCACTTTTTTTTTTCATCTTTGTAAAGGAGAATATTAAGTGTTTCCACTTTATCTCCCCTTTATTTTTTACTAGCCTCCCTTATACACACACACAAAAATAAAAGTTTTACCAATGTACTGTTTGTAATTGTTAGTTATTGTTTGAATGGTGTATTTCTGAATTATTTCAATAAAATTAGTTTACTTTAATTGAAATATATTTTTTTTGTTTCACTTTTGTAGTTTTATAGTCTTGCAGTCCTTTGCCTGCCTCCACTAGACGTGAAACATATATTCCTTCTTTTTGTATGAACAGGACAAAAGTCTTTAACAGGTAATATATTAGTATTCTTAAACACGTTCGTGTATAATTACAATTATATTTTCGAAAGATCGTAGTGATGGTTATTAGGGCAGTCATGGGAGTTTTCCCCGTCAATGATGCAGAATCTTTAAGTTGTCACCAGAAACATGAACACACCCTTGAAAATCCCAATAACTTCCACTAGAGTTCATAAAACTTTTTCGAAACCTTTCAGAATGCGGTCCATTCTCTCCGATTTTGATCTGATTTTAGTGATTTCTTGAAAACTTGTCATAATTAATATTTGTTTCATATATAACAAATGCAATATTTTCATTAAATAATTGCCGAGGAGGGGAATTATGAAGCGAGGCACACGAAGGATAGTGGAATGAGAAGAGAAGTGGCGATGGATGACCGCGGCTGTGAGGGTGAGGGACCGGTGACGGAGGGGAGGGAAGAGTCTGTTATTCCACAAAATTAAATGTTGTTCTGTTTCATTCTTTCCTCATTCCAGGGCGGCAATGGCTTGGAACACAGCCATGCGAGAGAGAGAGAGAGAGAGAGAGAGAGAGAGAGAGAGAGAGAGAGAGAGAGAGAGAGAGAGAGAGAGAGAGAGAGAGAGAGAGAGAGAGAGAGAGAGAGAGAGAGAGAGAGAGAGAGAGAGAGAGAGAGAGAGAGAGTTATATTTTTCCTATTGTGTATCCGAACCACCAAACTAAAGCTTAATAACAAAATCCTAAAGTGGAAAACAACAAAACTGCGGAGTAAAGGCAAAGCAAAAAAAAAAAAAAAAGAAAAGAAAAAAAGTGGGTCTGGCTTCATGTATCCATCAGTCAGTCTGTCTATCAGTCTCCTTACATCCACTTGTGTATCTGTTAACTTATGAAATGTGTGGGTGTGTGTTTCTCTCTCTCTCTCTCTCTCTCTCTCTCTCTCTCTCTCTCTCTCTCTCTCTCTCTCTCTCTCTCTCTCTCTCTCTCTGTTTCTCTCTCTCTCTCTCCCCTTACCTTATTCATGTCATCCTTCACCAGACCCAAGGTTTTCCCTCACAACACAAGACGCTCAAATAATGACATTCAGTTTTGTGTTGTTGAGCTTCCCTTCTTCCTTATTACCATCGTATGCTTTTGTGTCCTCTTTTTCCTCCTCGTCCTCTTTCCCCACTTGCACCACAACCACCACCACCATTCTTTAACTCCTCCTCCTCCTCCTCCTCCTTCAGATATCTAGAGAAGCTGTTTTATATTATAATTCGAATATGAGATGATTTTAATGAAGGTTTTGAACTCAGAATATGTATCATCGTGTATGTGTGTGTTCATGCGAGTGTGTTTGTGTGTGTGTGTGTGTGTGTGTGTGTGTGTGTGTGTGTGTGTGTGTGTGTGTGTGTGTGTGTGTGTGTGTGTGTGTGCGGGTGGGTGTGGGTGTGTTTACGTTTTTGCGGCGTGTCTTATTTATGTAACTGACAAAAGGGAAGCGAAAATATTGACGCATGGTGGAAGAAATAGAAAAGAGAGAAGTGAAATTGAAAAATGCTATGACATGGAAGACAGAGAGAGAGAGAGAGAGAGAGAGAGAGAGAGAGAGAGAGAGATACAATAATAGCTCCTTTTTTTTAACCTCGACTCAACAGGAAGTTTAAAAAAAATAACATAATAATAATGGAGAGATAGAATAGTTGAATATAAGTATGTACAATTTGAACTGAGAATGCCATGTATAATTGTATTCACTTCTGTTATTTTTGCTCTTTTTTTTTTTCCTGTAATATTTCTTTCCTCTGTGTTCAGCTTTCCAGGCTTTCTCCTTTCCTGCCTTCTCTTCGTCATTCAGTGGATTATTAAATCTTTCGCATGGGGATTTACCTCTTCTCTTATTTTGTAAAGCTTAACATTCTATCTGGGATTATCATGAAATTTAGGAGAGGGCGAGGAAGGAAAAACGAGGAGAAGGAGGAGAGGAGGGAGAGAGGGAGAAGAAAAGATGAAGGTGAAGAAGTAGAAGAGCAAGAGGAACAAGAAGAACAAGGACTAGGAGAAGAACAAGAAATACGAAAACAAGAACGAAAAGAACGATGAGAAGTGGAGTTAGATGAGAAGCAAGAATATGAAGAGAATGAAAGGAAAAAAAAAAATAAGGGAGGAATACAAGTGAAGGACTGGGGGCTGGGAGACGCAGGCAAGAGGGGCATCATTATTTAAATTTTGGGCTTCGTGGGGTCGGAGGGGAAAACTCGCAACTAAATGTGGCTTCATGTAACTTCCCTTAAGCGCCCATATATTGCTCACGGTGGGAAAACTTCTCCGCGGGGGCAGTGATGCATAAGTGGCGTCACTGCATGTTTGTCCACCCGTGCGGGAAGCGACACCAACATCACCTGGGGGACGGGGGGAGGAAGTACGTACATGGAAAACAAAAGTGACTTGCATCTCAAGAAAAATAAGTTAAATGATATAATTAGAGCAGTGTTGATGGTAATGCTAGGTACACTTTATGGTTGTAGAGTATGACGAATAATATCTTAATGCTGGTTGTTGTTGCTGATATTAATACTGCTGATACTGTTATTATTTTTACTGCTGATGTTATTGCTATGTCTGCTACTGTTATCATTACCAAGAGAAAAGAAAAAGAGGACGAAAGCAGAAGAAAACAACAAAAACAAGAACAACAACAACTACTACTACTACTACTACTACTACTACTACTACTACTACTACCACTACTACTACTATACTACTACTACTACTACTACTACTACTACTACTACTATGGCACATGAGAAAAAAGGTGCCAATATAAACGAAACGTCAATATAACTGAATTTAAAGAGAGAAACACTGAAAAGGAGAAGCCAAACCACTGATGGCAACAACACTTGTAGGGAAGTCTTTTTTTTTTGTGCCCTTGGATCTGTTTCTTCACTCCCAACTCATTTGTTCTCTCTCTCTCTCTCTCTCTCTCTCTCTCTCTCTCTCTCTCTCTCTCTCTCTCTCTCTCTCCTCCTCTCTCTCTCTCTCTTGGTCACGCGTTGCTTTTCCACGTAACAAATGTCAGTCATATCTTTTTTTTTTCTTTATTTCTTTATTACTGTTTTTATTGTGTAGTGTTGAAAGCGATGTCTTTGTTGTGTTTGTCTTGCTGCTTCCTTTTGTTTTGATAAGTTTTACTGTCGTCATATCTCGTAATTTAACTTTTTTTTTGTTTCTTTGTTTTACTTTTAATATTTACGTACTTTTACTGTTCACATGTTGTTTTATATAGTCTTATTGCTTACGTATTGTTTTATCTGTATCCCTATGTCTTGATTTTATTGTTCCATTTATGGCCAGTTGATTATTAATACTTTCCATATGGTTATACCTTTTCGTTTTAGCAGTGTAGGTATGCTTGTTATTAATCACTCAGATCTAACGTATTTATGGTCTTTTTTTTTTCAGAGGTACGTGTCTGTCTCATCACCTTAGTGGATTCATCTTGAAATGTTGCTCATCAAATCTTGGTAAGTGAATTTCATCTACGTAATTATGGTGTCCTGAATAGTTTACATCGTGTTCCACCATTTGAATGCCTCGCACGCGGCAAATCTTGGTCTCCACACCTTAGGTCGTTGCTCCGGCGCTAAATGCAATTCCACATGTACATCAATATTTAATGGAGCGGACAAAAATGCTGCGTCTAATCAACTCGCCACTCATTTAATTTGCGTTGTAATGGTGCGTCACTGAATTCTTGACATCGCTGCTACGATATACACTGCTCCATTGAGTCTGCTAATTGTTCCTCGCTTTTCCTCCTGCAAAGCGCGAGCGAGTGCCACATGCAGCGTACATCCCTCTTCTCTGCTCTGCCCTCCCTGCCTCTCTCTCTCCATACACGTTAAGCTCCAACACACTCCTCTGGTGGGGTGTGGGTCGCGGCGTCCGGAAGGAGTGAAAAGGAGTGAACTGCACCAACTGATCCACCAACAAATAAACTGGTCATCCACCTCACTGGCGCTCCGGTTTTGTGGCGATGCGGAATAAGAAGAATAAGCCAGGCGGATAAAAAGCTGACAGGGTGTCTCACACTCCCACAGGAGCCGCGCGAACCCGCTTCTTGGTTGAGTGAAGGCCGCGACCAACTCTGGATCGCCTCTTGTCAGGAGTGATGGCCTCTCTCAGTGGTGCTAATCCCTCCGCGGAAAAGGGAACGTGTTGACGCGGACCTGATGTGTCTCGATAAGAGGGACATGACGCATCTCTCTCTCTCTCTCTCTCTCTCTCTCTTTCTCTCTCTCTGGTAGGTGAACACTATTTTATTCACTTGTTTATTTATTTCATTTTTCTTGGATACACATGGGATCTCTGAATAAAGCTAAATATTGCACGAAGTTTATCAACTTATGTATTATTAAGCAACGGTGCATATACGTAAGAATCTAGAATTAATAGGATTTTTTTCTCTCTCTGTCTCATACACACAAAGTAAGGAAAGGGTATGCATCAACCTCCTTCCTCCCCTCCTTCCTACACTGGGCGGAAACAATGAAGCCACACGCTCGTTGGCTGGAACAGAGACACCCAGATGGAGACAAAAACGGAGTCCACTCGGTACAGACACAAGACTCTCACGGCGCAGAGCCAGGGGACCGAGAGGAGAGCAAACATCCCTTATTACTGTCTCCTTCTCTTTTATTGTCATCTTTGATCTCTCTCTCTCTCTCTCTCTCTCTCTCTGAATGGTACAGTGTGTGTATGGTATATTGTGTGTGTGTGTGTGTGTGTGTGTGTGTGTGTGTGTGTGTGTGTGTGTGTTAGTTCACTATCCTGACTTCCGTGTCATTTTTTTTCTATCGCTTTCTTTTGTCTGTCAGTCTCTGTTTGCATATGTTTGTTTCTGTGTCAGATTCTGTCAGTGAGTTTCTTTTTGCGTCTCTCTCTGCGTCTCTCTCTCTCTCTCTCTCTCTCTCTCTCTCTCTCTCTCTCTCTCTCTCTCTCTCTCTCTCTCTCTCTCTCTGTGTGTCTCTGCCTCTGTGTCTCTGTCTCTCTGTGTCTCTGTCTCTCTGTGTCTGTCTCTCTGCCTCTCTGTCTCTCTCTCTCTCTCTCTCTCTCTCTCTCTCTCCTCTCTCTCTCTCTCTCTCTCTCTCTCTCTCTCTCTCTCTCTCTCTCTCTCTCTCTCTCTCTCTCTCTCTCTCTCTTTTCCCCTCCTCGTCCATCCGTCACAAGATAGATTTTTCCTCAGTACAAAAGGGCGTCAGTATTCTTACGCCACACGTCCACAACTTTGCCCATAAAACACACACTGGTGGAGCCCAAGTTTTCGTTTCCTTTGCCAACCATTGTTCATATTTTTAGAAGATAGAAGAATCATAATTTTGCGATCCAATCCTATAACCCAGGAACCTTTTGTGCTACTGATGCTGATGCGTGTTTCCTGTTGCTCTTTACTGATTGCTAAGAGAGAGAGAGAGAGAGAGAGAGAGAGAGATAGAGAGAGAGAGAGAGAGAGAGAGAGAGAGAGAGAGAGAGAGAGAGAGAGAGAGAGAGAGTCCATTTATCTTCTCTTTCTCTCTTCCATGTATTGACTTCTTATATTTTTATTTGCTCGAATATGTTTAGTTTCACTCATTTACGATCTTAACGTCCATTTTATTTATTGGTCATATTTTATTTCATCTCTTATTTGTTCAAGTTATATTTTATCATGTTTACTTAGCACCACTACGAAGAAAAAAATCACCCAACTTCCTTACACCATTATATCTAATTTACCATCTTAAATTCATGGGAATCGATTCACGTACTAAATAATGTATTTCTTCTACTGTTTGGCATTCAACTTCAACGTCAAGACGAATAAATAACAAATATAGATCGCCAACACTAATGTTGCCTCTTTATATGTATTTTTATACTGTATTTTAACTCTACAAAGTGACTGCAGTTTTGATAGCTCTTTCTATTCCAAGAACCACAGCTTTGACGACGGCGAATTTGTGAAATAAAGGAAGAAATTTACCTTACATTTTTTTTATTACGTGTGTTTATTCTGGGTTAAATATGAGAACTGTTTTGCTACGTAACCTAAGAATCATGAATAGTGAAAGGTAGTGAAAGTGTAGAAACGGGTATTGAGAATGTGTGTTGAAAATGGGTAAAGAAAATATAGAAATAGTGATGAAATTAATGAGATGGACGATATGAATGCTGGAATGGGTGAAGGAGTTCCTGAAATGAGTGGTGAAAATTCTGAGATCGTTGATATATTCATGAATTCTAAAATAAGTGTTGGAAATGTTAAATAGTGAGGAAATACTGAAATAGTAATAAAAATAAATAGATAATAATGATACCGAAATGAATGATGGAAATACTGAAATGTATAATAAAAACACTTCGATAGGAGATAAAAAATACTAAAAATACTAGAATAGTTTAGTAACTAATCGCCTTACAGTACTAAAATGAACGATGTTGTTACTGGAATGAGTGATAAAAACTCTGGAATAGGTGATATAATGAATGAACAAGGAGCATCCATTAATGAGCATCAACATAATCAACTGATGCAAGAAGCCGCCTCGATATTGCAATCAGCGGCACCAGGAGCGTGTCTGGGGGCCTGGATCACCGGTTGCGGGGTTTTGCCTTGCTGCCATTACTGTCGCAAGGCAAGAGCAGTAATTACACCAACATGTACGAACATTCCAATACGTCCATGCAATACGCCGTGGAAACACTGCGTTTGTCTTTATTATTGCAACATTCACCTGTTCACTGTAACAGCTTCACAATTATTGTCTAACCTACCTTACTTATTTTTATTTTTATTCTACTCATATTTCACCAATACTTCCTTGCAATAAGCCGCGTGTTCATAATTGCTATTGCCCTATTCTGGTAAACTGTGGAACTTCCTCCCTGCTTCTGTATTTGCTCCTTCCTATGACTTGAACTCTTTCAAGAGGAACGTTTGAAGATACTCGTTTTTCTATAATTTTTTTGACTTCTCCTCGGGGACTGGCACTCTACTTGGCCTTTTTTCTCTTTTTCGAACATTTTTATTGGCCTTGGCCAGTGCCTCTCTTACACACACACACACACACACACACACACACACACACACACACACACACACACACACACACACACACACACACACACACACACACACACACACACACACACACACACACACACACACACACACACACACACATGCAAACTTACATGCATACACACACACACACACACACACACACACACACACACACACACACACACACACACACACACACACACACACACACACACACACACACACACACACACACACACACACACACAACACAGACACATATGTATGTATGTATGTATGTATGTATGTATGTATGTATGTGTGTGTGTGTGTGTGTGTGTGTGTGTGTGTGTGTGTGTGTGTGTGTGTGTGTGTGTGTGTGTGTGTGTGTGTGTGTGTGTGAGCATGAGTGGCACTGGTTAAGGCCAGTTCATTGTACCAGCTTTGCAATTACTGTTTAACCTGCCTTACTTTTTTTTTTTCCTAGCGTCATATTTCACAATGGCATTTCCCCGTGAGGACAACACACATGAGGACGGTGCTAGCCTGAAAAAATTGATAAATAAACAAATGGACATCTGACTTCTCTCTCGCTGAAATGTCAACTCCCGTGCAGCATCTAGCCAGGCGCCCCAGCACTTGTTCTCATCACCACCACGCCACTATTTAATGCCTCGCCTCCCCGCCACCGCAGCCGCCAAAGTTCCATGTCTCTTCTGTTCCCAAAAGGGACAGTGTACTAAAACTTACCTACCTGCGTAAGTACCCTTCGACCTTTGTGCCTACCTGCCTTTTTACCTGCCTGACTGTCTACTTTCCTTTTGTCCTTCCTGCTTTCTTCCTTCCCTTCCTTCGTTCGTTTGTTCTTTCTTCCTTTCTTTCTTCCTTTCTTTCATTTTCATTTCATTCTTTCTTTCCTTCCTTCCCTCCTTTCTTCCTTCATTCATTCATCCTTTCCTTCTTTTTTCCTTCTTGCCTTCCTTCCTACTCTTTACCTTCCCTTTCTTTCTTCTTTCCTTCCTCCCTTCCTTCCTTCATTCCTTCCTTCATCCATTCATCCTTTCCTTCTTTTTTCCTTCTTCCTTTCTACTCCTTACCTTTCCTTTCTTTCTTCTTTCCTTCCTCCCTTTCTTCCTTCCTCCCTTCCTCCTACCATCTTATCTACTACCTCCCTTCCTTCCACCTTTCTTTCTTCATTCTTTCCTTACACACATCCTTCCTCTCTCCCTCCCTCCCTTTCTCCCTTCCTACCTATCCACTCACCCACCCTCTTTCCTACCAACCTTTCTACCTACCCACCCACCTAGCCACCTACCAACCCTCCGACCTAACCACCCACTCACCTTCCAACACACACACACACACACACACACACACACACACACACACACACACACACACACACACACACACACACACACACAAACACACACACACACACACACACACACACACACACACACACACCTCCTGAAGGAGGAGGCAGTAGACATCTGCCGAAACGATAATTACTACCAGTGAAGTCTAAAGCACTGTTCAAGGGGTGCTGTGAACTTATCATTAAACCCAGCTGTGACCTCACAACGTTTCCCTCTCTGTCTCACAGCACAAGGGGGTAGTCACACCCTGCTCTCTAAAGACAACTCTCTTCCTATACACAAAACTACAAGCACCTAATAACACACACACCCTTCACTCAAAATTTCAAAATTATCATGGCGACTCCTACACCAGCCTCGGAGTCCTCATCAGGGGAGGGGACCATAAATGTCCCCAGGTCGGACTGCCCTTCTGTCGACGACCCTAAGTGTCCTCAACTTTTCTTCATTAACTTCTGCAACATTCACGGTCTAAAATCTAATGTTCAATCTGTAGAACACCAGCTCTCCTCTTCTAGACCTCATCTTCTTTTCCTCACTTAAACTCAGGTGTCTGAGGCAACTGACAATAGCCCCTTTTCTGTTCCCTCCTACTTTCTCTATCCTCATTTTCGATCCAAAGCTGGATGTTGCGTTTATGTGCACAATGACTTAACCTGCTCTCGTGCCCACGCTCTTGAATCTTCCGAGTTTTCCACCATCTGTCTACGACTACAGAGTCACTCTCAAACTAAATTTATCTGTGCTGTATACTTTTCACCTAACTCCTCTGACCAAAGTGGAGCACATTCTGACCCTCTTCCCTTTTGCAGAGATCTCCATTCTTGGAGACTTCAATGTTCACCACCATCTTTGGCTTTCCTCTCCCTTCACTGACCATCCTGGTGAACTAGACTTCAACTTCGCTATCCTCCACGACCTAGAGCAATTGGTGCAACACCCTACTCGTATTCCTGACCGTCTTGGAGTTACGCCCAACATTCTTGATCTTTTCCTGATCTTTAATCCTTCTGCTTATGCTGTCACCCTCTCTTCTCCGTTGGGCTCCTCCGATCACAATCTCATACCTGTATCTTGTCCTATCGCTCGAATCCCTCCTCAGGATCCCCTAAGCGAAGGTGCCTCTGGCGTTTTGGTTCTGCTAGTTGGGGGGACCTGAGGAGGTATTTTGCTGATTTTCCTTGCAATGACTACTGCTTCCGTGTCAGAGACCCGTCTTTGTGTGCTGAGTGCATAACAGAGGTGATAGTGTCTGGCATGGAGGCGTACATTCCTCACTCTTTTTCTCGACCTAAACTTTTCAAACCTTGGTTTAACACAGCTTGTTCTCGTGCTATACATGATAGAGAGGTGGCCCACAAAAGGTACTTAAGCCTTCCATCACAAGAATCTCATGCACTTTATGTTTATGCCCGGAACCATGCCAAGTCTGCTCTCCAACTAGCCAAAAGCTCCTTCATTAACAGAAAGTGTCAAAGTCTTTCAAGATCTAACTCCCGTCGTGACTTCTGGCATCTAGCCAAAAATATCTCCAATAACTTTGCTTCTTCTTCTTTCCCTCCTTTATTTCAACCAGATGGCACCACTGCTATCACATCTATTTCTAAAGCTGAACTCTTCGCTCAGACCTTTGCTAAAAACTCTATTTTGGACGATTCTGGGCTTGTTCCTCCCTCTCCTCCACCCTCTGGCTACTTCATGCTACCTATTAAAATTCTTCGCAATGATGTTTTCCATGCCCTCGCTGGCCTAAACCCTCGGAAGGCTTATGGACATGATGGGGTCCCTCCTATTGTTCTCCGAAACTGTGCCTCCGTGCTTGCACCTTGCCTAGTCAAACTCTTTCAGCTCTGTCTGTCAACATCTACCTTTCCTTCTTGCTGGAAGTTTGCCTACATTCAACATGTTCCTAAAAAGGGTGACCCTTCTAATCCCTCAAACTACCGTCCTATTGCTTTAATTTCCTGCCTATCTAAAGTTTTTGAATATATCCTCAAAAGGAAAATTCTTAAATATCTATCACTTCACAACCTTCTATCTGATCGCCAGCATGGGTTCCGTCAAGGCCGCTCTATTGGTGATCTTCTGGCTTTCCTTACTGAGTCTTAGTCATCCTCTTTTAGAGATTTTGGTGAAACTTTTGCTGTTACCTTGGACATATCAAAAGCTTTTGATAGAGTCTGGCACAAAGCTTTGATTTCCAAACTACCCTCCTATGGCTTCTCTCCTTCTCTCTGTAACTTCATCTCAAGTTTCCTTTCTGACCGTTCTATTGCTGCTGTGGTAGACGGTCACTGTTCTTCTCCTAAATCTCTTAACAGTGGTGTTCCTCAGGGTTCTGTCCTGTCACCCACTCTCTTCTTATTCATTAATGATCTTCTAAACCAAACTTCTTGTCCTGTCCACTCCTACGCTGATGATACCACCCTGCACTTTTCCACGTCTTTTCATAGACGTCCAACCCTTCATGAGGTAAACATTTCACGCAGGGAAGCCACAGAACGCTTGACTTCTGATCTTTCTAAAATTTCTGATTGGGGCAGAGCAAATTTGGTATTGTTCAATACCTCAAAAACTCAATTCCTCCATCTATCAACTCGACACAACCTTCCAGACAACTATCCCCTCTTCTTAAATGACACTCAACTGTCCCCCTCTTCTACACTGAACATCCTCGGTCTGTCCTTTACTTATAATCTGAACTGGAAACTTCACATCTCATCTCTAGTTAAAACAGCTTCTATGAAGTTAGGCATTCTGAGACGTCTCCGCCAGTTTTTCTCACCCCACCAGCTGCTAACTCTATACAAGGGCCTTATCCGTCCATGTATGGAGTATGCTTCACATGTCTGGGGTGGTTCCACTCATACTGCTTTTCTAGACAGGGTGGAATCAAAAGCTTTTCGTCTCATCAACTTCTCTCCTCTAACTGACTGTCTTCAGCCTCTCTATCACCGCCGCAGTGTTGCATCTCTAGCTGTCTTCTACCGCTATTTTCATGTTAACTGCTCTTCTGATCTTGCTAACTGCATGCCTCCCCTCCTCCCGCGGCCTCGCTGCACAAGACGTTCTTCTTTCTCTCACCCCTATTCTGTCCACCTCTCTAACGCAAGAGTTAACCGTTATTCTCAATCACTCATCCCTTTCTGTCGTAAACTCTGGAACTCCCTGCCTGCTTCTGCATTTCCACCTTCCTATGACTTGAATTCCTTCAAGAGGGAGGTTTCAAGACACTTATTCATCATTTTTTGACTACTGCTTTGACCCTTTTACGGGACTGGCATTTCAGTGGGCATTTTTTTTTATTGGATTTTTGTTGCCCTTGGCCAGTGTCCTTCCTACATAAAAAAAAAAAAAAACTATCCTCTCTTCTTCAATGACGCTCAACTGTCCCCCTCTTCTACATTAAACATCCTCGGTCTGTCCTTTACTTATAATCTGAACTGGAAACTTCACATCTCATCTCTAGCTAAAACAGCTTCTATGAACCTATGTGTTCTGAGACGTCTCCGCCAGTTTTTCTTATCCCCCCTAGCTGGTAACTATGTACAAGGGCCTTATCCGTCCATGTAAGGAGTATAATTCACATGTCTGGGGGGGTTCCACTCATACCGCTCTTCTAGACAGGGTGGAATCAAAAGCTTTTCGCCTCATCAACTCTCTAACTGACTGTCTTCAGCCTCTCTCTCATCGCCGCAATGTTGCATCTCTAGCTGTTTTCTACCGCTATTTTCACGCTAACTGCTCTTCTGATCTTGCTAACTACATGCCTCCCCTCCTCCAGCGACCTCGCTGCACAAGACTTTCGTCTTTCTCTTACCCCTATTCTGTCTATCTCTCTAATGCAAGAGTTAACCAGTATTCTCAATCATTCATCCCTTTCTCTGGTAAACTCTGGAACTCCTGCCTGCTTCTGTATTTCCATCTTCCTATGATTTGAATTCCTTCAAAAGGGAGGTTTCAAGACGCTTATCCACCAATTTTTGACTACCGCTTTGGACCCTTTTCTGGGACTGGCATCTCAGTGGGCATTTTCTTTATTGGATTTTTGTTACCCTTGGCCAGTGTCACTCCTACATTAAACACACACACACACACACACACACACACACACACACACACACATACTGAGAACACCAACAATCACCGTGCTTCTGTCCTGGACACCCAGAGCTCGTAGATGTGAGGTAGCGGGACCAAGCAGTGAGGGGAAGTTAATATAGGCAGACAGGACACCAGACGGAGGCAAGGCAGCAGCTAAAGGCGGCAAACTAAAGAGGATGGTCTAAGTGGCTCTCAGTAGCGGCGATCAGGGTGAAGTCTGGTGTGCCGGGAGGAAGAGAAATAGGTCGTGTGGGAATAAGAGGCATAAGAGAGGAGGAAGAAGAGGGAGAGGAAAAGAAAGAAAAGGAAGGAGGAGTAGGAGACTGGGCCATATTCAGCGCTCTAAAATTTGATGTGTGATATGTAGAGAGAGAGAGAGAGAGAGAGAGAGAGAGAGAGAGAGAGAGAGAGAGAGAGAGAGAGAGAGAGAGAGAGAAAGCGAAGTGTGGTGATGACATGCGTGGGAATTGAGGAAGAGGAGCAGGAGGAGGAAATGAAGCGCAGTGGGCAGAGAAAGGAAATGGCGACGCGAGGATCAAATGATGGAGGAAGAGGGACGAATGAGATGAAAAGGACGTGCTAAGAAGGACACAGAACCACGTCGGTGTGATGCTAAGTGAAAAGAACCATAGAACCTTGAGAGCCACCTTTTTCTTTGTGACCTTGCCTATATGCCAACTAGGAATAAAAAGAGATCAAAAGAGAACGGGGAAATCGCCTCTTTCTTTCCTTGATCCACGTGCTTCTCTTTCATATGCCCAGGTATGGCAAGGAAGCGTCAGATAAGTGAACTGAAGCGCATGATTAATATGGTCAGCGGTGTTCGTCCCAGGAATGCAGCACAAAGGGGCTGCGTTGCTCGTCGTTCAGCCAGTGGTGATGTTTCGCTGCGACATCCTGTACCCTAGAGACAGACGACCTTGCCTCATGTTTTTTGAGTAATTATACAGATCCCCTTTACTGCTGCCGTCTTTACGCGCCAGTTCGCAAGATTTTTGTCATTTATTACGTAGAGAACATGTAGTCCATTGGCAGAGTATTCGTAGATATGTATATTTTCGAGGAATAGGAAAAAAATGTGAAAACTGCATTATTTACCACGTATAGCTTATTGGGAATCCAGACAGGAGTTCACAACACAAAGACAGGTAAGGCATTATTCACGCACTGTCTGTAGGCGTGACGGGCAGGTGGTCAGGGGCTGGGGAGTGCACGTGCTGGGGCGATGGTTCTGGAGAGACGCGGCGAGGCGGACGCAGAGGGGAATTGGGGGGGAGGGGGGACGAAGGAGGGAGGATGCGTCTGGGCGGGAAGGGTCAAGGTGAGAATCGCCAGTTTGCTCCCTCATAGCTGGCAGGCACCGTCAGCAGCAATTAGCACGCCCCTTCCTCCTCACTGCACAACGCTGCACTGCGAGCCGGCGCCAGGATGAGAGCAGCTGCTTTCCAAAAGATAGATTGAACTATATATATATATATATTATATATATATATATATATATTATATATATATATATATAATATATATATATATATATATATATATATATATATATATATATATATATATATATATATATATATATATATATATATTCATTAGTGAAAAGTGTGCATCCCCTCCCAATTTTGCGTTTTTGCTTACGTATAAAAAAAGAATAAGGTACTGTTATTTAAAATTCATTTCTTAACAGATGGGACCGCCGAGAAAAGGCTTTCCTCACACATCCATCATGAACGCCTCTTGTAAAGGACTGAAACAAGTCACGATGTGTTGCAATTTTTCCTCCTTCTTGAGGCCAGAATTAATTAGTTGTCTCTTTCTTGTATTCATCCTATTTATCTTTACGCAGATAGAGCAACCCAGTTCTTCCTTTTGATCCTGACTACTGGCACATGTGTAGAATTTATAGTACTATAACATTCCACAGTCTACTCTTCGTGGCGTTGAAAAAGAAACACAGTGACATCTGGAATAAGTTCTGATGTTGTCAGTTCAGAGTAGATTTTTGTAAATAACAAACGCAAGTCTTGAAGAAGTGAAGAACCAGACTGAGGGATTTGTTTCGGTGGGAGAAGCTTAGTAAAAAAGTCTTTCCTACCCGGTGGTTTGGCGCTCCCCTAGCAAGGAAGGGGAAAGGATTAACCTCAAAGAAAAACTCATAGCAGAAATCTGGTGGAAACCAAACAACAGAGAAGAATTTCCCTTCAAAATGCGCTCCATTTCTAATGAGTAACAAGGCTGCGTGGGTTGGAGAGGAGAGTGGAAAACAAAAAACACTGGCAATCAGTAAGCCGTGAGTATTTCCCGCTAAGTTTCTGTCAAAAGTCAAACAATTTACCAAGGATTTGGTATTTTGGTATTCTTCTTTTTTTTTTTATCTTCCAGACATTTTTTTTTATTTCGTTTCCGTCAGCAGCATACTGCTTCCAAAGTAAAATAAAGTAAAATACATTAATATAGTAATCGTGTTACTTTGAATCAATAAAGAGAGATGTTGAAATAAAAATCAATGTGTATCCTCATATGGTAACATTTTTCTACACACCTCGCCATAGCAACGGAATATATTTATCTAATCAACGAGAAAATGCGCTCGTGACTGTTGAAATTCCCTCGTTTTCTTTGATCAACTTCTGATGGTCTGAAAAATCAAACACATCGAATTTGCCTCTCTCTAAAAAAATAAATAACAACGATAATAATTAATAGATAAATAAATAAACCTAACAATCTCAACTCCAACCTGCCTTACTCTGCC
Source organism: Scylla paramamosain (assembly GCF_035594125.1). Taxonomy (NCBI): domain Eukaryota; kingdom Metazoa; phylum Arthropoda; class Malacostraca; order Decapoda; family Portunidae; genus Scylla; species Scylla paramamosain. The sequence goes on from NC_087180.1 coordinate 8,363,400, forward strand.
TGCCCGCTCACCGCACTCTCGACACCCCCGTGACATACTGATGGTAAAAAATATGAAGGTTTTTCGCAACAGAAACAGCAAAGATGTAAACACTTCCTGTCATCTGGACGTGAGAGGAACGCGGGCGCCGGGGGTGATGGCTGGCTGCTCGGCGTTGTTATGGGGATGAGGGCGCCCAGCGCTTGAAGTAGATTATGTACATGTCTATCAATACCAATTATCTCGTTGTAAGATATTGTTTACGGTCACAAGAAGGAAAGTGGAGGGAAAAGAGAGAAACAATACCAATAATAGAAAGTGGACTCACCTTCCTGTTGATTTTACTTAGTCTTGAAGGTGCTGAAATCCTCTATATGATTCAGATCACTGCACTAGTACTCATTTGCCTCGCTACTGCATGACATATGGTGAAGCTTCAGAGGTGATAACAAGAGCGAGTACATACCGGCATCCATTCACCTTTTGTAGCGTAGAGCTGCCGGGGAGTGTGCAGGTATATATCCTTCCCACTCTGATAAAAGACGACAAGATGCCACCTGTGATGATTCTGTTGACAGCTGCTTCCTTGGTCGACCCTTCCAGTCTCACTGTCCACGCTTCCTCCAAGTCGACGAAGAATAAATTGATTTCCTTCGGGAGTGAGTGAAAGTATGATATTGAGGTAGTGTGTCTGTACCGTCAGTTGTGCTTCAATCAACGTATCTCCGTAGCTTGGGGTGTAAAGGGTTGCGTGGAACTGCAGCATGGAATAGTTTTGTGCGAGTTTGTTTCTCTTTCTGACAGGCGAGGGAGTTGTTTCTTCCTGGGGTTAAAGAATAAAGGGTGTGTGTGTGTGTGTGTGTGTGTGTGTGTGTGTGTGTGTGTGTGTGTGTGTGTGTGTGTGTGAGTGTGTTTGTGTGCGCGCGCATGTGTGTATGCTGGCTTGTCACTCTAGTTTTCCTCCCTTCCCTTCTCGTTTCCCCAGTGTCTCCTTTCATAATTCATTCTTGCTCTCCCACCTACATTTCTGCAGTACGTTCCTCACTTCCCTTAAGTTATTTCCTTTTCCTTTTATTCATTTACCTTTTATTCATTTACTACGTCATTATCTCTTAACTCCCTCTCACTTCCTCCCTCTTCTTATTTCACCTCTTTCGTACCCTGCTTGTTTCTTCCCTTCATCCTTCATCCTTAAGACTTCCTCTCATCTTTTTCATTCGCTCGTTTAGTTCACATTTCATTACCTCATTCACCCTTCTCCTTTCCTCTGAGCTTCCTCTTTTCCCACATTCTTTCTTGCTTTATTTGATCCTTCTTCTTTCTCGTCACCTTTCCTTTCACTTCTCTGTATCCTTTCACCGTTATTTCTGACCATTGCTTAATGTATGCATCCGCTCTTTCCTTTCTTCTCTCTTGCCTTCCTTCCTTCCTTCTTCCTTACCTCCCCTCCCTCCCTTCCTCCCTTTCTTTCCTTCCTTTTTTCGTTTTTTTTTTTCCCTTCTCGCTTCATTTCTTTATTTTTCCTTTCCCTGTATACTCTTCCTGTCCTCCTTCCATTTCTCCTTTCTTTCTGTCTGTCTTCTTTCTTTCTTTCTTTCTTTCTTTCTTTCTTCTTTCTTTCTTTCTTTCTTCTTTCTATCTTCCTTTCTTTCCTTCTTTCTGTATTTTTGTACTTTTTTCCTGTTTTCCCTGTTTTCCTGTGTCCTTCCTCCATTCCTTCTCTCCCTTTCATCCATATCATCCTTCCTTTATTCGACCTTTCCTCCCTTTCTTTCCTTCTATCTTTCCATCACTCATGCCATCCATCCATCCTTCCCTGCCTTCCTCCCCTTCCTTCTGTCCATCATGCTTTCCATCTCGTGTGTCTGCCTTCCTCCTGTCCATCGCTGCTCCTCCGCCGTTCCCTTTCTCAACAATTCTCCCGGCAGCATCTAATCCTCCATGAATCCGGGACCTTTGGGCAGAGGGGGCATTCGGTGAGTGTTCCTTCGTAATTCATTCACTCAATCATTCACCAGACACTCCAAGTCGACTCTTGCCTTCCATATTACCCTCCTCTCTGATAACATGCTTTCTGTTTTCCTTTTTTATCTTCCTTCTCCTTTCTGAAAACATCTTGTCATATTTTCCTCATTGTCCATGGTCTCTGTATTCCTCTGTATTCCTCTTCCTTCTCTGACTCTTCCTCCTTCCAGTGGTGAAAAGAAAGGAAGATTATTTTTCAAGTCACGGCGGCGTCTTCGCTCAGTCACGAGGCAGAGGAAGCAGTGCCCGGGAATCGCTGTAGAAAATTACCGCCAATACATCACCATTACTTTTCCATCGTGCTCACTTAAACTGGAGACACTTCCCCGGCTCACACCTGCGTCCCGCCTTCCAGCCCTGCCTCTCTTGCCATCAGATATGCGCTCTCTCTCTCTCTTCTCTCTCTCTCTCTCTCTCTCTCTCTCTCCTCTCTCTCTCTCTCTCTCTCTCTCTCTCTCTCTCTCCTTTTTCGTTTATTTTTTTTCCTCTCGTTCTCTTTCCATTTTTTTCGTTGTTACGTTTATTTTTTCATTTCTTTCTTTCTTTGTTTCTTTTTATATGCTTACTTTTTATTATTTTGTCTCCATGACTCTCTCTCTCTCTCTCTCTCTCTCTCTCTCTCTCTCTCTCTCTCTCTCTCTCTCTCTCTCTCTCTCTCTCTCTCTCTCTCTCTCTCTCTCATCTCTCTCTCTCATCATTAAATCATTGGACCGGTGAATGTTATCCAGAAGCAATGGGATGAATGATGGTAATTTTACGGGGGGTCATTTAAAGAAACGCATTTCACCTTTCTCACTGCAGCCCGACTCTAATTCTAATTCTAATGCGTGGAAAGGTCGGCGGTGCCAGGAAATGGTCGGGGTTCAAGGACGGGTCTGCGCCGGATTGTGAGTGCCAATCCGTAGTGCCAAAAAAATGTATTGCCGGCCGCTTCTCCTCACTTGCAGTAGTGTCTGTGTGTGTGTGTGTGTGTGTGTGTGTGTGTGTGTGTGTGTGTGTGTGTGTGTGTGTGTGTGTGTGTGTGTGTGTGACTGCAAAGAATCAGAAAAATAATAACAAAGAACACATACAAAAAATGCATAAAAACAAGACAGTATCTGAAAACATACGTTAAAAAAACAAAACAAAGAAAAAGCAAAGAAAACATCCAAAACACAACACAGTATCCATTAGCAAAACGATAAACGAAAGCGAAACAGAAAAAAAAAAAAAAGGAAAGAAAACTGCTCGTGATAGGAGTGACCAGTAATTACGTGCGAACTCTAAAAATGAAAGGGAGAGAAGCAGAAGACAAAAAGAAAAAAAAAAAAAACTAGATAACTTTCTCAGTGTGTAGTTGGAGGGACGGAGGTGAATAGGAATGTGGCTTTGAGGATCACTGAGGAATCCTTTAGCCTCGGCAGGACTCCCGGTATAGAGGCTCAAGGACTGCAGGTATTGGAGTATTGCACTGGCACGAAAAACACACTTGCCGCGGGTATTAGCGATCAGCAGGCGCGGCGCAATCTCCTCTGAGCACTCCCCTGCCTCTCTTCCTCCCTGCCCTTCTTTTCCTCCGTCTTCGCCCTTTCTCTGTCTGCCTTTTCCGCTTCATCTCCTCTCTCTTTCTATTGCTTCGGTTTCCTTTCCTGCTCCTTTTTGTTCTCTTTCCCTTCCTCGTTCTCGTCTTCCTTTCTTCTTCCTCCTTCTCTTCCTCCTTCTTCTTCTTCTTCTTCTTCTTCTTCTTCTTCTTCTTCTTCTTCTTCTTCTTCTTCTTCTTCTTCTTCTTCTTCTTCTTCTTCTTCTTCTTCTTCTTCTTCTTCTTCTTCTTCTTCTTCTTCTTCTTCTTCTTCTTCTTCTTCTTCTTCTTCTTCTTCTTCTTCTTCTTCTTCTTCTTCTTCTTCTTCTTCTTCTTCTTCTTCTTCTTCTTCTTCTTCTTCTTCTTCTTCTTCTTCTTCTTCTTCTTCTTCTTCTTCTTCTTCTTCTTCTTCTTCTTCTTCTTCTTCTTCTTCTTGTTCTTCTTCTTCTTCTTCTTCTTCTTCTTCTTCTTCTTCTTCTTCTTCTTCTTCTTCTTCTTCTTTCTCTTCTTCTTCTTCTTCTTCTTCTTCTTCTTCTTCTTCTTCTTCTTCTTCTTCTTCTTCTTCTTCTTCTTCTTCTTCTTCTTCTTCTTCTTCTTCTTCTTCTTCTTCTTCTTCTTCTTCTTCTTCTTCTTCTTCTTCTTCTTCTTCTTCTTCTTCTTCTTCTTCTTCTTCTTCTTCTTCTTCTTCTTCTTCTTCTTCTTCTTCTTCTTCTTCTTCTTCTTCTTCTTCTTCTTCTTCTTCTTCTTCTTCTTCTTCTTCTTCTTCTTCTTCTTCTTCTTCTTCTTCTTCTTCTTCCTCTTCTTCTTCTTCCAGCTACAGGCCCTATTAGTCTTAACGTCAGTAGCGTGCAAGCAGATAAAAACAGTAATCAGAGATAAATACTTAAATACTTGGTAAAAAAAAATAAAATCCTGAAAGACTTCTTTTATTAAGTATTTAACTCGTATGATGAGACAAAAGCAGTTGATAGTATTTACCTAGACTTCCAGAAAACTTTCGACACTGTTCTTCATTAGTAAAAGCTCACGGCATAGCCGGAAACGCCCTGAAATGGCTGTAGTTCTGGTCACCGTATTACAAACAAGACATTGATAAATTAGAAAAGATACAGTGGAGAGTTACAAAAAATAATTCCAAGGTTACGTAATAAACCGTATGAGGAACGACTGAAAAAAAATAAACCCATTTAGCCTATAAAAGCGTAGGATATGAGGAGACCTAATTGAAATGTTCAAAATTTTCAAAAGATATAGCAACCTTGACGCCCAACAAATATTTTTATCATTGATCATTCTTACCTGACACAGAATAATGGTTGCAAGATTACACCCAAACGTTTTAAATCCCTTTAGGTGAAGCATTTTTTTCTTTGCTCGCATCGTTAATATCTGGAATAAACTTCCTTCAGAGATCGTAAATATAATTCATTTAAATAATCTAAAAATAAAGTAGACAAATACTTAAAAGCTTAACACCAACAAGCTCTCTTCTTATCTGAAATAATTTCACGTAAAATTATGACCTCAGTATTTACTAAAATAACTCATGTATATTACAGACGCTGATTTTATTCTTAATGTGTTCATTTTCAGATAGGAATATAGAGCTCACCGTAGGGTGAATAGTAGAACTTCCTTTCATATTTTCCTACGAAAATTTGTCAAATTTTCCATACTTTTCCCAACTATTTCCGTCCCAGTGCAAGCTGAAGGGAGTGGTGGGTGGCGAGGAGCCTTCCGCTGTACTGTCCTGCCTTTCTGCCCTGTAGTTAGCAGCTTTGCAAGGAGCTAAAAGTCTGTTGCTGTTTGGCTTTCCTTTGTATTTGTTTGTATTCTTTGTATTCCTCCTCCTCCTCCTCCTCCTCCTCCTCCTCCTCCTCCTCCTCCTCCTCCTCCTCCTCCTTCTCTTCCTCCTCCTCCTCCTTCTCCTCAATCTCCTGCCAGCCACAGGTAAAGGGAGCAGTAGGTGGGGAGAAGGCTTCACCTGTACTGTCCTTCCTTGTTTTACTTTAGATTAGATCATATAGTCTGCCACAAACAGCCTTGTGGAAAACAGCAGGTCTTTTGTTGCTTGTTCTTACTTTATTTCTTTGTTTGTTCTTCTCACCTCACCTCTTACTCCTTTTCTTCTCTTCCTCTCCATTGTATTCCTCCCCTTCTCTTCTCCTGTACTTGGTGATTCCTATACTTCGATGCATATGCAAAGTCTAGGCAATCTAGAGAAGGGGATGACCAGAGAGAGAGAGAGAGAGAGAGAGAGAGAGAGAGAGAGAGAGAGAGAGAGAGAGAGAGAGAGAGAGAGAGAGAGAGAGAGAGAGAGAGAGAGAGAGAGAGACACCCACCCATCCACTCACCCACCTTAGCACGTGTCGATTACGCTGCTGAGTCTGGCCAAGGGCGGGAATGGCGTTATCCAGCTTCAGATCTTACCCTCCCCTTCCCCCGCCTGATGGATGACCAATAAATACTCTGCAGGTGGAGTAAATCTTAGCAAAGCATCAACGAACCTTCCGTTGCTCCCCGGGAAGAGGCCGAGCACACAGCACCACCACCAGCGCCGCCTCTCCATCCAACACCTAATAATTCTTGAGCGCGTCAGCCGTGTGTCTTTCTTTTGGCGGTGATATATCTCGGTGTGTTGCGCTGTGTGGTATTTTTTCGGTCTATTAAAACCGTATTGGATTCTTCTCTTCAGCTTTTTTTTTTTTCAGCTGAGTATTGAGTTATCTGATCCTCTTTTTTCCTTCCCTCTCTTGGGTTAGTTTACTTTACTGCGGTTCTTTATCCTGCATCCTCGTATTCTTGTTGCTGTTATACCCAATTATTTGTTTTTGATCCAATCGATATTTACTATGCTATACAAAAACAAGATATAAGCGCTTTAGGTTCTGTAAGAGAGGTTTCCATGTTCTGTGTCAGGGAGTGTAGACAAAATTAACTTTATGATGTACCACTGGAAGAAAAAGTAATGTATGCTTTCGACGATACAGACATACTGTAACCTAACATATTTGGAACTCTGCCAGAATTAGTTTTTTTTCATCTTCCTGTCAAATGAGCCATACAAGGAATTCCAAAGCACCACCAAAACAAAATTTGAACCTGATTTGAATTCTTTTGTAGTCAGTCTTTTGGGAGAAAAAGTGAAGGATGTCTTATTTATTTATTTTTTCTTTTTATGCCTGACCAACTATCTCTCATAAAAAATAAACACTAATAAACAAAACTACAGACTTTTGATTAATGATCCGTGACCTTCAGCCGAGTGGCTATCGTTGCTGGTAATGGATGAGGGCGTCCGTGTGATGGCTGCTGGGTGTCCACGACTGCTTCTTGGTCCCTTAAATGGTTTTCGTCCTTCGTGATCAGCTCGGCGTCCCATGTGTACCTCCTGCCTCGCTCTGCCCTGTAACTTCAGGCCTCGCTGCTCCATTACGTTTTCGATTGGGACACAAGTTAAGAGTATAATTTGTAAGCTTCTTTTTCCCTTGTCTTAGTGCATCCTTGAGACAGTTACCGCTCTTGTATACTCGCCTTTTCACGGTAATGGTCAGGGTAAAGACGCTATTTCTTCTTTTAAGACTCATATTACCCTATTTTTATCTTTCTTCAGCGTCTCTCCAATATTTTTTCGTCTCTTAACAGTCTGAGGCATCATAAAACCTCACGATGACCTGAGCTTAATCACCCGCGTAAATAATAAACGAGAACTAACGACGAGGCAGGTGTGTTAAGCGTGTCAGGTGCCTCGGATGCACTCTCGTTAATCTTGCAAGAACGCACATCGTAACTTTCAAGGCCGTTTAGCAGGATGGCGGCGAGGTCTCAGAAGGAGGACGAGGACGAGCAAGGGGAGACTCAGCCCAGATACAATCAAGGCGGAATTCTGTCTTGGTTCAAAGTTCGCTTTCATTAAGTTACAGTGAAAAAGAAGGCATGGAAAAGATGTAAGAAAGAGAGAGAGAGAGAGAGAGAGAGAGAGAGAGAGAGAGAGAGAGAGAGAGAGAGAGAGAGAGAGAGAGAGAGAGAGAGAGAGAGAGAGAGAGAAGAAGAGAGCCGGGTGAATCTTCATAGCTTTTCAAATTATTTCTCAAGTGGATTAGTTGTTCTGGTACATGGTGGAGCTGCTTCAGTCTTTGGTGCCTGATATTATCTTCTTTAATCTTACTTAGCATCCTTTCCATCGTGTCTGCCTACTCTGCTTCTACTGGTGCGCGCGTGTGTGTGTGTGTGTGTGTGTGTGTGTGTGTGTGTGTGTGTGTGTGTGTGTGTGTGTGTGTGTGTGTGGTGCTTACTTTGTCTCCTTGTGGTTATTTTTATATATTCATTTCTTTGTTTTATTTTCCAAGCATTGCGTTAATTTCTCCTGGGGCTATGCAGTATTACGACTCTCTCTCTCTCTCTCTCTCTCTCTCTCTCTCTCTCTCTCTCTCTCTCTCTCTCTCTCTCTCTCTCTCTCTCTCTCTCTCTCTCTCTCTCGTTCTGTATTGCCTTCAGTCATATTTCATATCTTTCTTACTGTCCTCATGACCTCTGCCTTATGCTCTTTTGTCCTCCTCCTCCTCCTCTTCCTCCTCTTCCTCCTCCTCCTCCTCCTCCTCCTCCTCCTGCTCCTTTTCCTTCTTCTTCTCGTTTTCCTCATCTTCCTGCTTCTTCTCCCCCTCCTTCTCCTCCTCCTCCTCTTTCTCCTTCTCTTCCATCTTCACCACCGCCGCCCTTCCTCCGTTTCCTCTCTCACTTCCTCCTCCACTTCGTCTTTATTTTCCTTTATATATCATCGTTTTCCTTCCCTGCTCTCTCTCTCTCTCTCTCTCTCTCTCTCTCTCTCTCTCTCTCTCTCTCTCTCTCTCTCTCTCTCTCTCTCTCTCTCTCTCTCTCTCTCTCTCTCTCTCTCTCTCTCTCTCTCTCTCTCTCTCTCGAATTATATAGCACTTATTGGTAACTATTATGTAAATGACAATCGATCATTAGGTGGAATTGACAACACAGCTCACGATTATTCAAATAAACCCATACGTATGGATATAAATAAACATAAAAACGAGAAAGTGGTATTTAATGATCTTAGGAATGGGTGGGAAGCGATACCAGGGAGTTGATGGAGTAGAAAAAAATAGAAAAAGTGAGTAAATAAGTTCGGAGACCCATCTTGAAAGCGGTGGCAAATGGGAGGGTGCGCGGGGTACGAACTGAGGTGGCTACCGATTTGGGCCAGTCTTCTCAGTACAAAGTTGACAGTATGATCTTTTTTCGTATTCATGTCACTTGGGGAAGGCTGCAATTGAAACTTCTGGTCCCTGTAAGGCTTCCCTCTCTTGCCTCCCAGGGCGTTGCGAACGTATGTACTCTCAGAAAATTGCTTCTACTAAATTTTTCTTTGGAATAAACGTCATGTGTACGAACGGTGCAAGTGTAGATATATCCGGGAAGTGTTATGTGTTTTGATGTTAAGGCTTCGTCGTTTTGTTCAGTGGGTTTAGGTTTGGTTTGGCTTAGACTGGTTAGGTTAGGTTGGACTAGAACATGAATTATGCGTGGTTATATAAGTTGATGTTAGATTAGTTGTTAAACATTTAACATCTCTAAATTTGGCAATGATTCTTAAAAGATATCTATTCTTACTTTGAATTACTTGTTATTTTCTGTGCTTTTCTTCTTATAACTTCTTTTTCCACGTATTTCTAGTTTTCTTCTGATATTCATGGACGTGGTGGGTGTTTATTATATGTGCACACGAGCTTGTACTTATTTTATAGTTTGGTTTAGTCAGTAGACTCTGAGATGCTGATGGGAAGATGGCTACCAGACAGTGTGCACAGCGTGAGGTCCTGCCAGCCCCTCATATCTTCATCATCGCCGCCTCATTACCACTCGCCGTCCTTCACGTCTCCCACACTCGTCATTTTTTGCTACAGCTCTCCCTCTTAGAGTTCCCTCACTACTTGGTCTTCATTACAATACAGCCCTTAGCGTCTTCCTTAATGTTTCCACTTCGTTACCTTTTACCCCTTCCTGCCCCTCTTTATTGTCCTCATTTTTTATCTTTCCTCATACAGCGCTTCCCTTACCGTCGCCACTGTCACCTTTGTACCCCCTTACTTTTCCTATGGCCTTATTTCACAATGATTTACTGTGTTCCTTGTTCTGTCATTGCATATCCTTAACATTAATTTCGCTACGTAGAAGCATATTTCAGTTTCCTCCACGTTCATGCCTTCCCTTCCGTTTACTACGTCTCACAGGGAGCGCCTCACAATGCCGCCACTCACCCTGTTCCCCTCACCTGTATCACTCCTGGAAACCCGCGTGAGGTGCCACGTTCCTCTTCCCCCACCGTCTCACATATGCAGACAATTTCTCATCTGTACATGTCTCCTCCTCCTCCTCCTCCTCCTCCTCCTCCTCCTCCTTCCTGATATAGATCCTCCGACTGTTGTGCCCTTCTTCCTTGTCGGGAATCTTGCCCCAGGAGTCTCCACAACAAGTTAGTGAATATAGCGTTGCATGCATTACACAAGCAGAGGTATACCTGCCAGAGAGGAGGAGGACACACGACTAAAGAGCAGCGTAACTTAATCACATTAGATTTATTATGCAGGGAGTGCTATGTAGCGGAAAACTAACTTAACACGATGATATTGTCGCCGTACAATCGTGACGTATTAAATGATGGAAGGGAGGGTCGAGCGAAACGAAGTGAACTGCCCAGGAGATCAGGAGGTGAGCTGGCGTGTTTGTGGGGAGCTTACAGGCCCAAGCGTGAGAGAGAGGAGAGAAGGAACTCGTGCAAGGTCAACAAAGGCTAAATTAAAGGTCAGAGGTAAAGCGTGAAGGGGAAGCGAGCAAGGCAAGGCGGAGGTCACTTTGAGGCAGGATCTCCTTCTCGCGTCTGCCATGTTAAGCATCATTATTCCGTGCGAGCTGGCCGTGGCACTGCTGCATTTGCCTGTTTCCGCGCTGCTGCTGCTGTCAGTCAACCCATTGTCTATTATGCTTTACAGAATTTTTACTCAAGGTAGTATTTTCTCTTTCTGATATTTTCCCCTAAACATTTATTGTATATTTCAGTGGGTTGATAAAATTACGAAGAAATGATGATGTTGTCGTATCTTAGGGAAGATTAATGAGCCTCTGGTACTGTTAGTGAGCATAAGAAAGTGGCACGTGTCTGACCCTTGCGTGTGTGTGTGTGTGTGTGTGTGTGTGTGTGTGTGTGTGTGTGTGTGTGTGTGTGTGTGTAATTGGTTGTGCGTGTGTAGTTGGATGCGTGTCGATTTGTTCTGGTTAGAGAGAGAGAGAGAGAGAGAGAGAGAGAGAGAGAGAGAGAGAGAGAGAGAGAGAGAGAGAGAGAGAGAGAGAGAGAGAGAGAGAATAATATAGCCTTGACTCTGAAACTCTTAAAACCATCTCATCACTTTTGCTGTCCGGAGTGCGTGAGGCTGGCGGTGGACGAGGGACATGTAAGAAGAAGCAGAATGAGGAGGAGGAGGAGGAGGAGGTGTTGAGTATAAGAAGCGAGGGGATAAGAGGCGTGTCTTGGCGTGAGAAACAGCCTCTTGGAGATGAAGGTGGCGATGGGAGTGTTCCCTTCACTTGCAACCCCCTAAGACGTTATTTCTGTTGAGAGTAGCGAGAAGCGAAGGGCATGAAAGATAGAAAGAATGTGGATGAACACGATACTGTAGCTCAGCGGGCGTTAGTACCCGGTGGGGAAGGGAGAGGGAGTACACTAAGTCAAGGGAGCAAAAAGACGAGGAGTGCCAAGGGAAAGATGTGAGAAAGGAAAAAAGTGCAGGGTACAAGTCTTTTCGTATCCAGTGTCTAAATGGCGTCTAATGTCTTTGCCCTTGAGTACGGGAAGAGGAGGAGTGTGCGAGAAGTGGAAGGTAAGGAAGATAAGTAGTAGGCCATATGGAGGGATGTGGGAGGGCCTTGTGAGTGACGAGTGTACAGCAGTGATGGACGTGTAAAGGAAGAGCATGTGAGAGATGTGAGAGAGTTTGATGTGAGTAGTGTGGGAAGAATGTTCTTAAGGAGTGTAGGAGTGTGTATGAGGGGTGTCAGGGGTGTGTGAGTGTGTGACGACTGTAGGTGTGTGTGTGGTGCATGTAAAGGAAATAGGACGGTGCGTAAGGGGTGTAGGAGGGTCTTGTTAGACATGTAGGAGTACCAGGCGTGTGTGGAGTGTAGGTACAGAAACTTGTGAGGGATGTATATATGTGGGAGAGTAAGCAGGCATGGTGTTGAGGGAGAGAGAGGGGCGGAAATCGAAGCCTGCCTGCGGTGTGTGTGTGTGTGTGTTTGGCCTTGTCATGTTTACCATTAATAAGTAGCCTGGATACCAAGTAGCATCTCGGGAACCTCGATCTCCAGTACCGGGTGAGCGAAGCAGACTCGAGGCGCAGAGATGGAAAAGAGAAAACAAACTCGATTACCCACAACAAGGGGATAAAAAAATCTCTTTGGCACAGTTAATCGTGTTTATCCTTCTCTCCACCGCCGCCACACGGGAGCCAATTTTCCTGAATGTTTAGATGTGGCGGCAGATATAACAGGGAATAATGGCAACAACAGAGAGGAGAAAATGTTACCTACCCACAGGAAGAGAAATATCTTGCTCCTATAAAGAGAATGACGCTTTGATTGCTCCTACCTGCTGCTAGTGTTGGATTTCTTATGTACTCCCTCACGTTCTGACTTTCCAGGATTTTCTTTAGTTTTTTCGTTTCCTTCATAAAACGCATGTAGTGGTGGAGAGATCAATGAATAATAGTGAGGAGCATGTCAGTGATTCCACTCTTGCATAGCCCATGACTCGCCAGCCAGGAGTGGAAGTAGCGAGGGTGAGAGAGTTGTAACCCACATTTATTACTCCAGGTACAGAGAGAGAGAGAGAGAGAGAGAGAGAGAGAGAGAGAGAGAGAGAGAGAGAGAGAGAGAGAGAGAGAAGGCAGGGACAGCAGAAAAACAAAAAATTTAAGATTGGATAACAGATTTTCATTGAGATTTACAGTTTCATTATACCTGTTGCCTAAAGCCTCGAGGTTTCTCCCTATTCTCTTTAACCACTGGTTCGGTTTCTGTGCTCGTTATATTATCTCAAAACTCTCCACTCAAAGTAAGTTATTTTTACATCAGTGCTCAACGATTTGGGTTGGAAAATTTTTCATTACCTTGTTCTCGTTCCTTTTATTCTTTAGTATTTTTGATGCACGTGCTTCTTCCTTCTTGCTGTAACAGTTTTATTAAAGCGATTTTTCATACCGCTTAGTCTGTTTGTTCGTTTCTTTGTATGGATTGCATTGCGCTGCTCCCCTGACACCTGACCGGGAATTTCCAGGTGAGGGACTCTGATAAGACCAGAAATATGAGATGACTTCGTATTTACCTAGAGAGAGAGAGAGAGAGAGAGAGAGAGAGAGAGAGAGAGAGAGAGAGAGAGAGAGAGAGAGAGAGAGAGATCTATGGCATTCCTGGTCAGCACGCTTTAAGAGGCCATGGAGAGCAGGTCATTCAAGCCACATGTGGAATGAGTGTCAATCCCGCAATAAAATGTTAAATAAAATGTTGCCCCAGTTTCCAATGAAAATTTCCCGTAATGTAATACAGTCTAGCTTAAATAGTTTCCGGTGTCCATTTCCAAGTGGATAATT
>NC_087180.1:8379114-8391614 GCF_035594125.1 Scylla paramamosain
GACTGTATGGGAGAAGTTGGAAAAACCTTATCACAATGACGATTAAACGACGAACGATGTAAACGACAAAAAATAAAAAAGAGGAAGATCAAGTAAAAAAAAAAAAAAAACAGGTCTAAAAGAAATAGCGAAGGAAGAAGAAAAAATAACTAGAACAAAAATAACGAGGATATTGTGAAGTAGAAAAAGAAACAGAACTGAAGAAAATAATGAGGAAGAAGAAAAAATAACAAGAACAAAAATTAACGAGGATGTTGTGAAGTAGAAAAAGAAACAGAATTGAAGAAAATAATGAGGAAGAAGAAAAACACATCAAACAAGAACAAGAAGAAAAGGGACAAGAAGAGCAATGAGGAATAACTAAAAGAAGGAATAAGAAGAGGAGGAGGAGTAGGAATAGAAAATTGTAAAGAAAAAGAATAGGAAAATAAATTAGAAAGTTAAGTCTTGAATAACGCAGTAAAAGAAAAATGGAATGCTAGAACTTGATGAATAGGTAGGGCATATGAAAAATTTAAATGTAAAGAGTGGGAAGGAACAAGAACGAACCAAGACAACTGTAAATTCACACAAGGAGGCAATACGTTCCCTCTCTACTTACTAATCATCCCCTCATTGTCCTCTTCCTTTAAAGTTTCTCCTTATCTCCTCATTCATGCTCTCTCTCTCCCTCACACTTTTCTTCAATCACTAAGCTTTCATTATATTCCCTTAAGTTTTTTTTTTTTTTTTTTATTCACACTGACAAACTCTTTAATATCTTCCTTACCTTGTTAGCTCCAGATATAATATTAAATTCACGTCTTTTGATCATTAGTCAGTGAGCAGTTTTAAATATATATCTTACTTTCACAGACTGCCTTGTTCGGGATCTCCACGTAGTAAATATTTCCGACTTTCGCATCCACTGTCTGCTGTGTTATTTTTCTCAATAATTTTTCCAAAGCTGTTTTTAGTTTCTATTCGCAGGTATAATATGATTGCAGTGTTCGTGGAGCTTCTCTAAGATTCGTCAGCATCTAGGAATCTTTTAGGAAACTTTTAGGAATCTTTTAGGAATCTTTAGGAAACATTTAAATGCTTCATTTTTTTTTTTTATTATTTTTGCAAGTTGTCAAGTTATTTCTTCGCTTTAAAAGTTGTATATCACATGAAAACCTAAAAAATATACTTGTCTTGTGGACAAATTTATTTATTAATATTTTTCACCGGTAAATATATATATATATATATATATATATATATATATATATATATATTTATATATATATATATATATATATATATATATATATATATATATATATATATATATATATATATATATATATATATATAATATATATATATATATATATATATATATATATAATATATATATATATATATATATATATATATATATATATATATATATATATATATATATATATATATATATATATATATATATATAAACCAGCTCTCCTGCTATAATATTCTTAGGTCCATTTCTGTTTGCACACATGATAAGATGTTGAGTCTTCGTAAAACTCTGGTAAAACTCCTCAGTGGCTCTTGTTGTGGATTGAAACATTGTGCAGGGCGGCATGGATGCAGTGGCATCCTCTTCTTCTTCTTTTATTATTATTTTTATTATTATTATTATTATTATTATTATTATTATCATTATTATTATTATTATTGTTATTATTATAGCAGTTGTTGTCGTTGTTATTGTTGTTGTTGTCGTTGTCGTAGTTGTTGTTGATGATGTTGTTGTTTTTTTTTGTTGTTGTTGTTACTATTATTGTTCTTTTCTTCTTCTTCTTCTCCTTCTTCTTCTTCTTCTTCTTTTTCTTCTCTTCTTCTTCTTCTTCTTCTTCTTCTCTTCTTCTTCTTCTTCTTCTTCTTCTTCTTCTTCTTCTTCTTCTTCTTCTTCTTCTTCTTCTTCTTCTTCTTCTTTCTTCTTTCTTCTTCTTCTTCTTCTTCTTCTTCTTCTTTCTTCTCTTCTTCTTCTTTCTTCTTCTTCTTCTTCTTCTTCTTCTTCTTCTTCTTCTTCTTCTTCTTCTTCTTATTATTATTATTATTATTATTATTATTATTATTATCACAATCATCGTCATTATTATTCGAGTCACTATTATTATTTATATAATTGTTATACTACTACTACTACTACTACTAATAATAATAATAATAGTAATAATAATAGTAATAATAATAAATACTGACGTTATGAGTATTTTTCCTGTTATTATAGGAAAATACCCATGTCAGTTAATAATTACTAACTGCTGTGATGATCGTATGATCGTATTTTTTTTTTTTTTATCAAATAGAAAATTAAGTAAGTACGAAATATGATGAGTTCCCTTCCCATAACAAATCTCGTCTCAACTCAGCCGTGAGAAACTTAAATAAATATTATTTTATGGAGAAACTAAAGTCAGCTTAATTATTATTTGGAGGTATAACCCGGTATCTTCATTCTCTCTCTCTCTCTCTCTCTTCCTTCTCTCTCTCTCTCTCTCTCTCTCTCTCTCTCTCTCTCTCTCTCTCTCTCTCTCTCTCTCTCTCTCTCTCCTCCCTTTTCCATACAGCTGAAAGCATTTGTTCTCACAGAAATAAGTTTCCATAAAAAGTCCAAGAACTAACGGAATGAGTCCAACGGCCCGAATGTCAATGATTGAGCCAATAATGTTATATTTCTGAACTCTTTATTATCTTTTTTTTTTCAATTTCCTGATGGCTTGGTGGTCCGCGCGTGTCTCTACATTGCAAACAGAAGATTTAGAGTGATTTTAGATATTATGCAAATGGTCTTCTGGTCTTTCGGGTTTTGGGAGAAACAAGAACAAATCCTATAACTCGCCAATACTTTTATTGCTGTGTTTGAAATTATGAATAAATGATTTAACTGAATCGGACCAGGCAGAATGTGTCACCGGGAAAAAAATATAATTCGAAAGTGTGTGTGTGTGTGTGTGTGTGTGTGTGTGTGTGTGTGTGTGTGTGTGTGTGTGTGTGTGTGTGTGTGTGTGTGTGTGTGTGTGTGTGTGTGTGTGTGTGTCTGTGTGTGTGACTGGTGGTAAATGGGGAGCGGATGTAAGTGGTAATGATAATTATAATAACAACAACTATAACAATGATAATTCCAGTAATAATTAGCACCAAAGAGGTTAAAAAGGCGCATCAAAGAGAATGTTCTAAAATTACTATTGCAGTAGTAAGAGAGAGAGAGAGAGAGAGAGAGAGAGAGAGGAGAGAGAGAGAGAGAGAGGAGAGAGAGAGAGAGAGAGAGAGAGAGAGAGAGAGAGAGAGAGAGAGAGAGTGCTGTGTGTTTGTGTGTGTGTGTGTGTGTATGTGTGTGTGTGTGTGTGTGTGTGTGTGTGTGTGTGTGTGTGTGTGTGTGTGTGTGTGTCTTCCAAGAAAAGAGGAAGAGCAAATTATAGCTAAGAAGAGATAACAAGCATTCCATTCCTTTGTCTTCTCTGGTGTTCGTCTCATCTTTCCTCCCTTACAAGTATACTTCTCCCTCTCCGTTAACTAAGTGAAGCCAGGTAAGGGAGATTCGTTTTTGTATCTAGGATTTCTAGATGATAACAGGAAAGGAGGCAGGTGAGCAGAGGGGAAAAAAGAGGTCTTGTCTTTGCTGTCTTTTTCGTGGAAGGGTGGGATGGATAAGAACAAAGTGAAGGTGTCTGAAAATGAGAAAGAGTAAGAGAAGTAGAAAAAAGCGGAGAAAGTGGAAAAAAGATGGCAACACGAGATGTGATGAAGAAAGGCAAGGCAAGCGAAAGGAAAATGAGAAATGAGAAAAAGACGAAGGAGGTTTGACGGTAAAGACGCAGGTGTTGGCGGAAAATACAGGAAATTGAAGAAAGGAGAACTATAAATAAATTTGATTTTTAGTAAAAAATAAATAAATAAATAAATAAGATGTGATAAACTAAAAAACTTTAATTTGCGTCTGTAGCTGAGTTAAGACAAACTAGAACTAAAAAAAAAATATTAAATATATGTAAAACTGAACAGTTAAATTTTCGAAAATTATTGAAATTGGATGTGACATCAAAGAAATGTATTGTGTAAAAATGATAACTTTATATAGTACACTGGAACACACACACACACACACACACACACCACACACACACACACACACACACACACACACACACACACACACACCACACACACACACACACACACACACACACACACACACACACACACACACACACACACACACACACACACGTCCAGTTATTCAAGTACGGGAAACACACCTTCCACTTGAGCTCAGGTGTGTTTGCAGAGATCCTCCCAGTTGCTCTGTTGACGCTGATATTTCAAGTAAAGCCTCGAGGATTGCAGAAGGAAGGAGCGCTTACAGGTGCCAGCAGTGGTGACTGGATGACTTTCCCTTCCACACCAGGTGTGCGGCCACCAGTACTTGAAGGCCCGCGTGTATTGCTAAATCCAAATATCTAACTGGTGGTGTTTGTGTGTGTCACGCGTGTGCTATCGCAGAGGTGTATGTGCGAGGTGCGTGCATGACACCGTGGAGATATGTACACGGCTGTGACACCGTAGCGTGGTCTGGTTTATGCTGTCATGCAGAAGGGAGGCATCGTGGTCCGTAAGGCAATCAGCAAATGAAGACCAGAGGCAGCACGGTGGAGGCACACGTGGGCAACAGCTCGTATTGGTCGCACTTCATTCACGCAGCAAAGCAGGACAATCATATGAAAGCAGCTGCGAGGTTATTCATTTAGTTCTCAGTTTTGCAGTATAGAGACGCGCGCCAGGTGCCTAGTGGGATGGTATTTTGAAGTTTTAAGTGGCCGCCTCCTCTGAGATGAGTCCTTTGTCTTCTTTGATGTTTCGCTACTACACTGAGACTAATTTCCATAATGGGTTGTTTGATGATGTGTACGTGTGCGTGTGTTTGTGTGTGTGTACATATGTGTGCGTGTGTGTGGTCATGTGTACATGGCGTGCGGCATTTATTTTTTTTGTCATGGTTTTATGCAGTTAGACTAGTGGCATTTTTATTTTCAGACGTGTGTATGTGTGTGTGTGTGTGTGTGTGTGTGTGTGTGTGTGTGTGTGTGTGTGTTTATGCATTATCGGAAAATGACTCTGTGATCTCGATTTTTCGGAAATGATTTGATGCAAAGCTGAGTCCTCGCCGTTGTTCGCTTTTTGCCTCGCTTTTTTCTTTTTTTTTTTTCTGTTATTTCAATACGTGTTCTGCGGGAACTCAGCTGTCAATATGAAACGAGATGTTCATGTTTGTGAAATCCATGTTCTTTTTTTTCTGAATATGCATTTTGTTCAGGGTGTGTGTGTGTGTGTGTGTGTGTGTGTGTGTGTGTGTGTGTTGGCAGTCACGATAGTCTTCTTAGTGGTCACCATTGACGTCATTACATGAGTTTGTCATCATACATTACGATCGAGAGTCAAGAAGGGATTCTCAACACATACACACACACACACACACACACACACACACACACACACACACACACACACACACACACACACACACATACACACATACACACATATTGCGAGAAAAGTAAAGCACCACTTGCATTTTCCTCGTCCTCATATATTATGGGTGAGTGGTTTTGTGGCTGCTCTGCCTCTCCTCACTGCTGGACTGACGTGGCAGGCAACTTATGCCGAACTTCTGCTCGAGTGACACTATTCACTGTTTGGAAGAAAAGGCAGAAGTATTCAATTGAAGCGAATACGTGTTTGACTAAAGCATCCAATTCCGATATCCTTTTACATCTATAATTCCATCTCTGTGTGTGTGTATGTGTGTGTGTGTGTGTGTGTGTGTGTGTGTGTGTGTGTGTGTGTGTGTGTGTGTGTGAGTGTATTCGTCTCTCTCTCTCTCTCTCTCTCTCTCTCTCTCTCTCTCTCTCTCTCTCTCTCTCTCTCTCTCTCTCTCTCTCTCTCTCTCTCTCTCTCTCTGTCTCGAATACTGCCCCTCAACAAAGTCATACGATGTCAGGATTATAAAAACTCGACGATTTTTGACGAAACCTTCACGAAATGTGGAATTGGATTGCGACCACACACACACACACACACACACACACACACACACACACACACACACACACTCTCTCTCTCTCTCTCTCTCTCTCTCTCTCTCTGTCGTCTTTTCTTGTTTCTTCTGATTTCCACTGGCTTTTTCTAACCTCTCGTTCTCGTTCCTCTCGCCCTCGTCCTCCTCGTTTTCGTTCTCCCCTCGATTGTGTCGTTGTCTTTTTTTTTTTTGGATCGTCGTTTTTTCGTACTTTTCTCGTCGTTGAATGTTTTTGTTGTCGTCGTTGTTGTAATTGATGTCTTAATTCTTGTTTTTGTTGTCGTCGTTCTCGTTGCTGTCGTTTTAACCTTCTCCTCCTCTTCTTTACCCTGTCTCTTCCTCCTCTTTTATCCCGTCTCCTCCTCCTGCTCTTTATCCTCTCTCCTCCTTCTCCTCCTCCTCTTTATCCTGTCTTTCATTTTCTCACCTCTTTACTAGATACAAATTCATCTTTCATTCCTTTCAGCCTTCTCCTCCTCCTCCTCCTCTTCCTCCTCCTCCTCCTCCTCTTCCTTTTCCTCCTCCTCGCCTACAGCCTGCCATAACTCAGAGTGGAAGCCGTCCCATACAAATAGGGGACGTCCAGGAGGAAAAAGGCACCACTATATTTGGATAGGCTTGATATCAGTAAGTCCACCACCCCTGACAAGCTACCCATGAGGATGCTGAGAGAGAGAGAGAGAGAGAGAGAGAGAGAGAGAGAGAGAGAGAGAGAGAGAGAGAGAGAGAGAGAGAGAGAGGTAAGGTATTTCCAGCCACTTATCAGGGAGTCTTCTATCATTGAGTAAGACCAAGCAAAGTTCCTGGAATCTTGAGAGCAGACAAACTTAATCCTGGATTAAAAAAAAAAAAAAAGTTGTTAGGGATGTGGAAATGGTGCTGAACTGGTCTTGAGCTCCGCAGCTATCGACCCCACAAGGCTGCCCTCACTGAACGGGAAAGTCCTGCAGGAAATTATAAGGGGAAGGCTTCTCAAACTCCTGCAAGATGATAATAGTTTCAGATAGCCAGCATTAGTGGTCCTGCTTCACTAGCCTCGTGAGTTTCCCTCTAGTATATTTACGAAAGGTGGGGGAGACAAGTTGTATTACTTGAGCGACTTGATTTATAATGTCAGGAAAGGAGCAATATTAGCAGTCACGGTAATCTTCTTAGTAAGGTTGGCTTATTTGGAGTGATGTAACATGTGTGAATTAGAAATATGTTTAATTAGTAAAATCTAACAACCTCCTCTTGCTCCTTTTCCTCCTCCTCCTCCTCCTCCTCCTCCTCCTCCTCCTCCTCCTCCTCCTCCTCCTCCTCCTCCTCCTCCTCCTCCTTCTCCTCCTCCTCCTCCTCCTCCTCCTCTTCTCTCCTCTCTCGCTGATTTCCTTCATCCCACATCCCCAAATTCTAATTCTGCACGCACGACATATGTCCATGAAAACAGCATTTTTGACATGGGTCGTGACATTTTTATGTGAAAGAAAGAACAAAAGGAAAAATGGCAGAGAAAAAAAGAAAAAAAAAAGGTCCCGTACAATATAAAACATATGACAGGAACTGGAGTCTCCCAAATCTTTGCCTTATATTTAATCTCGTACCATTTCCTATCTGATTCCTCGGCCACTTTATTGCCTATCTGCCTTCCCTGCTCGAGCTGGGGGCGGGAGAATAGAGGCGGGAGGTGGAGGGAAGCCGCACCAGTCGTGGTTACTTTGGTATGCAGGTGAGATTCTTTAGGACTCTGGGCGGTGGCGCTGCCTCGTAGGTACCTGGGTCTTGAGTGTGTATTTTTCTGTTTGTTCTTTTCTGTCTGTATGCAGATTTTCCTTGTGGGTTCTCTCTCTCTCTCTCTCTCTCTCTCTCTCTCTCTCTCTCTCTCTCTCTCTCTCTCTCTCTCTCTCTCTCTCTCTCTCTCTCTATCTATCTATCTATCTATCTATCTATCTATCTATCTATCTATCTATCTCTCTTCTGTGTTTCTTTCTTCCTTTTGTTTGTCCATGTTTGCCACTTTGTATACACTCGATTTTATCTTTTCCATTTCTGTCTCTTTGTCTTTCTGTCTTTCTGCATATCCCTGTTTTCGTTCCCTTTTGTGAGTCTTTCTCGTAAATGCATATTCGTTCAGTGTATGATTTGCAAACGAGGGAAATATAAAATGGTCTATATTGATGAGGAACGCTGGTCTCTAAGCGGGCCGTTCCATTAGTTGTTATATTCGGGTTCATAACAACCAAGTGCAAGTGTATGAACAGACCTCCCCATTGTGTGTTTATTAGAGAATGTTGCCAAATACATGAAAGCCAGCCAGCCGAGAACTAAATTGAGTGGGCAGTGTACCGGCCCCTCCCCGCCACACACGGAACATCAGCTCCACACTTTATACAATTTCGCCACTCCCTAGGAAGCAAAAAGAAGACAGTAATCCGGCTTTACTACGTCCCATTTTCTTTTACCTCCGTGATTCTGCCACAGGAAAAAAAAAG
The DNA here is from genome assembly GCF_035594125.1 of Scylla paramamosain. Classification (NCBI taxonomy): domain Eukaryota; kingdom Metazoa; phylum Arthropoda; class Malacostraca; order Decapoda; family Portunidae; genus Scylla; species Scylla paramamosain. Next base: position 8,387,674 of record NC_087180.1, read on the forward strand.
AAAAAGCTAAAAAAAAAAAAAGGAGTTGAGCTGAGGGAGAGATGAAGGGCCACGTTGAAAATTTGATGTGAAATCGGAATCCACCTGAAATTCATCTGCTTTATGTACTTCTGCGAGATTAGTATATCACGCTAGCATTATCTTCCTTCAAGGGTTACTTTTATATTCACGTGACCCTCCCGCTGCCTGTCTTTGTGAGGAGGAAATAAAGAGATAAATGTCAGCTGTATTGTAATTAACACCATTCAGGACTTTTTCCCCCCCCTTCAAGAGAGAAAGATTTGAAACATTGTGAGAGTCACGTGACAGACACAGAGAATTGTTTGAAAAAGATGAACCTCATCTGCACGTAATTACAATCAGCATAATTGAGTTCATTTTCCCTAGTTAAGAAAGAGAGATTTGCACCATTGTGAGAAGCGTGTGAAAGTCTAGGATAAATTTTACATTGTATGATCCTATGAGGGTATTATGTTCTCAGTTGCGTGTGCATGTGTGTTATGTATGAGATGCATGGAAGAATAATTGGCTCTGCGTGTGTTTCTTTTTTTTTTTTTTTATGAAGGGCGCAAAAGTGAATGGCCAGTATCTGTAATGAATAATAGACTGATTATCTTCACTTCTAGACATTCTTTACCTTATCCAGTCTTGTAACTTGAAATTGAAATATATTTCTCCTATCGGATTTTATCAATAAGTATCATGTTTGTGTCTCGTAGTTAATTCACAGCTTATTTTTTTTTTTATGTCCGGCATTTATCTAAGGGAGAAGAGCTATTAAGTGATGGGGTCTCTGCCCTTCTTTCATTTCTGGTTGTGTTGTGTTTCCAGTGAACGTCTATCATCATGTGTTGACCTTGAATACTAAATTGAATGTTAAATTATAATAATTATGATGAACATGCTGAGAGTAGTTCTCTCTCTCCCGTGACAGCTTCCGCTCGCTCCGGTGCCATCACACTAAATAGACAGGAACATACGTAGAGGCAATAACACTGAGTCTGACGTTTCGTGTACAGTTACTGTTGTGTGTTTTGCAACCAAAAGCTCCGGAATAATTGCAGTAATCAATCTGTGCTCCAGTTTGGTGACTGTTCCCGGGAGACATCAGGAAATGTCTCCACAGAGGCTGCATTAAGAAGAGTGTGTGTATTGGAGTCTTTCTTTCGCTGTCTTTGATTATTTCTCATCTCGACTTTACATCTTACGATCAACACATTTTTGTTTTCTTTAAAGTGTGAAAAAAGCTGTTCAAAATTAAAAACAAGTAAAAACATCATTAAACGTGCTCAGTTGTTGTTCCTTCAAAAGTTAGTGGGAAAGAACTTTAAAAAAAGTCACCATATTTACATCCGGCAGTATCTTTATACTTGGCTTTTGAAATAGTTCAAGTAGTAGGAAGGGTAGAAACCAGAAATGGGTTTTCCTGGCACATACCATATAATACTTGTAAGGACTTGGGAAGACAGACGAGCATTAAACAAACGCCTCACTTTAAGCGAGTCGGAAAAGCATTCATCTGCAGACCATCCAGTCAAGAGAATATAGAGAAATATATCAAGTCCTTATCCAATTATTCATTTATTTATTTTTTTTATCTGGTTTTCCTTTTACTTTCAAGTGGGCTAGAGCGAGTTTTTTTTTTTTTTTTTTTTTTTGCAAGTGTCATTACCCATAAAATATCAAAATATTTAGGAGGCCTATCTGGGAAGAATAACAACAAAACTCAAACACAGACTGGTGCTCAAATAAAGTAAGAGAAAACCAGAAACATCTGGGCAGCTATACCATTGATATATATCTCTTTTCCAGTCACCTCGTAACAACGACATTTCATAACAGACGCCAAGAGACAAAAGAGACATACAATCTCTATCCCTCTTTTCCCATAACACATGTACTGGGAGAGGATCGACAGCAGTGAGCAAGACCCGAAGCTGCTATTATCTCTGAGAAGAAAAAAAGAAAGGAGAGGAGTGAAAAGGGTTATGAAAAATTGAAACGCACGAACTCTTACGGTGATGAGAAAGGTGCGCCGGGTATTACTAAGAGGAAGGCGAGGAGATTGAAGGTCCAGCGTGTAAATCCTGAAAATAATTACCTGTGTGAAATAAAGAATTAAATATATTTCATACAAATTCAAGTATGTGAGAAAAAAGGCGCGAAGAAATGGTGGCGGGGAGAATGATCAGCGTTATTTAATCAAGAAAACTCGATGAAACAATAAAGCGTAACAAGATTAGCTTCACGTGGATTCTGATTTTCTTTACTCCTGATTGGAAATGACGCTCACGTATCCCAGATTTCAGCAACACCGCTCACATACCAGAAAGAGAGAGAGAGAGAGAGAGAGAGAGAGAGAGAGAGAGAGAGAGAGAGAGAGAGAGAGAGAGAGAGAGAGAGAGAGAGAATATTCAACACTACCCATTATTACATTCCCATCCATGCAGAGTCGTTGATTGGCGATGTAATCCACGTAGGCTTAGTGAAGTATTGCCGTGTTGAGTTGCACAAATCGTGTGTGTGTGTGTGTGTGTAAATGCTATATCACACTTGTAAAATTGATGTATTGTCTTGTGTCTCGCTCCACCCCCCCTGTGCTTCCACCCTAGACTGGCCTGGGAAGCAAAACATTCATATAATCGCCTTTATATCAAGAGGAAATAACAGGGAATGCTAGACAGGGAATCAACGCAATACGGTATTAATTCAGTTAGTCGTTTTTTATATTCTTTTATTTCTGTATTGGAATTGTGTTGTCTGTTTGTGAATATGGAGGAGGAGGAGATGGAGGAATAGATGACAGTGACGACGAGTAATGTTACCACGCAAACACTTCCACAGAGTTATGTTTGCTATCAAAAAGCATCGCGTTTCCTCGTCACCCACCAGTAATGTGATTGGATGTGGACGCAGCTTCAGTATTCACCTTCATGTTGTTTGAAAATATCGGAAATTTTATGAGTCTAGATGTGTGTGTGTGTGTGTGTGTGTGTGTGTGTGTGTGTATGCTTGGGGTATATTTTCGTTTTCATTATTGTTGCTCCAGTTTTCGTTGTTCAGTATTTTCCATGTTCTGTTGTGTGGTCACTACGTTTACTGTTCCTATATGCTGCTTTTGTTGTTCCTTTTCATGGTGCTGACTTTTACCGCCAGATGTCACGCACGAACCGGAACGCGGCGTTTACAGAATACAGTTCACGTCCATTCGTGGAAACGTTCAAGGAAACTGGACTGGAGGCGAGGCAAGGCGCCTTGAAGACCGAGGGCATTAAGGAGAGTACACATCAATAAAACATTGGCCTTGAGGAGACTAATGAATCTTCAAGACGACTTAAATAACAAGCAGAAGTTGTGTATCTCATTTTTGCGCGACTTTTCTTTTTAAAAATGCAAATTCTCTCATTAATTTCAAGAGAGAGAGGGAACCAATGGCAGTGAGAGCGAGCAAAGTTTTGAGGAGGAAGCAACCTAATGCACTCCTTGCGAGTCTTAATGTTTTACTCTTTTGTGTCCTTGAGGCTTGAATGAAAAGAAAAAAATAAAAGAATAAAAAGCCAAATGGCAATTCATTGAAAAGTTTTCCCACCAGACACATTCATGGTAAGAATTAAGTTCATTTGAGCTTTGAATGTGGGTTAGCCTTGTATGGCAGATAGCAGCAGGAGAGGGTGAGAAGGAAGGAAGGGAGTAATAAAAGGAAGAGTAATAAAAGGCTTTCTGGATTCCTTTTTACGGCGGTAGAAACAAGCAGTCCAGAGCAAAGGAAGGAAATTAAAATGAAGACATCAAAGGGCGCCCTACGAGATTCACCCAACAGAGTCTCCCTTGGTATTTTGGGTACATTTTGAGCCACAAACGCAAACCGAAAAAGTACAGCTAGGGACGCTATGAAAAAGACATTTCTCGGCTTTCTACTGTGTCAAGTTGGATTTTCGCAT
>NC_087180.1:8396614-8404114 GCF_035594125.1 Scylla paramamosain
AATTATCGTGCAGTACGTAAAAAAAAAAAAAAATGAAGTGGAATCTTTAATTCGCAAAGATAAATGGAATTAGAGTTTAGATTTATATAGTCTAATCAGAAATCTCTTCTTTACTGATATCATGGAAAAGAAAGCTTTTTTTTTCATTGAAATGAAATTAAATGAAATGGAAGGAAGGAGGAAAGGAAGAGGAGGTAAAAATGAATGTGGAAAAGGAGCGAAGGAGGGGAGAGAGGAGAGACTGAATATGAAGAGGGAAGAAAAAGGACGGATGATAGAGTCTGAAGAAAGAATGTGAGAGGGGGAGGGAAATAAGGAAGAAGACAGAAGAAAAAAGGATGGCAGACCAAAAAAGGGAAGAATGCCGAAGGAGGAAGAGGAGGAATGGAGAAACAAGAGGCGTGAGGAGGGAAGAGGAAGAGATTAGTAAGGAGAACGAGGAGGATGAAAGAGGAAGGAAATAAAAAAAGGAAGAGGAGAAACGCAACAATGACAGTGATGATTACTACCACCACCACCACCACCACCACCACCACCACCACTAATACCACTATTACCACCACCAAGAAAACAACAACAACAACTGCAGCTGCTTCTTCTGATACAGTAGGTAACAAAATCTATTGGTTGTACATGCAAGCTGGCTTCTCAGACATGGTATTCTGCTGATCCTTAGTATAAAAAAGAGGAATGATTGACTCGACTATGTTTTACTTCATTAGTTTTAATTATATGTACCACTGCCCTTTTCCGTTAATGCTCTCGTGAAGACCAAAGTGTTTGTTGCTGTTTGTCCTTTCTTTATGTTCCTTCCTTTTATGTTAAAATGTCGTCCAATATATATATATATATATATATATATATATATATATATATATATATATATATATATATATATATATATATATATATATATATATATATATATACTCGTATATATATATATATATATTCAAAGCAGCTTTGATTTCCTATGCATTAAGGATTTTTTTCTATTTTAGGCAAGGAGAGAAATATATAAGTAACATATATGATAAAACATGCCATCATTGGAAAAAAATGATGTTGTTATAAATGATACATTTTTATTAATGCATTGTGGGAGTGAGTGCACGGTGTGTCCCACTGAAGAGATTGCCGCTGCCGATGCTAATGGCGCGGTGTTTATACATATAGTTCATTATTTTATAAATGGTAGAGGAAAAAAAAAAGTGCGTTTTGGTCGCGTATTGAAATGGCCCTGGTAAAGTGAATGTCAGTGTGTGGTGCGCTGCTGCCCTGCTTATCTCACTGGTGGCCCACCCGCGCAGCTAACCTTGACTGCCGTGTGCAGCAGAGTAGTACAATGACATGTGCTGTTTTAAGGACAATATCAAATCATGTACATATTTTTACTGACTCAGGAGGTATTCCTGATAAGTTAGTTATTCAAAATATAGTATGTACAAATGTATGTACATTAAGAAGGCATGGTGTGAATCTCAAACACATCACTTAAGCGTCAAGAAGCATGAATCGTAGATCGATATTCCAGTATCTGTATGAAATATAAAACGAAATAAACGAAGCAATATGTTCTTAAATACTTTTTTTATCTATTATAATTTTTCGCGAGTGGCAGAACTTAATGGAAATGTTCGCCATCACTTCCTCACTACAAAGACCAGCGGTGAAACCCAGCAATAGAAAGAATGAAGGGAAATTCCTGCACCACATATTTGGTCAGGAAAGTCGTGTTGATGGAACAAGTTCAGGCAAGTTACTGAGGAGTGAACAGGAAAGAAATACTGAAGGAGGCCTTCCATGAGGGCGTATTTCCCATGACATATCCCAGGCGCCATGGCGCGTATGGAGTGCGCCGGCGCTATACTTCGCCATGGGCTCGTCGGTCGCGTTGTGTGGATGTCGTTGGTTCATGCTTGAATGACGCACTGCATCCAGTGCCGATCCTATAGTGATAGCGGCAACTGTTGACGGGGTCATTGTGCCGTGCCTCGAGGATGGCGTGACGTTTCCGAGATTGTTGGCGTCGCCCATAACATTTTGCGAGTTGCCCTCTGGTGGTGGAATCGCACAGTGGCCGCGTCTCGAAAGGTGTTGTCACATCGTTGGCTGCAGCATGTGGAACAGAGGCTGCGCTTAACTCTTGGGACGATGGCACCTATACAGATTGTGCTGTCGCCAGGAATGGAAGCAGGAGGAGGAGGAGGAGGAGGAAGAGGAGAAGGAGGAGGAGGAGGAGGAGGAGGAGGAGGACGAGGACGAGGAGGAGGAAGAGGAGACTGACCATTTTAGGAGCAAGGGAAGGACCAGGAGCCCGTGAGTCTGAAACAGAGGAGTACCAGAAAGGGCAGCGAGTGAGATCATTTATGAATGTGAGATGAGGAGCGGGAGGAGTTTAAAGGGCGACGTGATTGGATATTGGATAATTCCTGCACGGAGTAAACATCAATGGTCAGTCAGTCTGTGAATCGTGTTGTTCTTTAAGTTTATATCACCACCACATCACATAACCAACCACACATTGCGGTTCTCGTCCTAACACAAAACACTGAAGAAGTAAAATAATAAATAAGCAAAACCGTAAAACTCACGCTGAATTTAATTTCGTCAAATTGAAAAGAAAAAAAAAAAAAAAGCTTGGCGGACATGGTGGTATGTATGCATGTAAGTCGAGGCGGGGTTCGGGCTTGGCGGCTTGGCGGGTCGTTTATGCAGCAGGTGGGCGGGCAAGCGGCTTAAAGGTGGGGCACGTGTCGCTGGCAGGTGGCGGCTCACACAGTCTTACCTTCGGAGTATAGAACAAGGGGGTTTGGTCAGCGCACCGGCGACATCTTGCACCTCGCTGTCCATCGCCGGGTCTTAGGGCACAGTATTTATTATTGTCTTGTAGTCCTGTAAACTTGTGTGAGTGAAGAACCTTATTTGTTCCCCCAAGCGATAGATACTTTTCTTTTATCCTTTTATGTTATTGTTATTACCACATGTGTTTCCCCCTTACTTAGTCCGAGCCTGTAATTACACACTACACCTGTACGCGCCAACAAAGTGAGCAGCAGTATGAGGTAGATTATTTTTTTTAATCTCTCTCTCTCTCTCTCTCTCTCTCTCTCTCTCTCTCTCTCTCTCTCTCTCTCTCTCTCTCTCTCTCTCTCTCTCTCTCTCTCTCTCTCTCTCTCTCTCTCTCACGAACACACACACACACACACACACACACACACACACACATAAAGACATTAATACTACAAACGAGAGAGAGAGAGAGAGAGAGAGAGAGAGAGAGAGAGAGAGAGAGAGAGAGAGAGAGAGAGAGAGAGAGAGAGAGAGAGAGAGAGAGAGAGAGAGATGGTGGAATAGTGATTTCAGTTTAACATGGAGCTAAAATATATATAATTGAGACTTGGACTAGATTGAACTCTAATATAGAATCGGTAGAATTTTCACGATTAACACTCATTCTTTTCAAATTGGTTCAAAGTGCAGAGTAACAAGATGAAATATTGATGATTTATAACTGTCAGGAATTGTTGAACCTAACCTTAGAAACAATTACTGCATGATTAAACTTTCATCCTATGGAGCACAGTGGTTAACAGTGGTTGCAACCGCCCTTCAGAATGTGTCATCCGTCGTTTTGTGCCTCAGTCTTTGAAAATTGGTAGTGTACAAGGCACACACAACACTCGAACCCCGAACACCGGGAGCCAAGAATATTGAAACTGTGACCGCTGTGGCATTCTCCCCCGAGCAGCTTTCACCCTTTGCACTCTGAACCAAAATATATAAATAATGAAATCTTTAATGATACCATAATGCTCATACTCTGAAACCAAACTGAGTGTATAATATGTGACTCAGTTATGTAATTTAAGTTCTACACACCAATTTTAATTATTCAGTACCTAATGGCAATGTGGTTCTTGTTATTTGAGTAAATCTACTTGATTCTAGAGAGCAAGAATGATACTGGTGGCACTAAAAGGTTTGAATTATTTGATCAGTCTTTCTATTCTGGCGTTAGACAGTGTTATGTCTTGGCTCATAAGGAACTCAAATATCCTACGTCTTGGCTGGCACATTCACCTCTGCAAGGCGTTGTCTTACAGATGTCTGTTTTTTTTCCATTTATACTCTATCTAAGCTTGTACAATTGTATTAAGCCGAGGAGAACTTGCAGCTGGCAAAGGGTTAAGTATGTAAATACCTACGCATCTTTTACTGATCTTTATATTTTTTTTACATCATAACTTCAAAATCAAATTCACCCACACCGCTGCCACCGCTTGCATCACCATTACCACCACCACCACCACCACCACCACCATCACAGCAAGTCTCATCATAACAATTATTATATTTTTCGCCATCTCCACCTTCACGCTCGCCTGGACCACGACCAAAACTCCGTAGATTATAATTAAAGCGTGTTTGTGCGTCCTAATTTATGTAAATAATCTATAAATATACATTGGCGCTGAGGAGAGAGAGTGATTGACGACAGAGAGAGAGAGAGAGAGAGAGAGAGAGAGAGAGAGAGAGAGAGAGAGAGAGAGAGAGAGAGAGAGAGAGAGAGAGAGAGATTGTCGGGAACTGCACGTAATCTACTTCAAGGATGTTATTATTATTATTGCTATTATTATTATTATTATTGTTATTATTGTTATTATTATTATTATTATTATTATTATTATTATTATTATTATTATTATTATTATTATTATCATTATTGTTGTTGCTGTTGTTGTTGTTGTTGTTGTTATTATCATCACCATTATTAACATTATTACAATGGTTGTTGTTGTTATTATCATTATTATTATTATTGTTATTATTATCATTATTATTATTATTATTATTATTATTATTATTATTATTGTTGTTGTTGTTGTTGTTGTTGTTCTTGTTGTTGTTGTTGTTGTTGTTGTTGTTGTTGTTGTTGTTATCATTATTACTATTATTATTATTATTATTATTATTATTATTATTATTATTATTATTATTATTATTATTATTATCATTATTATTATTATTATTATTATCATTATTATTATTATTGTTGTTGTTGTTGTTGTTGTTGTTGTTGTTGTTGTTGTTGTCAATATTATTGTTGTTACTATTATTTTTGTTAATGTAATCATCACCACCGTTGTTGTTATGTTATCTTATTCCAAACTGTGTTTCTTCCATACGCTCTAAGTTCCATGCAGGATATAAAACAAAAGTGACCTTATTAGGATTTTTTTATTTTATTTTTTTTTATTTATCATGATAGAGGAATTTCCAGCACTGCTCTTGCTCCAGTTGTGAAGTATTGAGCATTATCATCATCATCATCATCATCATCATCATTATAATAATACTAGCAGTAAGAATGATAATATAATAATAGTAATAATAACAACAACAACAACAGCAACAACAACAACAATAATAATAATAATAATAATAATAATAAAAGGCGCCATAACACTAACAATAACCATAGATCTTGTAACACTTATCCACGTATGGGACCAAACTTTTCCTACAAAGATAATCAGAGAACTTGTTAACGGAGTCAGGGGAGGAAATCCTCTGTTCCTCCTCCTCCTCCTCCTCCTCCTACTTCTCCTCCTCCTCTTCCTCCTCCTCCTCCTCCTCCTCCTCCTCCTCCTCCTCCTCCTCCTCCTCCTCCTCCTCCTCTTCCTCCCTCTTTTACTTCCACCAGTTTCTCTTCTCCAAATTATTATTTTTCCTCCATCGTCGTCTTCTCTCCCCTAGAGCTGTGAGCGTTTTAGTTCCGCACTTTTCCTCCCGGAGCGTACTGATATTTTTTTTATGATCCCTGGGGTACTGGGACAACGGGAGGTCTGTGTTAGCAATGACAGATACATCAGGTTGACGTGCACTTTAAAGGGGAGGTGGCCGAGACAAGTTATCACGCTTCGTCTGATTGTAGAAACTTAATAAAGAAAAGATTCGCACCTTCCTTGTTGCTCTTCATGACGCGAGGGGAATACGGTGATGTGATTCTTCTTCGAGTTTAGTTTTGGAGTCCATGGCCTGGCGTATTTTTTTTTTTTTTCCTTTTACTACAGTGGATAAAAGACCGGTGTGGATTCATAACTGAATATGTCTTCTTTTCCATGATTTAGTAATGAAAGGGTGCACTTGATTGCCTGTGAAATAATGGAAGAATAGATGAACTATTGTGAGACAGACAGACAGACATTCAGAAAGACACATAGACATAGACAATCACATTAAATTACGTTTGCACGAGATAGTAATGAAAAGATGTATTTGGTTGTTTATGAATAAGGAAACAGTGGATGAAACAGACAGACAGATAGATAGAAGAATAGACAGATAAGCAAACAATGACAGACAGACGGAATCACATTAATTTACTATCAAAACAATCCACACTGGTAAAAAACTGAAGCCGCCTTTAACAATAATTAATTGACGGGAGACGCAACAATGGAAGCTGGTGAATCAATGACTTTTCTATCGGTGATTATGGAAAGTCAAACAGTCATTCCACAAAAGATAAAAACAATAAACGCCAATATTCATTAAAATCTCTTTACGTATTTAATTTTCGTATCGCACGTGTCCTGAGCCAATCCGATTCTTCTAAAATGTTGAACGTGACCTTTACATTTTCGAGCTGATAAGAAAATAATACCTAGATTACCTGAGATATGTCGTATGTAACGACTCCCTGTCCAGTTTTTATGTGTCAGAGAGAGAGAGAGAGAGAGAGAGAGAGAGAGAGAGAGAGAGAGGTGGGGGGGAGGGGCAGCCAGAGTGAGCGAGAGAGATTTGTCACCTAAGTTTTCCTCGCATTCGATGGAAATCAGCGCTCTTTTTGTCAGGTATTTTCCCTTTTGTCATTATTTGCAGCCGTATGATTGGCTCGCCCGAATATTTTTCTCTCTTCTCGCATTCTTTCCCTTTCGCATGAGCGTGAGTCTTCTCGGTGAGTGTGCAGTTTTATTTTATTTTTATATTGTTCCGTTTTGTGTACGTGCGTCATGAAACAGACCGGTTGACATACTCGCTGTGTTTATTACGACCCACTGCTGCGCTGTTGTTATTAATTTTGACGCAGCATTGTATAGATCTCTCTTTTGTCTTCCGGTGGCGCTATTGAAAGCGTGACACGAGTCGAACAGTAGATTCCCGTGATGCAATTTGGCTTCATTTGTTGCGTCAGCGTGATTAAATGGCAGAATTAAAAAGCACCTTTAATATAATGTAGGTGGCATCAAATTGTTCCTAATGACGGCAATTAATCTCTGTCTCACCCTGGCAGTCCTTCTGGCGAGCCATCATTAATAATCACTTTTAATTAATGATGTTCACATAATGATGCCTCCATCACTGTACTGCATCGACCTGCGCCTCACGTCTTTGATATCCTCTGTTCATCCTCGCGTCCCTCATTTTAAGTTCCCTCGCGCCCTCATCTTTATCCTCCTACCTGACACCACCCTGCCCTACCCTGCCAGCAAC
>NC_087180.1:8406614-8411614 GCF_035594125.1 Scylla paramamosain
GCGACACTCGAGGGCACCGTGAACCGCGTGTGTCTTGGGCATGTGTCTGGCGAATGTCCCTTTTTTCCCAGGACACGACGCAAAAACTTGGTGGCCCACTCATCCGGTTCTCACGGCGGAAGGAAGCGCTTGTCTCATTTAACTTTCCCCGCCTCCGACACAGCGCGGCGCGACCCCTCCACCTGCTGCTGCTGCTGTGTGCTTTTAATCTTAACTTTCTCGTGGCTCCTGAAGTTAGTCGGAAGCAAAATGGATTACACTGAGTATATCATCTTCCAACCCAAGCGAGACGAGGCGCCTGGGACGTGCCATGTGTGTGTGTCAGTCTGTGTGTGTGAGGGGGGAGGGGGGGAAGAGTGATTTTCTTCCTGAGGGTTTGTACTGGCATTCATCTTCTTGTTTCTAACTTTTTTTTTTGCATCAAGATTCACCAACCACTGGAAAAGTAATAAGAAAAAGTATGGTAAAAGTTGCTTTTTCCCCTAAGAGAGAGAGAGAGAGAGAGAGAGAGAGAGAGAGAGAGAGAGAGAGAGAGAGAGACAGAGAGACAGAGAGAGAGAGAGAGTCTTCAGGGATCAGTCCTAAAGTCCTGATGAAAAGTTCTTGTTATTTTTTACATGTCCTGTACGAGCAAATGCTGACACCACACACTGATGCAGGACACACCGTCAGACACCAGGAGCGTAGTTCACGTTCCTGGTTAATATTTATTCGATGGTGTCGATGCAAATGTTCCCTCCTCCACTGGGTGCTTCATAAAGGCCAAGATTCAGAAAAAATGAAGCATGACAGGTGCATCTTATTGCATCTGGAAAAGTAGACACGAAGGAGTGAGTACACGGGAAACAATATTCGTCCTTACTTCAGTACTTACGTCAACCCTTAGGGAAGGCGTGAACAAGGCCTTGCATGTGAAGTTAAGAGGTGCGCGTTGCTGACGTTCCCCAGAGGATTCCTGCTATACTGGCGGTTTCTGCACAGTGAATTGTGTATTGTAGCTTCAGCTGCCTTGCCAGGTAGACTTAACATTTAGAGAACCAGAATAGCAAGCCAGGCACGTTTGAAGAAGTCATGGTAGACAGAGGACAGTTGTGTGCTAGTAAACATGCTATCTTTTGTTGCCTCCATGTCGAGCAATGCTGTAATGATAATCAAGTGGTGAGGGTGCTGCATGCTGGCTTCTTTTCTTTCACCTATGTTACATTTTCATTGTCTAATTGTGAAATCCTTATCGTATTTCAAGAATGGGTTCATTCTTACTTTCTAAGCTATTTTTGGACAGTTAATGTATATATGATTATAGTGTGTGTGTGTGTGTGTGTGTGTGTGTGTGTGTGTGTGTGTGTGTGTGTGTGTGTGTGTGTGTGTGTGTGTGCGCCTGCGCGCGCGTGCGTTCGTCTAGATAAACCCATACACGGAAAGAAAAACACAAGACAAAGGAAAGTCCATTCGTGAATAACACTAATGACCTAAATAACTAGAAATTCCCAGGGTGGGCGTTTAAGCTCCATTACAAGTCGTCAGTTTGCATGCCACTCCCTCATCACATCAAGTGCAGCAACACGGGAAAAAACATCACTTTCATATCAACAACATCACTTTCCCATTAATTAAAGAACCGGATGAACCTTGCATGCTTCAAAGACCCATAAATTTTCCATCTTTTTTTTTTCCAAGCTTTGATAATCACCAGTAAGAGAAGAAGTAGGACAGCCATTACCAGGTACAATTACAGCTTCGTAGTCCCGCACCTTATGTCATTACTTCATTACTTCTTGTCGTTTACATACTCTCTCCGCCTCCGCTCTACGTGACTCCCTCGCGGTGGTGGCGGTGACTGGCGGAATGACAGCAGGGTGGAGTGACTGGGCCCGCTTGTGTCCTTCCTTATTCGTTTTTCCTGGAGTCTTGTACCTTCTGGGAGACAAACTGGCCTCTTGTTCTTTTGTGCCTCTGTTGTCTTTTTTTTTTTTTTTGGTCCCCTTTTTTGACAGTGGTACAGAGAGAGAGAGAGATTCCAGATGAGAAAACTCCCATCCGCCTGTTTCTCTGTAAACGTTTCTGCTTTTTTGTTCCTTAGAATCTCCCTTTAATCATTTTATCTTTTTTTTTTTTTTTTTTGGGCAGCTGAACGATACGATGCGACCTGATGAAATTTCGCATATATTACCTGTGACTGTACCTCTTCTCCGCTTCATTTTATCTTCTTTCATGGCTACTCTTTTCAGCGCGTTGTTTCCCGATGGTCTTCTCGCATCGCCGGTTGTTGGGACGTTCTAGTAATCCTCTTAGCGAGGTGTGACTGATGAAAGTGCTTTTAAGTTTCAGGAAAATTGATGGTCAAGAGTCTTCCACGAGTTGTTAATGGAGGACATAATTAGTTTTGAGCTTCAGAGTTTTCCGTTCAGCTGCATGTTACTGTGTTTGGGAACGGTGAGGAATGGGGAAAATGGAACGTGGTTTTGATAACATTTCGAATTTTGCATTAGAATGTAATTAATACTTCAATTAGGGATAGCATGAAATTCCTCATATTCTTAGAGATTCCAGGAAATTCTCATTCGAAATGGATAGGAATTTCATGTATTTACTGACTTGTACCCGACCTTACCTAACATAACTGCCACGCATAACTTCTATAAATAATACTCACACCAGTGGTGGTAATGACTCGATATAGTGTAAAGCTTATTATGTTCAGAAAAAAATAGTATTCTGAAGGACAGGAATTGTATTTACTGACGAATGCTATAACCTGACCTAACTCAGTATAACTGCCACTCCCGTCCTCATAATTCATTCTCCAAAAAAAATGGAAATAATGTTAGTGACGGTAATAGTGTAATATGCTGTAATAAAATGTATAATGCTACCAGAAAATATAGTTTGATCTTCCAGAGAAAGACGGACTTAGGGAGTAATTGTGTGATAATACTGCAGCAATAAGATCGTGTTATTGCGTATTAACATAATATCACTGAAGAGAGAGCATCAAATGCTTGTATGTTTTTCTTCCCACAAAACTTAATAATGTTGAAAAATGAGTCAGGAAAATAGTATGTTTTATTTCAATAAGAAATAAGAATTTGTAATTTGTACTCTTAAGAAGTTAGATACATAATGTAGATTTTTTTATCCACTTCGCAGTGCGTCTGATAGTTTGGTTGCCTAAAAAATAGTTAAAAAGGCTTGAAAGAAAGCAGGTCCAATTCAGTATTATAGCATTTTTTTCCCTTGTATGTTTTGACTGACCTCCATGCACCTTTGTTGTGAGGTGGCGGGAATGTCTTCATAATCCTCTCCGGTATCATTAAAAACAGTAATGGCAGTCTATTTTGTGGGTCTTTACACCTTATTACGTACACCTTCCTCACTTTCCCCTTTCTTCCACATCTTCGTACTCTTCGTCTTCCTGTACCTTCCCCTTCGTTTTCGTCCTCGTCGCTCTCTCCCTCTCCCTCCCTCTCTCTCCTCGCCCGTCCCCTGTCGTGCCTTCAAGCCAGTCTCCCCACACGGGTCCCTCACCTGAGACCTAAGATAATGGGTCATGAATTGCGGCAAATTGCTGGGTGGTGGAGACCCATCGAGGCGGCGCGCAGGAGGACATGAAGCGTAGGGAATATCAGACCAGCACCTTCACCACCTTCACTACTACCACCACCACTACCATCGCTTAAGAAGAAAAAAAAAAAAAAAAGAAAAATCAACAAAACTCTCCTGTCCACAGTTCCTTGATGTTTGGCAAATAAGTACCTCAGTATCTAGTAGTTATAGTGGCAAATGACTAATTAGGGCCTGCGAGTTTGTACAAGGACAATGCGTTGATATATAATTATGTAGGCTGAAAGGTTTAAAGGTGATAAGCCTCGCGGCGCTCCCTCGGGTTTATCTCCTGCCATAACACTGCGAGGTTGTTGCTACCTATACACGAAAACATAGATGACTTCATAACATCCTGTTATTTGTCATGGTCGTATCAGAATCAAATGAGTATTTAAAATGCTTTAATTGTGAGTAACATAAGCGTCAAATTTAAAGTAACAGCATATTTAAGATTGTAATGACTAGTTTTTATTTCATAATAGATCGGATATGGGTTCATTAGAATCAGTACAGAGAAGAGTGACAAAAATTTTGCTCCGGTTAAGGAACCTAGCAAATAATTCAGTGCTCTACCGTGTATATTTTCGTTGAAGTTAAAAGGTGCAAGAATGACTGAGTGAGGTCGTTCAGGTGAGTAAAAGCGATGACAGGAGATATATGAAAAAATCACAGACAAATTAATAACAAAGGATTAAAAGATGAATCTGGATTAAAGCAACAAATATGGAGGTAACGACTCGTAAATAGGTAATTTGAGAGTTTTCTATCATTTTTACTTCATACAAAACAGACTCATCAAGGGTAAAAAGATGAATAAAATACTATAATAATAATAATAATAATGATTTTGGAAGCGACAAATAATAGATTACAATGAAATAATAGGCGCTACTTATGAAGACAAACGGATATTATGCGTCCTTCCTGTGTGTGTGTGTGTGTGTGTGTGTGTGTGTGTGTGTGTGTGTGTGTGTGTGTGTGTGTGTGTGTGTGTGTGTGTGTGTGTGTGTGTGTGTCTGTGTTGACAGACGAAAGGGCAGAAGAAAAGAGATCACCATTTCCCAACAAAGCTCACCAATATTTTCCAGGGATATAAAAAATGGAATTGTCTAAAATCGCTGATGAGGGGGAATTCCCACGGTCTGTGAGGCGAGGTGTAAGTTATGATACGACCTACAGACTAGCCATGAAAGAGAGAGAGAGAGAGAGAGAGAGAGAGAGAGAGAGAGAGAGAGAGAGAGAGAGAGAGAGAGAGAGAGAGAGAGAGAGAGACTCATAGTAATATATTTCTTTTCCTCACAACAAATAACCAGCAGTAATTTTGAAATAACATTCAATATTTATTTGAAAAACAAAGAACATGACTGAAATATTTCTACCATTCCATTGTGTCCACA
>NC_087180.1:8414114-8424114 GCF_035594125.1 Scylla paramamosain
ACCTCTTGCAAGAATAGGTTTGTGTATTTCTACGTATTAGCATTACTTAAGCTTGTTCTGTCTACGCCTCAGAATTATGACACTGCAACACTTGTAACTATACATCTTTGAAAATACTTTTTCCTTTTTGTTCATCCATTACTCTTACTGTATTTTGTTGTATAACAAGCTTGATTTTAGACCTTGCGTTTTAAAGGAGTCCGACCAAAAAGCATGGCGATAGGCAAATCAATATTAACATTCCAGAAAATGACAGAATAATTCTATGGAATTTCAACAATTTCAAAACATTGTTTCTTGGCAGCTTCTGAGAATGACACTTGACAAACTTTTTTTTTCTTTGCTAGTTAATTCTGAGAGAGAGAGAGAGAGAGAGAGAGAGAGAGAGAGAGAGAGAGAGAGAGAGAGAGAGAGAGAGAGAGAGAGAATTTCCGCATTACGGCTCACTCACATTTCCTGTCTTTCCTGCCTAAAGTTTTCCCTTTAATGTTGTAATTAATTTTGTGTTTTTGACGCTTTAGTTTCTTCCGATCTTTCATAGTAAAAGCGTACGGCCTTCATCATGTTTGCTGAGAAATGCTTTATTTACTGATGTTTCTTTTTCATGGTAAGGCTTCCGTCATTTATTTCACGCATTTCCAGTATATTTCTGCAGCTGATAATAGTTCTGGGATTTTGCTCTCTGATATCTTCATTCGATGACGTGTTACGAATATCTTGTCTCTGCAAAGTGCAATACGAGGCCAGTATCTCCTCGGGGAATAAATGTGTGTGTGTGTGTGTGTGTGTGTGTGTACGGTTATACGCGCGCGCACACACACACACACACACACACACACACACACACACACACACACACACACACACACACACACACACACATTTACATTTGTACCCATTTACAGGCTTTAATTTGCACTTCCCTCGTGTGTTTGCACTTTACGTTTATAATTCAATTTCCCGCCAGTTCTTTTAGGATAGACCATTCAATATTTTTTTCCTCTCTTTGTATATCCTGTGACGTGCCTTTCCTGTTAATAGAAAAAAAAGGAAGAAAAAAAGGATGGTACTTGGAGAAGTGAGGAAGCGCCAGGGCCACACACTTTTCGTGACGTGGAGCTGTTGCCTCGCTGCCAGTGACTCTTGGGGACATAAAAAGTATAATTAGGGAGCAAATGGCCGGACCACCCATACTCTGGATCTCCTATGGCACAGGCCCAGCAGACCCTCGCCACCCCTGCGCCTCCTCCGCCATACGTACAACTTTCCTCCTTTCCTTCATTTCCGATTATTTTCCTTCACGTTGCCTGTTATGACGCTGCATTTACCGCATTATTTTCTATTGTTTTTTTTCTTCTGTCTCGTCAGGAGTATCTGCTATTTTGTTTTCTGCTATTTTGTTTTCTCTCTAGTTGGCGAAATCTGCCCTTTCACTACATGATACTAGCAATAACATTGCCACTTCATGCGCTTGAGAAACAAAATTTATGTTAACTTGTTTATTCTGATTTTTTAGTAACATATTTCAGAATATTCTCTAAAAAAACTGATGAATGTTTTATGAAGTATACGAGACGGAAACAAACTATATAGTGGCTGAGTGAAGATTTCACATAGAAGTATGACGATCACAAGCAGTAACCGAAAATTTGCATCAAGATGGTAAATTGTGTTTTCGTCGAGCTTGCCGCTGCTCTGCGTGACGCGTGTCTTCCTGAAGCTCAAGTTTTCCGATTAAGTAAATAGGTGGCTGCTGAAAACCCGCCGCGGCGGCTGGAGGCTGGACGCTTAGGCTTGGTGTGATCTGGAAGAGACGCGGAGTATAATGCCAGGATCGACCGTCCGTGTGTGGATTGTAAATCAGGTGACGAACATGGCGAGCTCGTGTTCTGGAGGGAACACTGAAAAGGAAAAAATCTTTCCTTGGGAGCGGACACTGATGCGCCATTCCTTGCGGCGGATGGCGAGGCTGGCGGTGATGTAATTATGAGCTTCCATCACGCTGACGGCGGCGATGATGGTGGTGGTGGTGGTGGTGGTGGTGGTAGTGGTGGCGGCGATGCTGGTGCTGGTGATATACTTCAATAAAAGTGAAAAGTTCTTTGAGAAATATCCAAAAACAGCATAAAACTAAATTATATGTTCTTGTGCTTCCCATTTGTCCCCTCACCAGGTGTGGGGAACCTGTAGATGTGCCGGAAACAGTAACTCAAAAATGTGCCTGACGCGAAGATCCAAGGAAAGGAGAGGGACGGAGAAGAGATTATCGAAAGAGATTCGCGCATTGCCACTCCTCGTCTCACCTCAGCCTGCGGTCTCCTGAACCTGCGAGAGAAATTGTTCCCATCATCACCGAACAGAGTGGAAAATGTATCGCAGGACTTGTTGCCGACGCCTCACTTTTTGTTAAGTTGTCCGCTATATATGACGTATTTCCGAGGGATATTTTGAGAATTTTTATAGAAATGAGAGTAATAATAATAATAATAATAATAATAATAATAATAATAATAATAATAATAATAATAATAATAACAATAATACATTAGGGAGCTTTAAGAGAAGATTAAACGGATTTATGGATGGGGATGATAGGTGGAAATAGGTAGGTATATTTCATACAGGGACTGCCATGTGTAAGCCTGGTGGCTTTTTGCAGCTTCGCTTATTTGTTATGTTCTTATGTTCTAATAATAGTAATAACAGTGATAATAGTCCACATTTTGTTTCGGTATTTCACAAAGTTTATGCTAAGATTACATTTCCCATACTAACATGATTTGTGATTTTGTGGTTGAAATTTGAGAGGCCAGTGAGCATTGCTTTCTGTGTGTTTGTCTGTTGCTTGTCACCGAACAATGGAAGAGCTTGCAGCATGAAAAGACACGGCAATGCAATCAAGTCCTTGCTGACCGGAACTGAAAATTGATCATCGAGCTGTATTACTGGACTGGAAATTAATCTTGCTGCAATTTGCGGGTAGTGGTTGAGTGGAGGAGTCTGCACGTATGAACAGATGGGACTTACCTGGAGGTCCACTCACGTAATGATTACCAGGAACACAGATTTATTACCTCAGTGTTCGTCTTTTTTTATGTACTGCTAGCACGATGAAAAGCAATTAAGGACGAACACGGAGGAAGATTAGCGATGACATATTTCCAAGGAGACTGAAAAACGAGATCGTCAATAGTGCAGGTCATTAAGGTTAACTGCATCAAGAATATTGAAAAACGAGCTAGTTGATTCAAGTTTGTAATGAAGACGAACGTAACTAATTCTCCGTTTGAATACCCTTAAACTTTCATCAGATTCTTGATTTCTCTATTTTGCATCCGTCAGTCCGTCAACCTCAGTTGTTCGTTTGTGTCATTAGGGTTAGAGAACAATTCTTAGTGAAACACGAGGATGACAGATGACTGAAAGGAGATCACCTGGTAGTTTGTGGTAGCGTTCCTCGTGTTGCCTCTGATGGGTTTTCTTCATGCTTCAGGAACAGATGCACCTCCACTTTCTGAATACGAGCATTTTACTTGTTTACGCAAATGCACAAGGACATCATATTTGCATATCGGCTTTCTGTTACTCATATGAATAACTAAATAAACGGAAAATGGTAACATATAAATGGCTATATTATTCTTATTTCTTTAAGAATGACTTGCGCCTTCGTTTATGCTGCAGGAGTGGCCCTCCGGTGTGAAGGAGTACATTCTACTGTCTTGTTCTAACCTTTCAGTTGGAATGCTCTGTCTCAGTCCCCGGAGAGCTTTCGGATATGATGGAGTGCCTCCTAACACTTAAAGACTGCCGCCCTACTCACCCACGGCCTGGTGCAACGTGTCCATCACGGGACGCCAACATCTATCTTCCCTTCTTTAGAAAGAATGATTGCTTTAATTTCTTAAATTATCGTCTGACAAAAAATTTATTTTATGACCATCTGAAACTATCGTTAATGAGAAGTTTTTTTTCATGTGTGCATCGGCTCAGTATTTCTTGTTTGATCGCGGAATTGCGCTCCTTAAACACTCGCTTAATGACGAGCTCCTTACTTTTTTATTGAATCTCAGTTCCCTCCCTTGGGATATCTGGAGACCCTTTGCTGCGTATCATATATTTTGGAAGCTTCATGTGAACATTATCGGGAATATTTAGTGAGTCTGCTGCATTAAGCTATTAAATTTTTTTTTTGATAAAATTTGTAATGCTTTTAAATGCTTCGTAGACTTTATTTTTGATGCAATTTTTTTTTTTTCATTGTATATTGATATGCATTAACGGCGTACATTCATGTAAAAAAATATTAAAGGACTCACCGTGCCTTCCATTCTATCAGTGCATGGAGGCTTTTTGCGGATGAGTTCACGTATCTGGCACTCTGATATGATGTTTGCGAGAGCTTTGCAGCGGCGCATCGATATTCTCTTGGTTTATAACGACCAGGCAGGTGTGATAACGCAGCGTCCCACGTGGAAAAGTTTAACGCTCACTGCACTTACGTTAAACAGCGTGAAGTGCAGTACGGGAGGAAAACAAAAAACTGACTTTTCGCAGTGACGCGTACAAAAAAAAAAAAAAAAAAAAAAAAAAAAAAAAAAAAAAGGCAGGCCATCCGTGAACTCTAGTAGCAATCTGAACTGCATATTAATTGAATGTTGGAGGTTGAGGCAGAGTGTGTGTCGTATATACCTGTGGAGGATTTAGGTCAGATTTGCCAGTCATGGGCCATATAACGGTTGATAGTGGAATGGAAGTCCTGTAAAAAAAAAAAAAAAAAGTCGAAGTAGTTAGGCGTCCCTTTAATTGGAAAAGAGAAGATAAAACTACATTTGTGAAAAAAAAAAATACATAAGCTGTCTTGTATTCGGAAGCTTATAGTTTTAATTTTGTTTTCTTTTTGTCTCACACTTACCCACTCACACACACACACACACACACACACACACACACACACACACACACACACACACACACACACACACACACACACACACACACACGGGGGAAACAAAAAAACAATTACTCTAACTGTAGTTGTATTACACAAATGGCTCCCTGACACACAATACACACCAGAGAGAGAGAGAGAGAGAGAGAGAGAGAGAGAGAGAGAGAGAGAGAGAGAGAGAGAGGAAAAAATTAAATCGTGCATGCATTGTTTCCTTCCTGACAGACAGACAATGGCGCTCGTCACCTTTACTGTACGAATCCTAATACATTTTTTTTTTGGGGGGGAATACCTGGTGACTTCATTTTCTCTTAAGTACTTTGTCATTTTCACTTATCCTGAAATAAGATAGACCCACAAATCTCATATATTTTTTTAAACTTCTATTAGGTGATCAAAATGTTAATAATCCAATACCCATTCTTATAAGTTTTTTTAAAGCTGTCTCGGAATGAAGGTTAAAAGCCTCCATTCCATTACATGAGGGAGTATTGGTGGGATGTAAATGTAACGTGGAGAGGAATATTAGATTTTAGTTCGCGTTTCTGGTCCGTAATGGCTGTCAGAACAAGATTGTACAAGTTGTTTTACATTCAGGTACTTGTTCACTGGAATTTGAGGACAGCAACAGCAACATCTCCTATCAGGAATGTGGAATTAGGAGTAAAGCAGACCCCAACAGACACCATCAGTAAAGTGGACCTCGGGAAGTTTCCATCTAATATCCACTGAAGTAAATTCCACCCATGTAGTGTAGACGACAACAATATATCACTCATAATATTCTGACTGTGAAATATTTGACTTGCCTTATCTGTCTTATTATTATTATTTATTTTTGTTTTTGTTTGTGTATGTGCGTGTGTGTACGTGTGTGTGTTAGGGAGACTATGTAGATGATTGTATGAAGTGGAGTTTTTGTGGAGTGATCATTGTTCCACCTAAAAGCATTTCCCCATGAAGTATTTCCGTGTCATTATCTATTCTTCTAGCGGTTTCCCTCGTGTTTTCGTGTTCTGATGCTCTAACATGATTTAACTTCTACTGGGGGGATGTAATTTTCTAGGTGGATTTTATGGACGAGTCATCGTACCAGAAAAGTACCCAGATAATCTCCATGATAATTTCCAAACCTAACTTGCCCTATCATAACCCAATTTACTACGGGTAGGAGACAGTTTTAGAGAAAATTTTGTTGACGAAAAAGTTGGCATGTGAAATGTACCTAAGGGAATTTTCCTTAGAGGAGAATACATATTTTACTTATGTAAGAACATACGGAAAAAAGGGAAGCTGCAATAAACCGTCAGCCATACACGTAGCAGTCCCCGCGTCAAACATACCTACCTATTTCCACCTATCATCCTCATCCATAAATTTATCTAATATATTTCAAAGCTTCCTCATAATTCGACGCTAACAAAGTGATTACTGAGTCTATTCCATTGCTTTACCATTATTAAAAAAAAAAAAAACAATTTCTTATTATTTATTTTGTTAAATTCAACTTTATGAATCTTGAGGCCGTTATTTCTTGTCGCATCTTATAAATATTATCTAATTGAGATGAAAGGCAAAATAATGACATTTTTTTACTCTTACACACTGTTTATATTATGTTCATGGTGCAGTGATTTCTCATAAGCATGTCTAGAGGAAGTTACGTCCTTATCCTCCTTGTTGTTAAGCGCATAACTGCTTATGACAAGATTGGGCAATTTACGTTACTGCTTCTAAATTGCTGCTTATTATCTTTCTCTCTCTCTCTCTCTCTCTCTCTCTCTCTCTCTCTCTCTCTCTCTCTCTCTCTCTCTCTCTATCATTGGACCAAAGACAGGAAAAATTTAATGCTGTGGATGATAAGTTAATAATATCACTCACGGCCTTGAAACGAAAGAAAACGGAATGGGGGAGGTAGGGACGTGGTATTGTGAGTAATTACTGGAGAGCATTGCAAAGTTTAATGTAGTCTCTGTTATCATAACTACTACCACTACTACTATTACTACTACTACTACTACTGATGGTGTTTCTGATGGTGCTTCTGTTTCTGTTGCTTCCGTTATTAAAAACTTGTCATTGGTTTTATTATTATTATTATTATTATTATTATTATTATTATTATTATTATTATCATTATTATCATTATTATTATCATTAATGCTGGTGCTGTTGCTGCTGCTGCTGCTGTCTTCTTTTCGTCATTATCATCATCATAATCATCATCATCCTCTTTTCATGTGTTTTCAGCTTGTATTTCTATCCAATTCTGTTCTCGTATATTATATGTTTCTCTTATACTATCTCTCTCTCTCTCTCTCTCTCTCTCTCTCTCTCTCTCTCTCTCTCTCTCTCTCTCTCTCTCTCTCTCTGCGCGAAAAGTCTGTATCCATTGTTCAAAGAAGTTAAGACAAGACACACTTTTCTCACCTAGACACTGCAGCACCACCACCACCATCACCATCAACGACAACGACAGCAGCAGCAGCAAGGACGCCAAGAACAGCAAGGAAGAAAAGAAATATGTCGGAAGCAGCTAGTTGTTTAAAGAATATTGTGAAAAGTACACAGCCAAAAGTAAATGACGATGTGTTTTCTGTTTTTTTTTTTTTTTTTTTTGTCTCTTGGTTGTAGGTTAATTTTTAGCCGCATCTTCTTCGTTCAGAATATATATATATACGACAGCAAGACAAATATAAATTACTTGCAGTGATAAATACATAAATATTTAGAGAAAAAAAATACTTCTGACAAATCATGTTCTTTGTTACAGAAAATCTTTAATTCAGCATTTCAACTCACATAGATAAATATATTGAGAGAGAGAGAGAGAGAGAGAGAGAGAGAGAGAGAGAGAGAGAGAGAGAGAGAGAGAGAGAGAGAGAGAGAGAGATTATTTATTTATTCAATTTATTTAACCAATTAGTTAGCGCATAAAATTCAAACAAAATTAATCAAAATGCCGATGTGAAAATGTTAGTTAATTTTTCTCTTTTATGTACAGACTGGTTGCCTAAAAATGCGATAATATATATATATATATATATATATATATATATATATATATATATATATATATATATATATATATATATATATATATATATATATATATATATATATATTATCCTATTTTTAAGCAACCAGTCTGTACATAAAGGAGAAAAATTAACTAACATTTTCACATCGGCATTTTGATTAATTTTGTTTGAATTTTATGCATTTACTAATTGGTTAAATATATATATATATATATATATATATATATATATATATATATATATATATATATATATATATATATATATATATATATATATATATATATATATATATATATATATATCGTCTCCTGATCTGCCGTCGAAAGCTGGGAATTTCTTAGGGATCAGCCTTTGTTTTCCATTATTACACAAATTTTGCCAACATGGTATGTATGTATCCAGGCAAGCTTATTAATTGATGTCTTTCCTACGTGTGTATTTTCGAGTTTTTTTTTTTTTCCTTTTATTTTTCTCACTTTCCAGACTATTGGTGGAATTGCTAGTAACATTTTTATTCTCTCTTAGGTGCTGAATGTCTGGAAAGAAGTCACTGATGCCCGTGTCATATTCAGGGAAGTGTGTCAAAACTTCTTCTCCGAACGATGGACAAAATCTTTCTCAGTGGCCGTAAAGAATATTTGCATCTCCATCGTGTAAGTCGACCAACATGTAAGTCCTGCCGTCATTCAAAACTTTCCTGGCTTCTTCTCTTCTAGTCTTGGAGTGTTTGGGTATAGCGGAAGAAAGCCTTTGTCAGGATGAGCGCCAGGGATCCGTTGTCCTTTGTCTCCATAATAACTGGTCACTCGTGGACCTCAAATTATTGACAGAGGAAAGTCAAACGAAAGAGACGCACACTAGAGAAACAGACATGCATTTTTTATCCTCAATACTCTCAGTTCCTTATCGCACGTAAACTTTTCGTCTTTGGAGGAAGTGTGTCAGTGTATGTTTACGTCTCGACTAAAGAACAGTTTATTATCCAGCAGCCACCCAGAACACATGTGTATTTTTTTTTATTTCAGCAACCCTTAATATTTCGTTTTGGCTTAGATGTAATATATCTTTGGCTAAGCCTCATTTTCTGTAGTGTGTTACAGGGCAAATTCTTCTTCCTTGCTGGCAGTGATTCCTAATGGTCTCCGCCAGCAGTTTTCTGCCAAATTGTGTCCTCATAGCAATCGTCTTAATGCTACATTATTTTGTTCTCACTCCTCTCCTACTTTTGTTTCTAACTTTGAACCTCCTCCTGAGTCTCCTGAACATCTTGTTTTTGACGGTGTTCATCGCTTCGCCTAAAACAAACATACCACATCCTTGTGTGAAAGACTTGCAATTCTAGCAAAAGTAGCTGCAAACATCTGATCATGTTATGTACGAGTATATGTATTTTTTTTTTAGATATATCCAGTTTTCATCACTTATTTTAGAAAAAAAAAATAATGTTCTTGTAGCCACCGTTAAATGAAGTTTGTTCATAGCAAACCCTCTTACTGGACTGTGTTATTGTCGTAAGTGGTAATGTTACACAAAATGAGAGCCGCTTGTTGTTCATCAGGTACATTGCGTTGTATGGATTTTTTTTCTTATTTACTCTAGATACTTCCTTTGCTGTGATATTTTTCTTTTGTATCTTTTTTATTTCTATTATGTATCTTTTCTTTAATCTAGATACGTATAATCATGTGTTTATAAGTATGTTCCCTAACATCACATCACACTCGTTTGGTTAGCTTTGTATTTTTATGATTATTCTTGGAACGAAGTCGAGTAAGCAACCAGTCGACAATTTCTAAGTCAACATTACCCTCAACAACGTCATTTCCCACCTTTTTTCTCAAGGCGCCAGTATCGTGTCTTCTGCACTGTGTTATTTCACCTTGCGGCTGTTCTGGATTTAGATTCTCCCCCACCAGTTCCCTTTGTCCTTTCAATTTACATGAAAGTAACTCTTTGAATGTTGTATCCCCACCACGTCACTGTCCAAGCCCCTGAATCGGTACCC
>NC_087180.1:8436614-8446614 GCF_035594125.1 Scylla paramamosain
ATTGAGGTGGGGGAAAAGATAAATGGCAGATGGACTGAAAGAAGGAAAAGATGTGACGTATACATACACGAGCTCACGATTTTTGCAGTAGAACCGAAAAAAAAAAGACAAACTAACTACTTGATTGAATCGAAGACACGTACAAAACAATGACAGTAACTTCCCAGAATTAGGAATCCATAGCAATCAGTGGAACTCAATTTCCCCTCCGGATGGTACTAAAACATATTAGCTTTTCTTACTTTCCCCTACACAAGAATAGAGATAGAATAAAAAAATAGGAGGGTCTCTCTATAAATTTTCCTTCCTCCATGCAGAAGTTCCCTTTGTAATTGAATTTTCAATAGCCGATGTGGCGAGCGATTTGGTAAAGTGCTTGGTCTCGCCTACCCTGGATTTTATAGGTCCGTATTTGTTTTTTCCAGTGCATTAAGCTAGAGGGCGCAGGAGAGGCGTGCTTGGCTTGGGGAGACAGGGAGGAGAGGACGAGGGCAAAGTAGAGTGTTGTATGGGGGAACAGAGAAGTGCACGAGGGAAAATAAGGGGAATGTAGGGGATGAGAGGAGAGCGTGCGAGGGGAGAAGGGCGGAATGTGCTGTGATGTGGGCAAGGGGCGTGCGGGAAAGGGATGGATGTACTTTAGAGATGTAGGAGGGAAAGGAGGCAATACACTAGAAGGAAAATGTGTAGGGAGTGGAAAATGTGCTCGCAAAGAGGAAGGTACAGGAGAAAAATTACGTCTGTGGGTGGAAGAAAGGAAGGCAGTGTATAAAAGGAAGGGATGTATATACGAGGAGAAGGAGGAGGAGGAGGACGACGACAGGAAAGGCGTATGGAGACAAGAATGGTGCGTGGGAGAAGGGGAGGACTCTATAACCCAGGCAAGAGGGAAGCTGCAAGTGGATATAGGAGGGCGTATAAAGAGACAAGAGAGACAGCCACGAGCCTCATAAGGGACGGCCTGATGAACCGAGGAACCACACGAGACCAGACCTGTGCGATGATGGGATCACACACACACACACACACACACACACACACCAAAAAAAAAAAAAACTATCAAGGTAAGAAATGTAAGGATATGCAGAAGTAAAGTTTTCAAAATAGAACAATAAATCAATAAGTGCATTACCAGAGGAAATTGTGCACATAAATTTAAGAACATTATAAGTTACCAAAGACTGGGAAGGAGCTTCATTCAGTTCTATGAAAATACATATAGGTAAATACAAAGCTTGATGAACCACAACCACATGAGACCAGATCTGGGTGATGTACAAAGAAGAGTTAGCGTTACACACACCCATAGCCACCCACACACACACACACACACACACACACACACACACACACACACACACCCACACACAAAAACACTCTCTCTCTCTCTCTCTCTCTCTCTCTCTCTCTCTCTCTCTCTCTCTCTCTCTCTCTCTCTCTCTCTCTCTCTCTCTCTCTCTCTCTCTCTCTCTCTCTCTCTCTCAGCGTCTCACCGCGTGCCTGCCTCCCATGTACACAGCTCCGGGGAACTATAGTGCGGCCGAGAAACGCGACCGTAAGTCCACGAGACGTAAAGCGGGGCGGTCGTACGTTGCTGTTACGTTATTAAACCCAAGCCTTTACGTTCGGAGTAAAGCACTGACGTCATCGCGGCCTCTCCCCTCCCCCTCAAATGCCCCTTCCCTCCGTCTCCCTTCCTCCTACCCTCCTCCATCCTGGTTCTAAGACGCCTGATGCTCCACCCTGGATATACGATGCAGTAATTTCATGGTTGAGGCGATGATTAGGCTGAGGAAGGGAACCTAGAGATGGGGAGGACGGGGCAGTGAGGCGGCGAGGGACGGCAGCGTAGCAAAGGCGGAAGAGCGCAACGACATAAGAGTCAATGAAGAGAGAATCTGGCGTCAGTTTCCTGGTCATATTCCTCGCTTCCTTTTTAATCTTTCATGCTTACTGTCTTTCATGTTCCTGTTTCATAACCCGAGGGATATAGAGAAAAAGTTAATATATGATTTTTTTTTCATCGTCATATCTCCCTGAATGGAGACCAAATGGTTTTCAAAAAAGCGTTCCACTTTTATGGCATTTAACGTACCTGGAATAAAAGAATAATGAAGTTTTTTTCTTTAATGCGGCAGGCGACAATGGAGGTGCCTGGATATTTTTCTGGTATATTTTGAAGCTTCATTAAAAATATTTGTGTGCGGGGATTAAAGCGTGTCTCGGCAAGCAACTCATGGTCAAAAGGTGTGCAAAAACTAGACTTCGTAAACACGGCTTGAGAATAAGACTCGTGTGACGGAGAAAACAAGAGGGAAATTCAGTCGAGTAAAGAAAGGGACAGTAAAGAAAGGCAATGACGAGGCGGAACAAGAGCTGGGAAACCTGAGAAGGGGGATAAAAGAAGGAGAGATAAAAAGGATACAGTCATGAAAAGAAGAATGAGGAAGAGAAGTGGGAGGGGTAAAAAGAACAGAGAAGAGAAGGATGACGAAGGATAAAAAATAAGAAAAGATCGTGAAAAAGGAAAAGAAGGAACAAGAATAAGAAAAAAAAAACAGAGAAACGAAAAAAAATAAGAAAGAGAAGCGAGAATAGAAAGTAAAAAAAATAAATCATGTAGAGAAAGGTGGAAGAACGGGAATCGGAAACGCAAGATGAGAACAAAAAGAGAAAAGAGAACAAAGAAGAGGAAGTATAAAACGTAAAAAGGGTGTTGAAATGTCACTCAGCTGTAAGAAGTAATGCGTATGATGGATCTCCCCTACAACTAATGCCGTCTCGAGGAAACAGCAGGGTTGTGGCGGTGACAAACGAGCCGCCAGACACCGGGCGTCAGCGACACCTCACGCAAAAACCAATCTAATTAGTGGCCATGTGTGTCTGCCACGCGGGAACATTTATTTCTCCGAATTGAGCCATTTTTCCTCCGCGACCTCCATGGCGGCGTCAGTCTAGGCAAAGAGGAGGAAAATACTCAGGGAAAATAAGTACCCTGACATGCGCCAATTATATGACTTGTTTCATCTAATTATAGTTGTTGTTCAGAAATAGATGCGTTATGAATGTTGTTCTTTATTAATATGTGTATCTTTGTGTCCTTGTTTCCCTATTTGTTTATCTGTCTATCTGTCTGTCTGTCTGTCTGTGTGTCTGTCTGTCTGTGTGTCTATCTGTCTATGTGTCTGATTCTCTCTCTCTCTCCCTCTCTCTCCTCTCTCTCTCTCTCTCTCTCTCTCTCTCTCTCTCTCTCTCTCTCTCTCTCTCTCTCTCTCTCTCTCTCTCTCTCTCTCTCTCTCTCTCTCTCTCTCTCTCTCTCTCTCTCTCTCTCTCTGTCTATCTGTCTCTCTGTGTGTGTGTGTGTGTGTGTGTGTGTGTGTGTGTGTGTGTGTGTGTGTGTGTGTGTGTGTCGCCTCGTCTCCCTCACTCTCGTCATGGCGGCCTGAATACATCATGTGGTGGAGCGAGACACTTGTGGCACATAATCTTATATTAATGGGAGACTCCCTTTTTTAAGTAGAAGTTTGTATGACCTCGCTAGAAAATTGCCTTCAGAATCAGATTATAATTTAGCTCCCCCTTGCAGAAGACGCGTGGAAGTCTGTGCGAAATAGCCATAATGCATCGCCTTAATTCCTATCACTGTTATAGTTAAGTTTCCAAGTAAATTGATTCTTTTATTCGAGTTATGCAAGATGCCAGTGGATTGTGTGAAAGTTGGTATGAATTCGTTAGAACTTTTCCCCACAAGTTTTGGCAGAGATAAGTGGAGTACGAAAAGGAGGAGGAGGAAGAGGAGGGTGGATGAGTGGATGAAGGGAGAGGGGAGAGGCAGGGGGGAGTGGTGGTTGAGAAAGTGTGAAAATCCTGGTCTTATCTCACCACAGTTTTCTGGCTATTATTTGTCTGTTAAAATCTAGAATAAGCTGCTTTGGGATTACGGTGCAATGGTCTTAAATATAAGAGAGAGAGAGAGAAAGAGAGAGAGAGAGAGAGAGGGAGAGAGAGAGAGAGAGAGGAGAGAGAGGAGAGAGAGGAGGAGAGAGAGAGAGAGAGAGAGAGAGAGAGAGAGAGAGAAGGAAACACACACACACACACACACACACACACACACACACACACACACACACACACACACACACACACACACACACACACATAGATACTTGTACAGATATTCTTATGTACATTTATGTTTTCATACATGCATGAATACATACATGAATACATACATTAAAATAACAGTAGTACTGGACGAAGAGAGAGAGAGAGAGAGAGAGAGAGAGAGAGAGAGA
Organism: Scylla paramamosain; assembly: GCF_035594125.1. Lineage (NCBI taxonomy): Eukaryota > Metazoa > Arthropoda > Malacostraca > Decapoda > Portunidae > Scylla > Scylla paramamosain. Next base: position 8,440,910 of record NC_087180.1, read on the forward strand.
GAGAGAGAGAGAGAGAGAGAGAGAGAGAGAGAGAGAGAGAGAGAGAGAGTATTCTTTTCGCCATCGGTTGCCTGCTCATCCCCAGCGTCAGTATCTGGGTCAGCTGAGTGGCAGCGTGGAGTGTTTGCGTGGCATCCTGTGGCGGAAGGATAAATACAATTAATTATATTTTCTTTTAGTGCTGAGGAAAAACACTATTATTTAATATATACTGTTATCTGATTCAATAAAGATTTGGCACATAAAAAAATTACAAAATACTGTAAAATTTTAGCTGAAAATGAAGTAATAAATATGTCACTTCAGATGTATGTGCCGTATGGTTTAATGGTCTAAAAATGTATATAAGATGATTTCAAAGAATACCGAAGAATTAAAGAAAAAAATGTACCAATTCGAGTTTTTTTTTTCTCTCTTTCTCTCTCTCTCTCTCTCTCTCTCTCTCTCTCTATCGTAAATACATGAAAGGGACAGAGAGACACAAACACAAACACAAACACGAACACGAACACGGAAATCACTTTCTCCGTAATGTCCTTGAGGAGCAATCTGGTGTGGCGAACTTGTATGTTTCTTTCTTTTTCTCATATTTGCTACGTCTTCCTTCTCCCCCTTTTCTCGGGACCCCCTTTTAATTTCCCCGAATCACCTACTTTTGTCTTCTGTTCTTCTCTCCTTCATTTACTTCTCCCTCGTTATCTCTGCCTTCCCTTGTACGTTCTTTGTCATTTGCTTCGTCCTAATTTTCTCCGAGTTTGTTTTTTGAGGGCATCATTTTTTTCGTTTTTTTTTTTTTTTTTTCGTGATGATATGCTATTTGCTCTCATTCGGTTTGTTTATGCAGTCCCTAGGTAATTGTTTGCTTGTATTGGTGTGTGTGTGTGTGTGTGTGTGTGTGTGTGTGTGTGTGTGTGTGTGTGTGTGTGGAGCTAAACGCAATACATAACACAGTTTTATTTCTCCACGATTGTATTTCATTTCCTTCATTTTTTTTTTATTTATTTCATTCACCCACTTCCGTGCGTGAATCATAAGAGAAACAATACACACGGGATAAAAACAGTAAATAACCACACAGATGAATAATAAAAAAAGTAAGTAAATCAATAAAGAAGGAATTCACGAAAAAAAAAAATTCCGGAAACAAAACTTTTTAAAACAATAAGCCCCTACAATGAAAATATATTTGGGGAACGTGGGAGGAGAATAAGAATTGTTTTCTCTCCAACAAACAAGAATATTCGGGGTGATGATGGGGGAGAATAAAGTGAGAGAGGAAGATAATGAAAATAGTGAATGGAAAGATATTGGAGAATGCCATGTAGGGATGATTTGATGGTATGTGTAAAGGGGGAAGAGAGAGAGAGAGAGAGAGAGAGAGAGAGAGAGAGAGAGAGAGAGAGAGAGAGGAGAGAGAGGAGAGAGAGAGAGAGAGAGAGAGAGAGAGAGAGGGCCCAGATAGAGAAACAGAAAGCAAATCATTTTATATCTATCAGTTAACCTAAGCTGCGAAACAAAGTAAGGGAATGGATAGAACACCACGGATGAATGAAGGGGAATGGGAGGTAATAAAGTAGAAATGGAAAGTAGAAAACCTCGTAAATCAGGTCAGCGGAGTGGAACGGTGTCCGAATATAGAAATATCTTCGGGAGACAGATTGCATAGAAATGGCCTATAATTCTCGCGAGTGATGGGCAAGGATTTAACATCGTCGAGGGAGTGAAAGAAAGGAGTGGTCCGTCCTTTAATCTTAGCCCAGTGATGTATGCGTGACGGATACAGCACTGATAAAAGAAGAGACAAGTGAATAACACACACACACAGACACACACACACACACACACACACACACACACACACACACACACACACACACACACACACACAGAGAGAGAGAGAGAGAGAGAGAGAGAGAGAGAGAGAGAGAGAGAGAGAGAGAGAGAGAGAGAGAGAGAGAGAGAGAGAGAGAGAGAGAGGAAGAAATATGTTAGAGATGAAACGTGAAATGTGCAATATATGTCCTGTGAGAAATATATTACGTGGTGTTAGGAGTATTCTTACTCGTATATCTATTAATACTTATTGAGGTGAGATGTAGCGATCGGAATGTGTTTGGCCGGCTATGGCAACATGGCAACCAACACAAGTCGACTTTGTAGAGCAGACTATGTGCAGAGGTAGCCAAAACAAGGGAGTCAGCAATTACTGACAACATCATAACGTATCATAAGCATCCAGGTACGCAGTTCCCTCACACGATAGAGCGACGGAATGGTTGTAAGGACGGCAGACTCATCCCAGACACGAGAAGGGAGAGAACACGCTAGAGGCTTTGTACGCATTATATATAAAGAAAGCAAACTACGGAGACTTCTTTCCCGCGTCCCCATAAGCCCCAAGCATTCGCCTGACAAATATCACAGCTGCCTTTCGCTCTAAACTGTTGCTTTGAGAAAATCTATCTGTCCTGTAACACCCAAAAAATATCTTGGTTCTTTTATTCGAGCCTGTATAGGAAAGAGGGAGCGTTCTTTCAGATGTAATTATGATTTTGAACTTAATTTACTGTAATCATGAATCTACGCCTAACAGGTATATGACAGGGTATAGTAGCTCCATTCAATATTCTTTTTTTTTTAATCTAATATTAATTTCTTTTATTCTATTTTCTTTACTTTTATATAATTTTATGTATTTTTTTCTTTTTGTCTGGCACTAAATGAACTAGATTAATTAATGGTCTACTTCACAACACTATTCCTACGTGCACGCTTCTGTTTCACCTGAGTCATTCTTCAGGTGACATTTCAAGAGGCGGAGAGAGGAGAGTGATGCAGTGTAGGTATTTTTTCCTGGGTGGGAGCGGCATGAAGGCGAGTGGTGGAGAGGACCTTAAAAGTGTTTGGAGCGTTCATGACAGCTCTGGGAGGAAGGTCTGATTGCACCAATAGTCCGTGAGAGTCTTGATGGTCCTTCACCTCCCTGGCCCCTCTTCTTCCTAAATCGGTTTCTCCGCGAGAGCCACATGAATGAGACTTTGCTCTTTGTACTCAAAACACTAGACGATGTGCCTTGTGCTCTACACCAGTGCCATTGAACTCTCCCTCAGTCCTTCCTCCTTTTTCTCTCCCTCCATTCATTGACTTTCCTCTCTTTCCTCTCCCATATTTCCCTTCCCTCGTCTCTCGTATACAATTTGTTGACCTTCCTCTGGACCTACCTACCTACCTACACAAACGCACACACACACACACACACACACACACACACACACACACACACACACACACACACACACACACACACACACACACACACACACATATGGAAACACACATGAAAGTAAGAGCATATTTACCGTCTGTAAATGTTCCCTCAAATAGGATAAGGCTAAATTAACGAGATCATCCCTTGAACTGCAAGCCCTGATTAATTTTGTTACGCTTTCGTTTTCTACGCACACACACACACACACACACACACACACACACACACACACACACACACACACACACACACACACACACACACACACACTCTCTCTCTCTCTCTCTCTCTCTCTCTCTCTCTCTCTCTCTCTCTCTCTCTCTCTCTCTCTCTCTCTCTGCTTCGAATTTTAATCCAGCTGTGTCGAGAAATAAGAATACGAGGAGAAATTGGAAAGGAAAATCAAGGAAAGGAATATAGTAGATGGAAATTGGGAAGAAGAGAAAACACACAGGCAGGAGACAATGAACCTAAATGGAAAGGGAAATAGGAAGAGAGATAAAACTAAATGAAATAGGAACGAAAGGATGGAATGGAGATGAAAAGTAGAGAAGGAGTAAAGAGTAAAGGAAATTCAGGATAAGGAGATAGAAAAAGAAGGAAAGTGTAAGAATAGGAGAGAAGGGAAACTATAAAAGAAAAGAAATTGGAGAATGCAATTTATGGATAGATTAAAGAGGTGAAAAAAAAGATGAGAAACTTAAGAATAAAGAGGAGATTATACGATGACAGAGATAAAAAAAAATGATAAATGGATTAGAAAATACGAAAAGAAAGAAATGGAAAAGTAGAATAGGAAAAAGATAAAAAACGAAATAAGAGAAATGAGAAAATATATTTGACGTATGAGAGAAACGAGAGATTTAGAAAGGAGAAACTAAAATAAAAGAAATATATATATATATATATATATATATATATATATATATATATATATATATATATATATATATATATATATATATATATATATATATATATATATATATATATATATATATATATAAAGAAAATTAGAGAAAATAGAAAATATGAGAGGAAGAAGCAGCAATACAAGAAAATGAGAGAGCATTTGACAAAAGTATAAAAGAGAGACCAGAAAAGTAATTACAACACAGATATGAGATATGATGTTGCGCATGTAGGTGAAACAGAAAAGGCGGAGCTGTTACGAAAGGTTCAGGAAGGTTGAATATCGTCGGGGGAAAAAAAAGAGTGTAAACGAGATGCGGTGTTCTATAACGACATCAAAAGATAAAAGCATTCCCTATGGTTTCTTTTTTTCTTTTATTTTGTCTGTGCCCTCGGTGAACTAAATTGGAACTTTCCAATCTGAATACATGTAACTTTTTATTTTTTTATTTTATTTTTATTTTTTTTGTGTGCGTGTGTGTGTGTGTGTGTGTGTGTGTGTGTGTGTGTGTGTGTGTGTGTGTGCGTGTGTGTGTGTGCTTGTCTTTGTTTTTGCAACCTCTGATCAAACGTCTATGAATTTAATTTTATCTCGTGTTCTGCCGTTTCGTTTGAAGGTTTCCTTTAAGGGAGTGTGTTTTTGTATATTTTCTTTTGTTTGATATATATTGTAGACTAAAGAAAATATTCAAAGCTAGATACATGAACAAAAAATCCATTAACGGAGTAGAAGCATCGAGACTTCTCAGAAGGTGAAGGAAAAACGAATCAATTTGTATCCATCTGCACCCTTCTGGACTCTCTCTCTCTCTCTCTCTCTCTCTCTCTCTCTCTCTCTCTCTCTCTCTCTCTCTCTCTCTCTCTCTCTCTCTCTCTTTCCACACAAACATCATGAGGGCTTTGTGGAAATCTTGCTATCTCACTTCCTCGCTCAGTTTATCTAATTTTTTCTCGGTCTCTCCTTTCCCTCAACTCTTTCTCCATTTTCCTCTAAGACTCTCCTTCCATTAACTTAAAGAAAACAATTATCAAGACCTTGAGAGAGAGAGAGAGAGAGAGAGAGAGAGAGAGAGAGAGAGAGAGAGAGAGAGAGAGAGAGGAAAAAAAGAAACATGTGATGAAAGATACCTTGCGGGTTTTTCTCCATTTTGAGACGCCGTACGATATAAATGGAGCGTCTCTCTTTGTAGCCCGAGGCTTTCAGGAAGGAAGTTTTCACACTCCACATCTTCGTTTTTATAATTATGAAGAAAAGTGTAAAAAGAAGAACTGCAGCTGAAGGGCTGGAAATATCGCTTCCACTTACGTTGCCCCGGTGAAGGTTATTACTAATACTTCCCCTTATTTTTAGTAGTATATAGTCTTTTTGTCAAGGGAAGGTGTGTTTACTGTGTATTTATCTTAGTGTTGTGAGAGGGATGTACTGAGCTTGGATTAGACGTCACCATTTCTCTATGCTTAGCACGATAATTTCATGGTTTATCTTTATCTTTCTTTTTCTCTTGTGTCTGTCAAGGGAAGACGT
>NC_087180.1:8449114-8464114 GCF_035594125.1 Scylla paramamosain
ATTATCATATATATATGATATGTTTAATATAATATAATAAATATATATAATAAATAATATATGTAATATAATAATATATATAATAAATAATATAGATAATATTATTTATTACAACATAAACTCAAAATAATAAATACGTCATTGCTATTAAAGATGACATTTGCTTTTGATACAGAATTTCAGAATTGTTAATGTGAAGTGTTCATTAATCCAAACTATATGTTATTTATTTATTTATTCATTTGTTTATTGATGTCTATTTATATATATTTAGTTGATTATTTACTTATTCATTTACCTATTTTTTTATTTATTTATTCATTTTGTTTATTTACCTATTTATTTGTTATTTTATTTATGTTTTTATTTTATCTATTTATTTATCCATCTATCTATTTCTTTACAGGACGCCCATCAAACCATCCTCGTTTTGATGATCCTCATGACCACTCGCCCATGGACACAAGGTAAACATCACTCACAACTGTTCCACTCTTATTTTACGTACACCTGCCCCATCTCTGCTCCATACGTGTTCAGCCTTTGCTCCTCCACGTATATTAAATTGCCTTGGTTGTACTGTGACACTTGGAAATATGCGCTGCTTTATAAAATTTCAACGCAGTGTTCATGAAAGTCAGGTCCACACACATATACACACAAAAAAATAAGTCATCTATTTATTTACTATCATAGCTATTTCATTGCTGTCATGTACATTACTGATAGGTGTGGTCAGACAGGAGAAGGCGATGCAGTACAAAGGCTCCTGTTAATTGTTTGATACAGTTTTATGCGACCCATGAAGGATAACACGTGAACTGTCATGTGACGTGTTTATTTAATTTATCTATTCTGCATTTCTGTGTGTGTGTGTGTGTGTGTGTGTGTGTGTGTGTGTGTGTGTGTGTGATGAGGGAGGGATATATTTATTAGAATGTGTGTGGAAGGTGACTTAGGGGATAAAAAAATAAATGGGGAGGAGAGACAAAATAAGAGGAAACAGAGGAGGAAGAAGAGAGGAGGATAATAATGATAATAATAAGAAGAAGAGAAAGAAGAAGAGCTAATAATGGAGAAAAATAGAAGTAGGATTAGGAAGGAGAAAAGATCAGATATAAATAAAGAGAGGTCAATATGAAAAAGTGAAATGCAAGAATTAAATGAAAAAGAGAAACGATAAAAACAAAGATGGAGAATAGAATAAAAACTAAGAAAAGTGTGGAAGACGAAGATAATGAGAGCCGGTCGAGGAAAATAAAAGACACGAACTATTAAAAGGAGATAAAGAAGAATATAAACCAAAAGGGTGGACGAGGTTAAAAGGAAAAAATATAAACGCTTTCATGGAAGAAAAACAAGAAAGAGAATGAGAGAAATAGAAAAAAAAGAGAGGGAGAGAAAAAAGGAAATCAGAGAGACAATAGAAAGATGAAAAGTGTAAGTAAAAGAAAGACTGGGAGTGGAAGATGATAAAATAAGGAATATATATTTTTCATGTTAACTGAAGACGTTGTAAAATCAAACGCTTTAATTAAACATGAATCTGACTTTGGTGCGTCGTGAAATGAAGCTGCGAGTTCACCATTACCTGAGCTGAGGTGAAGCAGACGTGACCGTGTGAAGAAAGCGAGAGGAGGACTAAATAACTAAAATAACCTATACTAATTTACAAAAATATCAAAATAACTAATTTGCTACCTGTATTTTTTCCTTCCCATTTTCTTCTATCCCGTCCTTCCTTTCCTTCTTTTTCTTGATATTTTTCCTCCTTTCTTCTTCTTTTCCCTTCTCTCCCACTTTTCCGTCCAAGTCTTTCCGTTTGTTTCTCTTCTGTATCTTGTTCCTTCTGTCCCTTTCCTCCTCCTCCTCCTACATTTTTTTTCTGTTCATCTTTAACTTAACTACTTACCTACTACTAGTTATTTGTTCCTTCCCTTTTCTTTTATCCCTTTCTTCCTTTCTTTTTTTTCATTTTCCTCCATAATTTTTCCATCATTATCCTCCTTTATTTTTCTTACTTTCCCTGTTCCTTTTTATTCCACACCGTCAATTTTCCTCCCATTCTTTCCCTCTTCCTTCCAACTTACTCCCAGTCCCTCCTTCCTTACCACTCTCACCGCAAACACGCCCTCTGTCTTAACTTTCACCTTTCTTCACGGCATATGACAGGTGAGGGGAGAGGAGAGAGAAGGAGGAGGGGTAGGCAGGTGTCGTGGGCGTAAATGGACCCAGAGTTTGATAGAACTTGCGCCAAACTTATTATGTTTTGTTTATGGATTGGAGTAGGAGTGTGTGACGCTGCCAGGAACACGCCACCCAGCTGACTGTACTCGTAAAGTAACCTGCTTTTATCAGATCATCGTTAAGGGATTGGTGGAGTTAAATTCCCTCAGAATTTTTTTTTTTTTCCTTGTTAATGATTTTTTGTTCCTTTTTTTTTTTTTGCGTTGTATGTTTTCCGTTTTTATTGTTTTACCATGTTCCTGTCGTTCTTGGTCTGTTCCTTGTTTTCCATTACCTTCTTTCCCTCTTGTTTCTGTCCTTCTTATGGTCTTTTTTTTCTCTTGTTTCTGTTCTTGTTTGTTAATGTTCTTCTTATTCGTCTTCGTTCTTCGTCTTCGCCTTCTTCTTTTTCTTCTTCCTCCTGGCCCTCATTCCCCTTCTCCATCTTCTCATAATTTCCTCATAAGTTCACAGGGTCGAGACACAAATTGCTATTGCTTGTTATATGCATGATTTCCTTACATTCCCGTGCATTTCCAGACTTTCTTTTTGGCCGTTACGAAATGAGATAATTTAGTTAGAATAATTACACCTGAGTGCTCGGCGCAGACACACCCCGTCTTACTCCTGGGAGAGGCGAGGTTATTGGCCGGCAAGGATCATTAGTTTTCCTGCCAATAGATGGGGTACTCGTCTGTGAAATGAGGGTGAGTGTTGTGGATGGTGGTCTTGTCCCTACCTTTACTGCTAGGCATGTCAGGATATTGTGTTGGAATTGAGTGGGTCATAAGAATGCAGGAAGTTATTCTTTTGTTCCTTGCGTCCATCTTTTTTATCGTTTCCTCTTTCCTCTTTTCTTCCTCCTTCTCTTCCTCCTCGTCCTCCTCTTCTTCCTATTACACCGAGTCTTATTTTTATTCCTCGGTTCTTTGTTCTTCCTCTGTACCAGCAATAAAGATCTGTGCGATATAGATAGTTCCTGTTTTCGTTCTCATCTTCTTCCTCCTAATCCTACGAGTAAATGTTTTCCTCCTCCTCCTCCTTCCTCCTTCTCCTCCTCTTCCTAACTATCAGTGGGAGAGACAGGAAAGTAAGGGAGCCTTCTTCTGTACTTTCCTGTATCTCTCATTAATAGCGTAGAATAGTTGCCCAAATAGCCTTGTAAGGACCTCGAGGTCTGTTGCTGTTTGAACTTATTTTTTGGACTTTTTATTCCTTTGTATTCATCCTCTTCCTCCTCAGGCTTCCCTTACTTTTCTTACTCCTCTTCTTACCCCTCCTCCTCGTCCATTTCCGACTTCCACTCCTCCTCCTCCTCCTCCTCCTCCTCCTCCTCCTCCTCCTCCTCCTCCTCCTCCTCCTCTTCCTCCTCCTCTTTCTCTTCTCTCGTTTCTTAAAAATTGCTCGTGACTCATTTTCGCGGAACCCATATTTTTATGCCGCCGAGACTTGATGAAACTAGGTTTTCTTCACTTTCTCACTTTTCATTATTTTTTGCATATTTTTCAGCAAATACGAGACACCACAGATAAATATGCGTCATGCCACGTCTTCCATAACTAATTACAAAGGAAAACAGGGAAATGGACCAGCTTTTTATCTCTTTAACTACTACGTGGGAAGGAGTACTCGGAAGGTAATTAAGAAGAGTAAGGAATATTGAGTGGTTATCTAAAGAGCATCACAGTAATGAGACGAGTAGCATGGCATTAGAAATTAAAATACAACATAGTACTAGATGTGTGTGTGTGTGTGTGTGTGTGTGTGTGTGTGTGTGTGTGTGTGTGTGTGTGTGTGTGTGTGTGTGTGTGTGTGTGTGTGTGTTTACGATTTTCTCTTCTTTCCCTTTCCTTTCTTCGACTCCTGAATCTCTAACTTAGTATAACTCTCTTTTAACTTTTTAACTATTTATATTTCTTAAAGCTGGCTACTTTTGCTTCCTCCCATCTCTCTCTCTCTCTCTCTCTCTCTCTCTCTCTCTCTCTCTCTCTCTCTCTCTCTCTCTCTCTCTCTCTCTCTCTCTCTCTCTCTCTCTCTCTCTCTCTCTCTCTCTCTCTCTCTCCAGCCAACACGTCTCGCCTGGAAGATTAATGACAAGTAAGACTTAATTACTATGATCCAAGCAGGCCTTCCCAAACCCTCCGCACCGCCCTCACGTCCCCCACGTTCGCCTTAACCCTGCACGGAACACTCACGCCTTGGGTAGCATTCTGACGCAGTAGCAGATGAGACACTTTCACCCCGTCACCTCGCCACTCGCTCCTCACTCACCTCTGTCCTTTCCCGAATCTGGGCCACCCGCTCTTAGACATCCCTCGGTCATTCTGTCAGACACGTAAGGGAAAGGAGGAGGCGAGGACGCGTGTTCCGGTTGTTGATGATAATGGTGGTGATAATAGTGAAATTTACGTCGTGTCCAGGCCGCCATCAAGATTGAGGTGACGTCACTCGCTCCTAGGTGGCGTCTGCAGGTGTTGTGTGGTAGGGCGGGGAGTTATCGGTAATAAGGACATTACCGGAACACGAGGCGGTGAAAGTCTGTATTAGATAATAATTAATGGCCTTAATTTTAAGCTCGCGTGACTTATCGGTGAGATCTGGAGTCGTATAAATGTTCCGTCAGTCGCAATGAGGGAGGTTTAAGGCAGTTTATGGTTTCGAGTTCTTTAATCCATAGCGAAATATCATCAACAATTTCAGGGAGTTTTTATCGGAATTCTGCCTCGAGACTGTGTGTGTGTGTGTGTGTGTGTGTGTGTGTGTGTGTGTGTGTGTGTGTGTGTGTGTGTGTGTGTGTGTGTGTGTGTGTGTGTGTGTGTGGAGGGTGGCTGTACAAGACCTGAAGGCGATGAGCGGCTCCTCCTGCTGGATTAAAGAAGTCCTGCTGATCTACGTGTTTGAGGCAATGAATGCTCTAATATGTAAGGAGAAGAACGATAGCACTCCAGTTCCTCCTTCTCCCCCCCACCTCCTCCTCCTCCTCCTCCTCCTCCTCCTCCTCCTCCTCCTCCTCCTCCTCCTCCTCCTCTTCCTCCTCCTCCTCCTTCTCCTCGTCCTCCTCCTCCTCCTCCTCCTCCTCCTACTACTACTACTACTACTACTACTACTACTGTCACTAATATTGCTACTACTCTTACTACTGCATACTCGTATATGTAAAGCATTATATTCATGATGATAGAAAAAAAATAAGTAAATTGGTACATTTTTTCAAAACCTAGACATTTTCTTGGAGCGGCAATTAGTCGGGGCTGCTTTTCGTGACCTCATTGACCAGTCTCCTTCATATCTAAAATAGAGAAAAATAAGTGAAAGGTTCATTAATGAATAAAGTCAGATCTTTACTTCCGCCTGTGCCTCTTCAGATTCTAGGAACAAAAGGATAAAAAAAATCAAGAAAGAAAAAAATGAAAAAAGTAAGAAACATGCATTGGAGTAATGATCATGGCTGCGTGAGGTGATGACCAAAACATTCTCACCACGCCCTTTACTTATCCTGCCAGCCCATGCCAGCACCACCCAACCCCTATCAGCACCTGCCAACCCCTGCCTTTCCTTTCACCCTCCACCCTTCACCTAAATCCTAACTCCATCTACGTTCCCTCTCACCGCTGTGCTATCCATCTCCACACCTGCCGCCTCTCAGGTCACTAACCTCAGTATTCCAGTTTGTTTTTGCATTTATCACCATCCAAAATTACATGAATAAATGCAGGAGAAGCGGTACTTCCTCTGAGCCTCTGAAGTTAACCAAAGGGGTGTTAAACTCATGCTTCTGTGTATGTATATAGGTGTGTTTCCGTCTGTGTGTATGTGTGTGTGTGTGTGTGTGTGTGTGTGTGTGTGTGTGTGTGTGTGTGGGTGGGTGTGTATAAGATAGGTTCTTGGGGACGAGAGAAAGGATAAAGAACAAAAGTGGACTGAAATTAGATGGTTAAAGGGTGAAAATGGAGTGACTTTGAAGGAAGATCAAAACGAAGAGATAACACGGCGGTACATGATTAATGGCAGAAAAATTGATGATAAATGGAATATTAAAATTGGTAGGTATACTTTAACTTTCTCTCTCTCTCTCTCTCTCTCTCTCTCTCTCTCTCTCTCTCTCTCTCTCTCTCTCTCTCTCTCTCTCTCTCTCTCTCTCTCTCTCTCTCTCTCTCTCTCTCTCTCTCTCTCTCTCGTGTGTGTGTGTGTGTAAAGAAAAAGCGTGTATACCAATCAACACAATACTGGAGTAAACTTTTATATATTTTTCTTCAGTCGATACAGTCTGTTATTTCAATACTGCCAAGTTTTACTAGGAAAAACTGTATTCTTTTAGTTTTTCATTCGATATTTTCCTTCTCATCACGTATTTCTCAATTCCTACGCAATCTGTCCTCTTCTCTACTCAGTTCATAAACACTTTCCCCACTTAACGGTAATCCTCCCCTCGGCATGCGCACTCTGGTACTTCACTCTTGCTCCGCCAACACTCTGGTACTTCACTCTTGCTCCGCCAACACTCTGGTACTTCACTCTTGCTCCGCCAACACTCTGGTACTTCACTCTTGCTCCGCCAACACTCTGGTACTTCACTCTTGCTCCGCCAACACTCTGGTACTTCACTCTTGCTCCGCCAACACTCTGGTACTTCACTCTTGCTCCGCCAACACTCTGGTACTTCACTCTTGCTCCGCCAACACTCTGGTACTTCACTCTTGCTCCGCCAACACTCTGGTACTTCACTCTTGCTCCGCTAACACTCTGGTACTTCACTCTTGCTCCGCCAACACTCTGGTACTTCACTCTTGCTCCGCCAACACTCTGGTACTTCACTCTTGCTCCGCCAACACTCTGGTACTTCACTCTTGCTCCGCAACACTCTGGTACTTCACTCTTGTTCCACAACACTCTCATTTCTTCTTTCCCACTGTATCTCACTTTTCACTTCCAACTTGTCATCAATCCCATCATGCGAACGCCTTCACTATCTCCTATTTGTCTTTTCTCCTTCTATTTCCTTCTCCTTCTCCTTTCTTGTCTTTGCGTCTCTTCGTTCTCGTCTATTTCACCTTTTATACTCGCTCTATTCTCTCTTGATTGTCTGCACCTCACGACACATACGTCTTGCCTCCACGTCTCTGCCGGACACATGTTGCTCAGCTTCATCTTTCTTCGTAATGGTATCGATCAGTGGTGTTTTTGACGTCCCCGAGAAGGCGGCAGTGGAGGAATATTTTGGTCGAAAGAGGATATTGCTAGGGTTGACTCCCTCGCTCGCTCTTTCTCCCTCTCCTTCTCGCTTTTCCCTCTCTCTCTTCGGAGAGTAGTGGTGAGTCAGATACGTGTTCTCTTTCCCTTTCTTACATCTTTTTTATACATATGTCTCCTTTATTCGTGTTTTTTTTTCCTCCATCCTAAAGACAGAGACATTGAGATTCGATGGCTGCTCTCTTGCTTTCTTGAGTTTCAGTATTAAGAGCTTTCTTCTTCTTCTTCTTCTTCTTCTTCTTCTTCTTCTTCTTCTTCTTCTTCTTCTTCTTCTTCTTCTTCGTCTTCTTTTTCTTCTTCTTTTACTTCTTCTTCTTCTTCTTCTTCCTCTTCTTCTTCTTTTAAGCGTAATTTCCTACAACGTTCGTAATATTAATAATTAGTGACATGTCTTGAACACTTTTTAATGTTACTTCCTGTAAGACTAATCGATTGGTTCACACACACACACACACACACACACACACACACACACACACACAGAGAGAGAGAGAGAGAGAGAGAGAGAGAGAGAGAGAGAGAGAGAGAGAGAGAGAGAGAGAGAGAGAGAGAGAGAGAGGAGATTACGCAAGAAGGTAGCGGGACAGGCAAGCGTGGCAGAGGGCGTGGCGGTGCGAGTGTTGCGTGTCTCAAAGGTGGCACCGTGGGGTGAATATCTGGCAGGAGTGGCGGCGCGGCGTGTACCGGCGTGCATTATCCCTGTTTAGGCGAGTGGTTGATGGTACTTGCATGCCGCGTGGCCGGGAGGGATAATACCACCTCTTATTGCTGTAATCCCCAGGGCTTTCTTCTGCTTGTTCCGGGAGGTCGTTGTCCCGGTCGTCTTCGTACCTTATATGCGACATCCGCTTTATAAACGTGCGAGGTTTGACAACTAAGTAAATTTTCATTCCACTTTTAAACGTACTGTGCGAGGCCGGACTAAATTGTCGCTTCCCCATGAATAAATTCACTTCTGTGCGATTATCTTGAGTCCCTGGCTGAAATGTTTTATTCCGTTTTCTTCCCCTTCGGCAAACATTTCAAGATCTCAAGAGGCCCCCGCACCCATGGCGGCGACCCGAGGCTCCCGGTGGGGCCGTATTCTGAAATTTGATGTTCCGAGTCTAAATCTTTTTGTCCGCGTTGTTGAGTGCTCGTCTCCGGAGTCCCGCAACTGTGTCTGGGGAGCGTGTGATTCCCTAACCTTTATTTTAAGGGATTCTCTTTTTCTTATTTTTTTTTTTTATTCTTGTCCTCACTCTTTCACTTTTTTTCTTTTCTCCGTTCTTTTTTTTTTTTTTTTTTTTCTTATTCTCCGTCCACTTTTATTTCTCAACATGTTTCCCTGCCATCGCCTGCCATCTTGTGTCGAGCGGATCTCACTTTGCGGTCGAACTGAGAAGGACCTGGCCATGCGGGACACACGCACACAGGTCACCGCTTCGCTATCAGACCAAAAGATCGCCGTTGCTTTCACTGTAGCAGAATATACCGATGCAGGCCAGAAGCATATCAAAGGACGCCTACATAACTTTCTCCGGGGCGAGCAGATTTTTTTTCTTTAACTGTTCCCGTTCGTTTCCATTCTGTCAGTCACATGAAGGCCTAGCCAGGTGAACGCCAACACAGCGTCCGCGCCATGCAATTACCTGGCCATTTTTTTCTCACGATGCTGAGCGATTTTAAAATCACCTATTGACCTGAACTTTGATGGCGACCCAAGCCAGGTACAGGAGTTGAAAGGCGGAGGTCACTGGTGCATGAACCTTTGATATCTACTCTCCCGCAGCTTCCCCGACCTTGCAGGGAAAAAACTGAACAATATTCGTCCTTGCCAACTCGCCATGACATTCATTATTAACTTAACAAGGTACCTGACCTTAGTTATTTTATTTCAGCTGTCCTATGAGTCATTTATTGTTGTTGTTGTTGTTGTTGTTGTTGTTGTTGTTGTTGTTGTTGTTGTTGTTGTCGTCGTCGTTGTCGTCGATGTTCTTTTCGTCCTTTTCTTCATCCTTGTTCTCCTCCTCCTTCTCCTCCTCCTCTTCCTCCTCCTCCTCCTCCTCCTCTTCCTCCTCCTCCTCCTCCTCACTACCACCACCACCACCACCACCACCACCAATATCATCATTGCAACTCAAAACATTTTTTTATCATATTCTTCGAGAAAGTGAAAGTCTCTGCTTACCTTTACAACCGTCTGCCTTACTATGGTCGGTTGTTCACCTTACTGAACTAAAACACCGATAAACTCCCTTGAAACACACACACACACACACACACACACACACACACACACACACACACACACACACACACACACACACACACAGGGATGAGTACACACGATCACAGGCCATGCAGGAAGCGTGTTGTTGTTTCTCGTACACGCACATGGAAATAATCATATGCACACAAACACGTGTTTACCTTTATCCTCAAAGAAGCACACCCCTATCAACACACACACACACACACACACACACACACACACACACACACACACACACACACACACACACACACACACACACACACACACGTCTCTCACATTTTTTACGGAGCCTCCCATAATTCCTTATCGTTTCTACCTCCCTTTTTCAGTTCTCTTCGATACAGGAAAGGAAGGGATACAGGAAAGTCAACAGGAAATTACACACGCTGATCCTATACTTGTAGATCCTTCCTTGAAATCTGCCTTGGCCAATGAACGGACGGATTAAGGGAAGGGACCACAGTTTGTCGGAACATAAGAACATAAGAACATAACATAAGAAATAAGGGAAGCTGCAAGAAGCGACCAGGCTTACACGTGACAGTCCCTGTATGAAATATACCTACCTATTTCCATCTATTATCCCCATTCATAAACTTGTCTAATCTTCTCTTAAAGCTCTCTAGTGTCCTAGCACTAACAATATGATTACTGAGTCCGTTCCACTCATCTACCACTCTATTTGAGAACCAATTTTTTCCTTTCTCTTTCCTATACCTAAATTTTTCAAGCTTGAACCCGTTATTTCTTGTTCTACCCTGGTTGCTGATCCTAAGAATTTTGCTTACATCCCCCTTGTTATAACCCTTATACCACTTAAAAACTTCTATCAGGTCCCCTCTTAACCTACGTCTCTCTAAAGAATGTAAATTTAACAGCTTCAACCTCGCCTCGTAAGGAATACTCCTCATCCCCTGTATCCTTTTAGTCGTTCTCCTCTGTACTGATTCTAATAGACCTATATCTTTCCTGTAATGTGGAGACCAGAACTGCACAGCGTAGTCTAGATGAGGTCTGACCAGCGCCAAGTATAACTTTAATATTACTTCCGGCATTCTACTTTTAACACTCCTAAAAGTGAATCCTAGTGCCCTATTTACCCTGTTTCTGGCTTCTATGCATTGTTTCCCTAGACGGATTTCAGAGCTAACTATAACTCCTAAATCTTTCTCGTACCCTGTACCTACCAGAGTTTGGTTGTTTAATGTGTACCTATTGTGTGGGTTTCCTCTACTTACGCTAAGCACTTTGCATTTATTGATATTAAATTGCATTTGCCATCTATCCGTCCATTCATTCATTCTATCTAATTCTGCTTGCAAGGCGATGGCATCCGATTCTGACCTAATTAATCTACCTATCTTTGTGTCATCCGCAAATTTACTAACATCACTACTAATTCTACTATCCAAGTCATTGATATGTATTAGAAATAACAATGGCCCTAATATTGATTCCTGTGGCATCCCACTAATTACATGACCCCACTCGGATTTCGAGCCGTTTATTACCACTCTCTGTCGCCTGTTACCAAGCCATGACCCTATCCAGCCTAACACCTTCCCATCTATCCCGTGTGCCCTAACCTTTCTCAGGAGCCTTTGATGGGGTACCTTGTCAAATGCTTTACTAAAGTCCAGATATAAGATATCATAACTATCATCATTATCTACTGCCTCGTACTGTAAAAACTTAAGAAGTTTGTCAGGCAAGACTTCTCCTTCGTGAAGCCATGCTGTGACTGATTTATCAAGTTTTGTTTGTCTAAATGTTCCCTAATGTTCCTCGCTATTATTGACTCTAACATTTTACCTATAACTGAAGTTAAACTGACAGGTCTATAATTACACGCTAAAGTTTTATCTCCTTTCTTAAAGATGGGTACTACATTAGCCTGCCTCCACATTACTGGTACCTCACCCGACTCCAGTGATTTCCTAAAGACAGAAACTAACGGCTCACTAATAATCTCTTTGCATTCCTTAAATACTCTGGGATATATTTCATCAGGTCCTGGTGTTTTGAACTTTTTTAGCCTATCTATCTCCTGTTCCATTATCTCCCTAGTTATGGAAATACCTGTCAGCTTCTCATTCTCTGTCAGCTTCTCATTCTCAAGGATGAGTATAGAGGATGAAGATGTGCAGAAAATATTGTGGTTTTCAGAGAGAGAGAGAGAGAGAGAGAGAGAGAGAGAGAGAGAGAGAGAGAGAGAGAGAGAGAGAGAGAGAGAGAGAGAGAGCGTTGCGTGATGGAGCATGTTGGGGTTCGTCGATAGAAACTGTGATCGTGTTGTATTGAACAGATTCCTCGCATAAGACCAAGTCGCTTTGTACACGGCAGCTCTCATACGGTCTCCTTTGTGAGCTCCATTACTCCATCGCCTCACATATTCCATCGACTCTCTCTGTCTCGGGAAATAATACCTGACAGCGGACGTGTGTGCCAAGGGAAGTTCTGGAGGCGGAAGCTACTGATTACTGATTAATGTACTAGTTCTTCTACATATCTACTGAAGAAGATGGAGCTTAAATTGATGTATGTCACCCCTTTGACTTGCCCATTGCGTATTCCAGTGAGTTAAATATAAAAGAGCTATTGCAGTGTTAGAGGTTGCTCCTCACGTTTTAATAAATATCTATCTGGAAGCAGCAACTGGCAACTCCCATGCAGCTAAGGGTTATTTTTCCAGTGTACGAAGAGTGCATTGAATACTTGGTTTATTGGAGATGACAAAGGTGTGTAAGAGAACCGTTGCGCTCAAAGCCGCTTGATGCCATGCAGGGATTCCGTCCAACACCAAGGAGTGACAATTTCCCGCGACGCAACTCACCTCAGTCTATTCTGCCATGCATCTCTCTCTTTCTCTCTCTCTCTCCCTCTCTCTCTCTCTCTCTCTCTCTCTCTCTCTCTCTCTCTCTCTGCATTTGTGTCTTTATTCATATCTTTCTGAAAACCATCGTCACCTCTCACATCACACAATATTCCCCGTCCATTTTCATCTGCCTTCATCCGCCAGTTATCCCCCTGTCAGGCGGTAACCCCTTCTCCCCATCCGTCCATATATTGACCAGAGGCAGAGCACACGGGAAGATCAAAGTTGAGGCGCGGGATAAGCGTATGGGTAACTTTGTCCTCTCTCTATTTCCTGTCATGGAGAGAATGACGACAGTATTCACATTGAACTAGAGGTTCAATGTAAACAGAAAGAAAATCGTTCAGAGAGGCTGGGAAAAGTAATGCAGAATAAATAGAAAGAAAAATAATGGTAAGGCATAACACTTCAAAAATCGTTGTAAAAGTATTAAATATTACGTAATTTAGGAAATTCTTGTTTGTAAAACTATATGAAAAACTTTTAAAAATTACATGAAAAATATGAAGAGTAATGTGAAACAAGGTAAAAGTAATGTAACAAAAGTGCTGCGAAACGACTAGGTGAGTATATTTGTTTTATAGCAAGAATAGGAAAATAGAACAAGCCGTTTGACCAACAACTTGTGAGCATAGAAGAATAAATAATGTAGATGACATGAACCGCAGTGTCTCGATGGGGAAGAGGGGAACGTCCTGCGGCAAATGTTGGGTAATGGGAACTTTGTTTAGGAAGCGCTTGCATTGAAATGTGATGCGATGTCGACAAAGAGCAAATGGTGCAACATGAAAGCGGAGATAAATAATGGAACTGAATAAGTGATAAAGCTAATGAGGAGAATTGCAGACAAACGATTCCACGCTTTTTAGCCCTGCTGCATATTTGTGTCCGTGTGTTTGGGAAGCGGATTAAGGCGACGACGCGTATTCCAGACATGTCCAGAAGCGTTCCATATGCACAGAGGAGGTGATCAACTAGGGGATGAAAGTGAAGGGTCGCTACAGAATTGTCTACCTGTTAGGGATCTGGCGTAACTAAGAATAACATCAACACGGTGACGGACCAAGCCATTCTCCTTTAAAGTGAGAGGTTTGCTTGGGTAACATTCACTGGAAGGACACGAGCGCCACCGACACACCGTCAATAAGACAAACAGATATTAATCATTACTAGACTCGACCAGCACCGGTGTTGGTATTTCTTTTGTTTGTGGTCCTCTGTGTTGTACTCTACGTAATTCCTTCAATTATGAATGATTTAATAGTATTTGCTGAGGAGACACAAAGGGCACTAGATAATTGAAGGAGTGAATAGATCGAGAATATCAGTGAATAAAAAGAGAATACTAGTAGCAATAGAAACTGGATAATTGAAAGACAGGATAGATGAAGAACATTTGTCGCCTGCTCCATTGTGTGGGTCTCAAACTCTAGGTCTTGAAGATAAAGGGTCAGTGGTGGGCTGTCTGAGTTAACGGGACACGTCATCCGCTTGGTGTTACGTAAACCATGTGTTCGTGTGTGTGTGTGTGTCTGTGTGTTTGTGTGTCCATACCCGTGTGTGTGTGTGTGTGTGTGTGTGTGTGTGTGTGTGTGTGCTACAAGGTGTTTTTACAAGTGTCGTGTTTTCATTTTGAGAACAACGATTTATCAGTAGACCAGATTACATTTTTTTTTTCTTTATTCGACACACACACACACTCTCTCTCTCTCTCTCTCTCTCTCTCTCTCTCTCTCTCTCTCTCTCTCTCTCTCTCTCTCTCCTCTCTCTCTCTCTCTCTCGAGGTTAACATTTCCATCTCACGAGAAGGAAACTTGAGTAGGAAGACCCAAGCTCGGGAAATCGACAAAATTGGTGAGTAACTCCAGCCTGAGGTGACGGCGAGGGAGGGAAATTCACCAACTGCAGGACGCTGACAAAGTTTATATTGAGAAAGTTGACATGGTGGTGAGGGGAAGGGGAGGGAGGCGAGGGTGGTGAGGGAAGAGCTGGAAGATATTGTAAATTTGTATGGTCACCGATTCTCGCTTTTTTTTCTGTTTCTGTCTCTGTTTGCTTTTTTTTTCACTCTTACTTTACGTGTTTGCTGTCATGTTTTTCTTTCTTTCTCGTATGTTGTGTGTGTGTGTGTGTGTGTGTGTGTGTGTGTGTGTGTGTGTGTGTGTGTGTGTGAGTGTGTGTGTGTGTGTGTGTGTGTGTGTGTGTGTGTGGATGGGTGTGTGGCCGTTGGTGTCAATGTTTTTCATATTTTTTTACTTACACACACACACACACACACACACACACACACATATATATATATATATATATATATATATATATATATATATATATATATATATATATATATATATATATATATATATATATATATATATATATATATATATAT
>NC_087180.1:8471614-8481614 GCF_035594125.1 Scylla paramamosain
AACATGTGGTGTACCAATGATTGATATTTTAGTGGTGATAGTAGTAATAATAGTAGTAGTAGTAGTAGTAGTAGTAGTAGTAGTAGTAGTAGTAGTAGTAGTAGTAGCATATTTAGCTGTTGTTGTCGTAGTTTGCTTGATGGCACTGTACAGTTTTAAAAAGACAAGGGGTTCCAGGTAGAGTCAGCCTTTTTACCTTGATTATGAACCGTGCCAAATAATTAGGAGCAAAAGTGATTAATTAGCTGCACGTGCCTGGCTTGTGTGTGTGTGTGTGTGTGTGTGTGTGTGTGTGTGTGTGTGTGTGTGTGTGTATCATGTACTTTTTATTGCAGGTAATGATATTTTTTCTCAGGTGAAGGAACGAAGTTGGTGTTGTTGCTGTTGACTGTAGTAATTGTTGTTGTTGTTGTTGTTGTTGTTATTATTTATTATTTGTGGCGGTGGTGGTGGTGGTGCGAGTGGGGATAATTGTTTTTGTTGTTTTAGTTGTTGTTATTGTTGTTGTTTTTGTTGTTGGTGTTGTTGGTGTTGTTGTTTTTGTTGTTGTTGGAGGTGGTGGTGATGATGGTGTTGTTGTTGTTATTGTCATTATTGTTATTTGTGGGGGCGTTGGTGGTGGCGGTGGCAGCAGCGGCGGCGATGATGTTGAATGGAAATTAATACAATATTACCAGGATAATTACCACTTAGCATTCATTGTACATTTAAACTCATTGATGATATATTCATTTTTTTCCTCCATAGGGAAATAGTTATAGCCAAAAAAAAAAAATAATAGAACTTTTCGCATTACGGAGACAGCTGATGTGAATTATTGGCCGCGGTGCTACCAACATGTTCTCATTTATGTGCTATTAGAAGTGTAGCTCATTATGCATGTTTGTAATTAACGATTATGGAATACTGAGTGGCAGACTGGTACGAAAAATATGAGGAGGAGGAGGAAGAGGAGGAGGAGAAGCAAGACGAAGGAGTGAGAAAAAAAAAAGAAGATTAAGTACTAAAGAAAAGAAAGTCAAGTCGAATGAAAAGATTAATAGAAGTGAATGCTGGAGGGAGTTAGTTAAAATGGAATAGATAAGCAATAGCAAAATGTAGAAGTTAGAGAGAGAGAGAGAGAGAGAGAGAGAGAGAGAGAGAGAGAGAGAGAGAGAGAGAGAGAGAGAGAGAGAGAGAGAGAGAGAGAGATATGCTGGGATTGAAAAGTGAAAGAGAATAGTGCGAGAACGGAAATAGGATAAAAAGTAGGAACAAAGTGAAATTTAGAGAGGGACAGGAAACAAAAGAACTGCAGCGAGAGAGAGAGAGAGAGAGAGAGAGAGAGAGAGAGAGAGAGAGAGAGAGAGAGAGAGAGAGAGAGAGAGAGAGAGAGAGAGAGAATTTCCGTTAAAAGGTTACCTCACAAGGGAGAGGAGTCAGTTTGTGGAATGGGAAAACTTAATTGACTTGAGTTCAGAAAGGTACGAATATGTGAATAAGTGAAGACAGGTGAGCTGGAGGGATCTTGACCGCAGTTGGGGAGAGCTTGTGTTAGTTACCTTGAAGTGGCTCTTGAATTCCTGTATACCTGTTGAAAATAAGTAACAAACTGGAACGGATAAGCAAGAGATTATAAGCTCCGACAAGGCCAGAGAAGAACCTACGCCAGACTAAGATTTCACTCAAACCTCAGTGGATCCTGTCCCATACGAAAAAGTAGCGGGGATCCGTCTTACAGGTCCAGTACAGCCCACGACCCGCCTGTAAGTTCAACAGGGAATGAGGTCCTTGCATTGTATGGTACGGGGGATTCCTGTACTTGTGCTGTGTTTATGTGTTTGCTTGTTTGCTTGCTTGTGCGTGTGAGTGTGTGTTGGGAGCCGGGTTCTGCCTTTTTGAAGTTCTTGAATGTATTCACAACATGAGGATTCTTAAATATCTATCACTTCACAACCTTATATTTTCAAGAGGGAGGTTTCAAGACATTCATCTTCCAATTTTTGACAAAGGTTTTATTTCATTCTGTTTGGGGACCTGCACCTTAGTGGGCTTTTTTTTCCCCTCTAGTTTTGTAGCCCTTAACCTCCTTAAAAAAAAAAAAAAACACACAACTGCAGCATCAAATACATAAAAGAAACTATACATAAGTAATCATGAAAATATTATCGAAAATAGCCTGTGGTGTTTTACATTTATATGTTGTGTGTGTGTGTGTGTGTGTGAGAGAGAGAGAGAGAGAGAGAGAGAGAGAGAGAGAGAGAGAGAGAGAGAGAGAGAGAGAGAGAGAGAGAGAGAGAGAGAGAGAGAGAGATGCTATAAAAAGATTACCTCGCAAGGGAGAGGGAGGTCAGTTAGTCGAATGGGGAAGGTTAATTGATTATAGTTCAGTGCGGTGATACGAGAATGTGCACCAGCAGAGGCAGGCGAATCTGGGACCTTCCAGGCAGCTCAGAGTGCCGAGCAATTAATCTAGATAAACAGAGAAAACAGACTTGCTTACGTGAGAATCTGAACCTTATTGGTATAAACAAAATAATTTACAGCTTTTGTTTTTTTTGTAGTATTTTGAGTTTTCAGCATCGAAGATATATTTGAGGCTTATTCTGTTTTTCTAAAGTCCGAACGTTTGAAAATCATTAAAAATCCTACCAGAAAGTTAATATTCATGTGTATATTCTTGTTTTTAAAGACTAAAAATCATGCGAAAGCTGTATCATACCGTTAATATTCATGTGCATTTATCGTTATAACTCACTTCTATCATATACACGCTGAATATTGACTGTGGCTCGTATAAAAGTACTCCTGTACTAACAATCACGCATTCTGACTTCTCATTTGACTTCTGCACACCTGTCCAACTTCCCCTCCCTACACAGCAGCCACGCCAACAGAAACCACCAAGACTGGCATCAATATTGGGGGCGCCACACATCTTGCCACCACGTCTGGACATAACTTCCTAACCAACAAACAAACTTGCCCTCTAAGTACAGTATCCCAGCAGTGAGTTTATGTGCCGACGTATTAATTCCCCCAGCAAGAGGGTGTCGTAACTAAGAGAAATGCCCAAGGGGAGCCGCCTCAGATGGCGCGGGAAGGGAGACACGCGGCGGGCGAGACTTGGAGGGGGAGGAGAGGCTCATGTTGCCCGGAGTTAATGACTTCTGCCTCCCCTCCCTTCACACACACACACACACACACACACACACACACACACACACACACACACAAAGAGAGAGAGAGAGAGAGAGAGAGAGAGAGAGAGGGGGGGGGCACACACACACACATGTAATATATGCAGACAGATACAAAGACAGGCAGACCAAAAGACCCGACAGACGGACAGACAGACAAATTAAAAGACAGGCAAACTAAAATGCAGAGTAAAAGACAAACAAGCAGATAGACAGATACACAGGAAGTCAGCCAAACATACAGAGAGGCAGATACAAAGACATGCAGACAGAGAGGGAAAGAGAGAAAGGAAAGGGAGAAATAGATGCAGGGATTGGAAAATGTGGAAAGAGAATAGTGTGAGAAAGGAAAACGGAAAGAAAAAAGAGAGAGGAGGAGGAGGAACAAAGTGAAATTTAGGGAGAGACAGAAAACGAAAGAGAAATGGTATGAGAGAGAGACACACACAGAGAGAGAGAGAGGAGAGAGAGAGAGAGAGAGAGAGAGAGAGAGAGAGAGAGAGGAGAGAGAGGAGAGAGAGAGAGAGAGAGAGAGAGAGAGAGAGAGAGAGAGAGAGGCGTTATTATCCCCACGTTTGCACAGTCATGACAAGTGTAGTACTAACTCTCGTTGTTTGCAGGAGTAGTTGAGCCGTAAATGAGGAACGTCTTGGGTCTGAAGAATGTTTTATTGGTGCTCTCGGCGCGCCCTTTAATTGCCTCGAGAATGGAGCAGAACCTGAGGACGCTGGAGTAGTATTCCCAGTGTGCTTATGGTTTGCAATAGCTGGCGAAGTAGTGTTAATGTCAATTTTAGTATTTGTAGTAGTAGCAATCGAAGGAGAAAGATTGGAAGGAGGAAGGAGGCGGAGGAGGTTGAGGAGGAAGGAGGTGGAGGGGGAAGAGGAGGAGAATGAGGAGGAAGAGGAGGAGAAGAGGAGTTATGAGTGGAGGAGGACGAGAAGTAATAAAAGCAGGAAGAGAAGAGTAAGAAAGAGGAGGAAGACGATGATGAGCAGGAGGAAAAGGAGGAGAACGCGGAGGTGGAAGGAGCTGAAATAGAAGAAGTAGAAAGATGACTACATGAAAGAGGAGGAGACGGAAGTAGAGAAGCAGGAGGGATGAAAGGATAAAGAACAGATATTCCTTTTTCCATCGTTTATCTACGTATTGTATTTTTTATTCCTTACATTTCACAAACGATAAATTCTTTTCTGTGTCAAGTTGCTGCAGGCAACTTGACACAGATTTCCTAAGCCACACAACTCAGGGTGGAAGCGAGCGATGCGTAACAGCTGGGTTGTGTACCACCGATGTTGCATATTCAATTCCAAATGCAGTGCCAGTCCTTAGGGCGGAGGAGACTGCTCCATCTGCGTAATAAATTGTGTGGTCTTGCAGGAACGTGCTCCCGGGGAGGTTAATCACACCAGAAACGTTGGTAAGAACATGAAAGATGGAAAATATACTCTGTGCCATGGGTGAAATTTTGCTAAGTAAAGGAATCCCATTTTCCTTGCCTCATGTGGTGCTACGTCTAGTTAGAGTAGGCTTGGTCATGCGTACATAAGGCCGAGAATTTCCAGCAAAGTAATCGTGAGTGTAAGCCCCCACTGTAAGTTTGTGAGAGCACTAAGTGTAAAGCGGCGCTGAGTGTAGCATACTATTACTGCTGGAGCGTGTGTGAGGGAAAGGCAGCTACGGCCTGAGGTGCGGGACAGGTGAGAAACTGCACCTGTGATTCCATCCTTCCCATTAAGTGCGAAGAGGAGTGAGCCAAAGGGTTTTCATTCCCTGGTTTTGCATAGCTTGGAGGGACACGAGGAGGAAGCAAGAGAGGAAAGCAAGGCGGAACACCATGCAAAAAGGACACTACATGCGAAAAGGAGGAGTTTCCACTGCCGTTCCTGGACCTTGTAACTGTGACTATTCTTTGGTAAAGGAGCGGGGACTTTGCGCAACCTTCATTTTTTGGGAAGCAATGGGTAAAACTCTGTACGTCATGGGATGTGGTGTTGACAGTGGCTGAGTTCATCTACTTTCGAAAGGGATGGGGAAGAGCACAGGATACTGGTGACGTGGAGATAGTGTGCGTGTGTGTGTGTGTGTGTGTGTGTGTGTGTGTGTGTGTGTGTGTGTGTGTCCAGTGGCACATGGCACTCTAGCGTATGTTCCCTCGGATATGCCTCTTTGTCTTACTGTCATGGGGAGTGGATACAGGCGCGGGTGATAGATTTGGGAAGGAGTTGGGGAGACTCGTCAATGTGTCATGTGTATTATAACCTTCTATAAGTATTTTGAGGTATTTTATAACTTTATCTATCACGAAGATGTATATTTGAAAAAAAATGGTGTTCATATTTCTACTCCTCGGTTTATTGTCAAGACAGTCTAATGCAAGGTAGCACACCCAGCACTATCCAGCTCGCTTCATGGTCCTCTCCTCCCAGCACCAAGGGCAGGATGGCGGAGGCCGGGCTGTCCTGAAGTGAAGGTGAGAGCGTCGGTCGTAATGGCAGTCAATATATCAGCTGCTGCGACGTCATCGGCACCAAACTCTGGCTTTCTCTTCCCGACAATCCTGGCAGCTGTTCCTTGTCATCTGCCTGAATGTGGACGGTACACGAGACTCTCACCTGAGGCCATCTGGCGGCGGGCTGTGCGACTGACTCACTGCACAGCCCTCGCCCTCAGCGCCGCGTCTTGCCTCGCGCACCTGCTACCTACGCCTTGAAATGGAGTTGGATTAATTCTGCATGTTTTAATGCTTACTCTGCCTCGCGCGCACAATCTTCAATGAATTCATTAGTTTCTCATTCTGGTATAACTCGATAGCAAGATTAAATGATTGAAGTAATGATGGGATGACAGAGATATTACACATTGGATTGTTTAGTTATTATTTTAAATTCCCTCCAGTTAATTAATTTGTATCAAAGGTCACTCCCAACAGCCACTAGAAACTATAAATACACACACACACACACACACACACACACACACACACACACACACACACACACACACACACACACACACACACACACCTCACATGACGTCGGGATGAGTTAATGAGTTCATTAAGACCGTGGAAAACAATACTACAAAAACATTTAATATTAACATCCTTGACCTCACCGCTGCCACACGTGAAATGTTGTTTCGTGTGGACTGAACGTATATCCTTCCACATCCTCTTCCTATCCTCCTATTCTCCGTTTTTCTTTCCTTCACCCTCATTTCGTCCGTTACACTCTCGCTCCTCATTGCCGGCGTCACCCAGTTGTATCACCTGCCCCTGCCCTCCTTCCTCAGGGCCAAGAACACTTGTCCGCCTCAAGCATAAATCATACGGGACGTGCAGGATCGGTTTCCAATGCTCCACAAACGGCGAAGACGTGTTGCGGTGTGTGCAGGGCGGCGAGCCGTATCTCCTGGCGGCACAAAGGGACTCTCTGAAGGCCGCACTCCCCGCCCAGGGCTGCGTGCAGTATGTACGCTGAGGACATGGTCGCGCATATACTGACTATGGAAGCTGAATTTTTTTATTATTATCGAGCAAACTAATTTTCTTCCTATATTACCTTAATCGATACTGTCGTATTTCGTGAATCAAAGAGGTGTGTTGTGAAGCGAGGGAGAGACGCATAGAGCCCCTTGTTTTACTCTGCGGAGGTCATCGTGATATTTTAGTGAACATTGGAAGCTGGGAATAACCACGGCAGTCCCTAGAGGATGACATCGGTCACTGGTGTTCCTCTCTGGTCCAGGTGGTGGTCGAGACGGTGCGAGGCGAGGCTGAGGAGAGAGGAGGACGACCTTGCATTAATCTTGATTTAATGGATGCACGAAGGTGACTTAGTGATGTCTGTGTTTGATTTACGCGACACGTGTTGGGCAGAGCGGAGGATGCAAGACGGTCGTGGTTGTGTGGAGGAACCAAGACAATATTATGAGACCTGGAGACTCAGTTTATTCTCATTTGCTAATACTTAAATGAGGAATTGGAAAAATTATTAACTGGGCTCTCTTACCCTTGAACCTGAGGATGTTACTGATGGCTCGACAAGACACAACACGTAACATGCAGACCTGAATACATTGCAAGAGTAAACGATAACTTAGTTGAAAATTTGTACTGTATGACCCCCCACCATACTAACACTCAAGGGGATCCAGGAGGCCACACATGGATCAAGGTTAATAGTATTCAGGAACAATGTTTGCTTAGCGTGATGTTATTAAGCGCCTAGAAAGCCTGAGTCAAGCGCCGCATGCTTTCCCTGATCTCGCCTCAAGCCCTGACTTAAGATTTGACGCCCGTGGAACAGGTTTGCCAAGCCGCGCTTTAGTCTGGCTCAGGCGAGGGATGGCGAGAGTGTGTCTTGTTTTGTGTGCCCAGAAAACACACACAAATACTGACGACCGCGAGCACACACACACACACACACACACACACACACACACACACACACACACACACACACACACATTCATTTTATACTTAATAATAATAATAATAATAATAATAATAATAATAATAATAATAATAATGATAATAATAATAATAATAATAATAATAATAATAATTATGACAACGATCATAAGATATTGATAACTGCTACAACAATAACCTCACAATAGAGCAGTAGCTTCGTGTAGACCATGAAGGACTGAAGAACTTGACTAGAGGAAACAACTGGAGTGAAGTACAGCTCTCAAGGCCCCACCTGTCCTGTACTGAAATGGGAGACAGGAAGAGCAGGATGAAGGCAGGATGAAGGGTACCGGGAGATGAAAGATGAGAAGATACATCACACTCATCACACTACCATCAACATCACTATCTAGGCCCGTATTCTGGAACGCTCATCTCTCTCATCACGACTGTTTTCTAAGGCCACAGAGATAATTAGCCGGGTTCTCAAGAGTATTTATCACTTAATAATGTAGATATCTTGTTAATCTGTCACTAGAACCGTATAAACACCCTTAAAAACACAGAGCCTTTTGAATGTAGTGTAGTATAGATGCGGCGCAGGAGTGTTGCAAAATATGGCCCTTAATCACACTATTCTAGGCCACACCACCACTGGGTCATAATGTCTCACACCCACAAGGCCACAGTACGCCAGGGTCACACCCGCCTCCGGGCCACACCACCGCTGAGTCCGCTATGCATGCTGGGTAAAGCCGTTCATCATGCTTAATTACTTCCATTGTCTTGCCCGCTTCTTGGAGGAGGAGGAGGAGAAGGAGATGGTGGTGGTGGTGGTGGTGGAGGATGGAGGAATATGCGAAGAAAACGAGTACGTAAAAGAAGGTGAAGAAGAAGAAGAAGAAGAAGAAGAAGAAGAAGAAAGAAAGAAAGGAAAATGAAAAAAAGAGAGTAGAAGAAATAGAAAAAGGAGAATTAGAAGATGTAAAAAAAAAGACGAAAAAGAAAAGATTAGAACATAAGAAATAGACAATGGGAAGAGAAACGAAGAGAAAACGAAGGTCAGAAGAATGTTTGCACTTAAAAGGAGAGACAGCGAACGAGTGAAAAACGGAGGAAGTGACGAAGGAAGAACAATGGCAATTAATTTTTAAGTGAATGCAGGAGGGCTATTGTAGTTTCCACCTGCAGCGGGCTTGACACAACCTTGGGCTGCTCTGTTTGTTTCGTCTAGATATGAATGTGCATTATTGTGTCAGTTTTGTGGCGTATAGTGTTTAGTTGTTTATAGTATTTATTGTTTTAAATTTGAACTATACCTTACTTATTTATTTATTTATTTATTATTTGCTTATTTTTTTATTATTTATTTATTTTTTTGTTTTTTTTTTTACTTTTACCTTTAATTTTAACACTACTATTATTTCTATGGAACTTTATAATCCGGTGCCATATCATAGTTGTTGCGGCGCCACGCGAGAATTTTCAATCACTTCACTTCACTTCACCTACAGTCGCCTTCTGTCTCCCGTACTGAAAGTGTTGGTCCTTACGGTGAATTTTGATCAGCGTATTTCTACATCAGCAATTTGTGCATCATAGGGAAATTTTACTGATAACTCATGAATACCTGAATGGAAAGGTGGAACATTAGCATTGATAATCAAACTTATTGTATACCTCTATAATTATGATTAACTGTGATTCTAATGTAATTTCCTGTAAAACTTTGTACCTCGTCATTGCTTCATTTATTTATGCATTTTCATCGATTATTATTATTTTTTCTGTTTTCCATCCAGCTGGTATTATTTCAGGTGACCTTATAGTTGTGGTGAATTAAACCAATCATCAATCAGTTAATCAATCATTCAATCAATTAATCAAAATCCCAAGTTATTCATCATTTTTTTTCCCTGCACACTTCACTAACCGCCAAGACCTGTTCGTCATCCTCCTCACAACACTTACCGTCAGGAAAACTTTTGACCAATTTCTTTTCAAGTTTAAGTCATCTTCACTAGCTTGATAATTCTATTTTATTCAAGGCGCCTATGGGACGCTGCGTGGTATCTGAAGAGCGACACAATTTTCTCATGGCCGCTCCGCACAAACAACATTTTCTAAAGTTTAGGGTGTTAGCAGCTGCGGCGTGGTGGAGTTTGTGATGCACCTAATCTAATTTTCAGCCTGTCCATTTGAGGGTCTGGAAATAAATGTCCCCCAATTATGTCCGTGTTTTTGCGTGCGTGGTTGTTTGTTTGCGTGCGCATGTGTATGTATATGTCCACGCTCCCGTTCCTGTCCGAATATGTGGGCTGGTAATATTTTTGCTTTCCGTACTGCAAGGTCTCCCGCGAGCCAAGTGTTGCCAGAATAGTCACATCGATCAAGCGCCGCTGCC
>NC_087180.1:8486614-8511614 GCF_035594125.1 Scylla paramamosain
TCCTCCTCCTTCTGCTCTTGCTCCTCCTCCTCTTCTGCATCCTTTTTTTTTTCCCCCTTTTTTTTCATCCTCTCATTTCTCCCCACGACTGCTACGCCGTGTTCTATATTCTGCCCCACTCCAATAACGCTCCTGAATTCCCTCTCATCTTTCTCTCAGCCGGTTTCCTTCCTGTGTACATCATTTCTGCACCGTCTGTCAGTCGTTCATGTTGCCTCATCTCCCTCGTGAAGTCTGTGTGGCAGATCTGCTCATCAGTATCATCAGCAAACTAACCTTTCCATATTTTTTTTTGCCCTATATATCGATAACATCATTTATGGTATGAATAATTGCAAACTGAAATACACTGTACGTTTAATCTGACTTTACTTGATCCCCTCAGCACTCAACTGTCATGTTTTCTGTGCTTGTTGTATAAGTATTCATTTTACTAAAAGCAGGAATAGTAGTATTTACTATTGTTCATTCCCTAAAGAATAAACTGGGAACGCCGTAACGGAACAGCGGAGAGAGAGAGAGAGAGAGAGAGAGAGAGAGAGAGAGAGAGAGAGAGAGAGAGAGAGAGAGAGACAGAGAGAGAGAGAGAGAGAGAGAGAGAAACTGAAAGTACTCGGGAAGGTTGAAAAGATTTGTCCTTTCCACCGCCGGAAACTTGCTTCTTTCCTCAGGGGAGTTAAAGAGTAGATACGTACTGTACATTGTCAAAGAAGACGTTGTGTTTTTTGCAAGGAGGAAATCTCTCGTAAAGGAAGACTGGGTAATGTGAAAAGAACCTGTGGAAGGGTGGTCTTAAAGGGACCGTGCTTGGGGAGGTGAGTGTTGCGAGTACTGGGGTGATGAGAAAGTTGGGTGGGGGTAGGTATGATTAGGTTAGGTTCGGATAAACAACAGATTGATTGATTAGAGAGAGAGAGAGAGAGAGAGAGAGAGAGAGAGAGAGAGAGAGAGAGAGAGAGAGAGAGAGAGAGAGAGAGAGAGAGAGAGAGAGAGCGTCCCTACCGACAGACCGGCCGACTAACTGACAGACAGAGAGAGACGGATAAACAAACAAACAAACAGACTGGAAGACGAAAAAGTGGACAGACAGACAGACAGGTACACAAGCTTTTCCCAGTCATCCTGTGTATAATATGCATTGTATTATAATTTATTCAATGGTTATTAACTCAAATGCCAGAAAAAATGAAGATAAATGTTAACTTATATTCGTAGTAATATCTCTATTGTTTTGAAATAATTATATTAACTGATGCCTGGCGGAATATTTTATATTCTACGTGCGGATAAAACGAAGCCTCTGTGTGGTAACCTCTTGGTTATTTATTTATTTATTTATTTATTTATTTATTTACTTATTTTTATGTAAGAAGACCATTGGCCAAGGGCAACTAAAGTGATGAAGAAAAAAAGACCCACTTTTGTCCCAGTTCCCAAGGCGATGCCGAATAGAAAAATCAAATAGCAGAGGATAAGTCTCTTGAAAGAGTTCAAGTCATAGAAAGAAAGAAATACAGAAACAGGAAGGGAGTTCCAACGTTTACTAAAGAAAGGGATGAATGATTTGAGAATACAGGTTAACTCTGGCATTAGAGAGGGGGACAGAATAGGGGTGGAAGAAAGTAGAAAGTTTTGTGGAGAGAGGCCGCAGGAAGAGGGGAGGCATGCAGTTAGCAAGATCAGAAGAGCAATTAGCGTGACAATAACGGTAAAAGATAGCAAAAGATACAACATTGCGGCAATGACAAGGAGGCTGAGGATTGTCAGTTAGAGGAGAGAAGTTAATAAAAAGAAAAACTTTTGATTCCATCCTGTCTAAAAGAGCATTAAGGTTGGAACCCTCCCATACATGTGAAGCATATACTCCACATATGGACGGATAAGGCCGGTGCACAAAGTTAGAAGCTGGGGTGTGAGAAAAACTGGAGGAGTCAACTCAGGACGCCAAATTTCATAAAGGCTCCTTTACCTAGAGATGAAATTTGAAGTTTCAAATTTAGACTGTAAGTAAAGGACAGACCGAGGATGTTTAGTGTAGAAGATGGGGATAATTGAGCGTCATTGAAGAAGGAGGAATAGTTGTCTGGAAGGTTGTGTCAAGTTGATAGATGGAGGAATTGAGTTTTTGAGGCATTGAACAATACCAAGTTTGATGTGGACCAATCAGAAAATTTAGAGAATTCAGAAGTCGCGTTCTGTGGCTTCCCTTCTTGAGCTGTTAAATTCCTGAGGGGTTGGACATCTGTGAAAAGATGTGAAAAAGTGCATAGTGATAGCACAAGCGTAGGAGTGGATAGGACAATAAGTTTGATTTAAAAGAGCATTGATGAATAATAGGAAGAGAATGGGTGATAAGACAAAACCCTGAGAAACACCAATGTTAATAAACTTAGAAGAAGAACAGTGACCGTCTGCCACAGCAGCAATAGAACGGTCAGAAAGGGAACTTGAGATGAAGTTACACAGAGAAAAGTAGAAGCTGTAGGAGGATAGTTTGGAAATCAAAACCTTGTGCCAGACTCTATCAAAAGTTCTTGATATGTCTAAGGCAACAGCGAAAGTTTCAGCGAAAACCCTAAAAGAACATGACCAAGACTCAGTAAGGAAAACCAGAATATCGCCAGTCGAGCGGCCTCGACAGAACCCATACTGACGATCAGATAAAAAGCTGTGAAGTGATAGATGTTTAAGAATCTTCCTGTTGAAGACAGATTTAAAAACTTTTTGAGTGGCATAAAATCAAAACAATAGGACGGTATTTTGACGGATTAGAGCGGCCACCTTTTCTTAAGAACATGCTGAATATAGGCAAAGTTCCAGTATGAAGGAAAGGTATATGTTGATAGACAGAGTTGGAAGAGTTTTATCAGGCAGCGTGCAGACACGGTGGCATAGTTTCGGAGAACAATATGAGGGACCCCATTAGGTTCAAAATCCTTTCGAGGTTTTAGGCCAACGAGGGCATGGAAAACATCATAGCTAATTAAGAATCTTATTGTGTAGCATGAAGTAGTCAGAGAGTGGAGGAGAGGGAAGAACAAACCTTGAATCATCCAAGATAAAGTTTTTGAACAAAGGTTTGAGTGAAGAGTTCAGCTTTAGAGATAGATGAGATAGCAGTGGTGCCATCAGGTTGAAATAATGGAAATAAAGATAAAGGAGTAAAGTTATTGGAGATGTTTTTTGTCTAAGTGCCACGAGGGGAGCTAGATCTGGAAAGATTTTGACATTTTTCTATTGATGAAGGAGTTTTTGGGTTGTTGGAAGATAGACCTGGCATGATTCCGGGTAGAAATATAAAGTGCATGAGATTCTGGTGATGGAAGGCCCAAGTACCATTTGTGGACCATCGGAGGAGCCCAACGGAGAAGACAGAGTGACAACATAAGCAGAAGGATTAGAGGTTAGGAAGGTCAAGAATGTTGAGCGGATCTTTAAGACGGTTAGGATAACAAAGTTAAAGATTAGTTCACCAGGTTGGTCAGTGAAGGGAGAGGAAACCAAAGCTAGTGGTGAACACTGATGTCTCCAAGAATGGTGATCTCCGCAAAAGAGGGGAGAATCAGGAAGTGCTTCAGTTTGGAAATTAAATACTTAAGGAATTTTTTTATAGTCAGAGAAGTTAAGTGAGAGGTATACAGCACAGATAAATCTAGTTTCAGAGTGACTCTCCAGTCGTAGCCAGATGGTGGAAAATTCAGGAGATTCAAGAACATATGAACGAGAGTACGTTAGGTCGTCATGCACATAGACACAGCATCTAGCTTTGGATTGAAAATAACGATAGAGAAAAGTAGGAGGGAACAAGGAAGGGGCTACTTTCAGTTGCCTCAGACACATGTGTTTTGGTGAGGAAAAGATGAGGTTTAATAGAACATAAGAACATAAGAAATAAGGAAAGCTGCAAGAAGCTACCAGGCTTACACGTGGCAGTCCCTGTATGAAATATACCTACCTATTTCCACCTATCATCCCCATCCATAAACCCGTCTAATCTTCTCTTAAAGTTCCCTAATGTCTTAGGACTAACAACATGGTTACTGAGTCCGTTCCACTCATCTACCACTCTGTTTGAGAACCAATTTCTTCCTATCTCTTTCTTAAACCTAATTTTTTCAAGCTTGAACTAGTTATTTCTTGTTCTATCCTGGTTGCTGATCCTAAGAATTTTGCTTACATCCCCCTGTGGTGTGCCACAGATTGAAAATTAGATTTAAGGCCGCCAATGTTGCAGAAGTTAATGAAAAAAAGTTGAGGGGGGTGTCAAGACAATTAGGGTCGATACCAGAGGAGCAGTCCGACCTGGGGGACATTTGTGGTCCCCTCCCCAGACGTGGGCTCCGCTCCGAAGCTGATGAAGGAGTCGCCATAATAAATTTTGAGTAAAGGGTGTGTGAAAGTGTGAATCACCTACGGTCATCTGCTGGTCACCCAGCCAGCCGTTCCCACTACGGAAAGAGCTCAGAGCTCATAGTGATCGATCTTTGTGTAGGACGGAGACCACCTACACACCGCACACCGAGGTCACAACCCCTCGGGTTACATCCCGTACCTACTTGCTGCTAGGTGTACAGGGGCTACACATTAAGAGGCTCGCTCATTTGCCTCGCCGCTCCCGGGATTCGAACCTGGGCCTTCTTAGTTGTGAGCCAATCGTGTTAGCCACCTGACTGCGCGGTGTGTGTGTGTGTGTGTGTGTGTGTGTGTGTGTGTGTGTGTGGAGTTATGTGAAGGAAGAGAGTTATTTTTAGAGAGCAGGCTATGACTGCTCCTCTTGTGATGTAAGGCACAAAGGGAAACGTTCAGTGAGGTCACAGCTGACTCACTGGAAAGTTCACAGCAACCCCTGATCGAGTACAAATCAGTCCAGTGCTTGAGACGTCACTGGGAGCAATTATAGTTTTCACAGGTGTACTGCCTCCTCTTGACACGGTACTTGTATTCTGTGTTATTCCAGAGAGAGAGAGAGAGAGAGAGAGAGAGAGAGAGAGAGAGAGAGAGAGAGAGAGAGAATGTGTGTGTGTGTGTGTGTGTGTGTGTGTGTGTGTGTGTGTGTGTGTGTGTTACTGCATGATATGTTTGAAAAAAAAGCTAAATAAAGGAAATCAAATAGAAATACTTCCTGAAAAATATTTTGCTTCATCAGGAAAACGGAAAATGTATTAAGTGTATTATTACAGTTGAAAGTATATTAAAAAAAATGAAGCCAGAAATACTCACACGGTACAATATTAAAGATCATGCACGCGAGAGTGAGCGAGAAAACACACACACACACACACACACACACACACACACACACACACATAACTAGGAAAAACGTATTGGTAGATGAACAAGTAAAACACAAAAAAATAAGTTCCTTCGCTAATAATTTTATACAATTCTTGATTCCGATTTTAATTTTTATGTGTAATTTCCGGAAGTCATCTCTTTCTTTGCCCTAATCTTCTTTATCTTTTTTTTTCTGTCTTCCTCTTCCTCCTTTCTTTCTTAATCCTTGGCAACAATCTTCCTTTTCTCACTCTTTTTACCTCCTTCCCTCCCTCCCATTTTTCCTTCTTCCCTCCCTCTCACTTCCTCTTCCCGTTCTCCCTCTTTTCTTCCTTCCCTCCCTGCCTCACTTCCTCATTTCTTACCACCCAATTTACCTTCTTTCCTCCCTCTCTCCTATCTTTCCCCTCCTCCCTCTGCTTTTTTTTTTTCTCCTCTTCCCTGTCTTTCCTCTATCTCTCTCCAGGCTCCACCCTCCCTTTCGTCCTTTCACCCCTCCTTCTCCCATGTTTCCCTCTCTCGCTCTTCTGTTTTTCCCCTCTCCCTTCCCTCCCCTTTCCACTCTCCCAGCCGTTCCCTGCTGCATAATACATCGGTGGGTTATAGGCACGTTTAGAGGAGAGCCAGGAATAAATCATGCAGTATTGAATTCATGCATGAAGTGTTGCCGATGTGCTGGCGTTAATTCTTGCTTCATGCTTGTGCCATTCAGATCCTTTGTGCTGTAGTGCTGTCAAAATACCACTGTGCTTTTGTGTGTTGTCTTTGTGTGTGTGTGTGTGTGTGTGTGTGTGTGTGTGTGTGTGTGTGTGTGTGTGTGTGTGTGTGTGGTGTGTGTGTGTGTGTGTGTGCTTTCGTTTTATTTATATATAGCTTACGTGTGTGTATGTGTGTGTGTGTGTGTGTGTGTGTGTGTGTGTGTGTGTGTGTGTGTGTGTGTGTGTGTGTGTGTGTGTAATAATGTACTGCTGCTGCTGCTGCTACTACTACTACTACTACTACTACTACTACTACTACTACTACTACTACTACTACTACTACTACTACTACTACTACTACTACTGCTGCTGCTGCTGCTGCTGCTGCTGCTTACTGCTGCTAGTATTACTACTACTACTACTACTTTTATTACTACTACTAC
Organism: Scylla paramamosain; assembly: GCF_035594125.1. Lineage (NCBI taxonomy): Eukaryota > Metazoa > Arthropoda > Malacostraca > Decapoda > Portunidae > Scylla > Scylla paramamosain. Next base: position 8,493,030 of record NC_087180.1, read on the forward strand.
TACTTCTATTACTACTACTGCTACTACTACTACTACTACTACTACTACTACTACTATTGCTACTACTACTACTACTACTACTACTACTACTACTACTACTACTACTACTACTACTACTACTACTACTACTACTACTACCACTGCTACCACGTACTTTCCTTTTAGAATAATCAACTAAACCAAAGCTTCACACACACACACACACACACACACACACACACACACACACACACACACACACACACACACAAGTTAGCTTAAACAAGGTAAGTTAGGTTGGTGCTTGGCGTGTCCGGGAGTGCTGCCTTGTTGCACTGCTAATAGATCAACTTCCCAGCCAGCCGCCGCGCAAACACCTATCGCCACCATCTTACCGCGTTGAGAGAGAGAGAGAGAGAGAGAGAGAGAGAGAGAGAGAGAGAGAGAGAGAGAGAGAAAGAGAATAAATTAATAAAAATTAGTAAGTGTAGTATCTCTCTCTCTCTCTCTCTCTCTCTCTCTCTCTCTCTCTCTCTCTCTCTCTCTCTCTCTCTCTCTCTCTCTCTCTCTCTCTCTCTCTCTCTCTCTCTCTCTCTCTCTCTCTCTCTCTCTCTCTCTCTCTCTCTCTTCGTTATCGCTCTTTGTTTAAGTCGACAACCAGTGAGCGTACAATTTTTAATTTTCTGTAACACTGCAGCACACCCTCCCTGCCACTGTAATAACGTACGTGTTGTAGAAAATCCTATGAAAAGAAAGAACAGTACATAGCTTCATTATTCATGCCTTCATACGTGCTTTTTTATGAGTATTTTTTTGTTCCATTATGAATCATGCAGCAGAGAAATTGTCTATACTAGGTTTCTTTTTTTCCTGCAGTGTCCCAATTTATAAAAGTGAGCTGTGAAGTTTCCGTTTTTTTATTATTATTCTAATCATGTCCTAATTTATAAAGGAGTATGACAGCCAAAGTAAAGCACTGGAGGACAGAAGTGGAGGGGAGAGGATCAGTAAGAGGAATGAGGATGAATGAGAGGAAAAAAGAGGGGAAAGAATACATGGCTGAGGAGAGATTTCCGAGGTAGGAGGAAGAGAGGAAGAGGAGTTTTAGTAAGTGAGTAATTGGGGAGGAGGGAGTGAAATCATCTTGAGTGGATCTTTTTCTTCTCAGTTTTTTTATTTGTTAGTGTGAGAGAAGCTATATACTTTTCACCTTGATTCATGTGTGTGCTCGTTTTCTCTTGCAGGTTAGTGGGAACGAGGCTTTGTGGGGACTGGAAACAGAATCCGGTGAGTACTGAGCTTTTGCGTAACACTTAAATGAATGTTTACCTTCATCTCATTGTCACATGGAAGGGTTGGGTTTTGTTCTCCCGCGAGGGTGCTTAGAGACAGGAGGAAACAATGGCGACAATATGGTGGTTATTGTACACACACTTTCTCTCTCTGCCACACACACACACACACACACACACACACACACACACACATGGAGAGAGAGAGAGACACACACACACAGAGAGAGAGAGAGAGAGAGAGAGAGAGAGAGAGAGAGAGAGAGAGAGAGAGAGAGAGAGAGAGAGAGAGAATTTTATTGGCATTTTCTTAGTAGTTCATATACCTAATAAAACAGTGTAATAACATGCCCAGTTCCATTGAACAAAGCTCTTTTATGCACCTCTTGCTGAGTAATAGTAGCAAGCAAACTATTTAGAATTCAGATTTACAAGAGAGAGAGAGAGAGAGAGAGAGAGAGAGAGAGAGAGAGAGAGAGAGAGAGAGAGAGAGAGAGAGAGAGAGAGAGAGAGACTCGAACACACACACACACACACAGAGAGAGAGAGAGAGAGAGAGAGAGAGAGAGAGAGAGAGAGAGAGAGAGAGAGAGACTGAGGGACAGACAGTCTGGGGAAACCAAACAACACACGGAATAATGAAGAGGTCTCTCGTCTCCTACACTCCCCAAGAAAATACAAGTTTAAATCATTAGCGCCATCACTTCAACGTAGGAGGACCTGAATAAAAGGAATAAAATCAAGAGGCGGACTTAATTGCGCGGTTCACCTCACAACACGCTTAATTAATCCTACCTATTTTCATTGTCTCTCGAAATCCCATAAGGAATTTCAAGGCGAGAGTCGTAGCCTTTGATGTTTCGTCCTCTGCTCCCGGCCCTTGTTTATAATGCCCCGGACCCACAGCAGTCTTGATAACAAAAGCTAAGCGGAGGAAACTTTACGAGGGACTTTTCATCTTCAAGTATTCTTCCCATGTTTGTTTTCCATTATTATAAAATTTTTCTCAGCGCTTGATTGCTTCAGTTTTAGTTTACAGAGTGGAGAGGGTGAAAGTGCAGTTAGGGGTGGGGGGAGCGGAAAATTGAAATAGATTGAGAGAAACGTATAATAATTTGTTTTCCCCTTGTACACACAGTTCAAATTTATGTATTATCTGTTCTTGATTTTCCCGTCACTGCTCTCATCTCTGTACCTAAGTTAAGCAGAGAAATTATCGCACGAAATTTCCACCATCAGGAAATTATTGTGCTATTTTACGAGTAGTTATGGTTATATCATGCATTTTTCATTTGGTTTAATCAGTATTTTGTTAATGCAGCTACTAACATGGAAATGTAAACATAGAATAATCAAGTAACGAGATACTGATTTGATTTTTTTTTTTTTTTTTTTTTTGTCTTCTGGAATTTGACGCTAATGGCGAAGAAAATTGGACTAAAAGACGAGTGGCTGTGATCCAATGTATCATTCATTTTCCGCAATTTTGCTGCTCAAGGTAAGAGTGTATGTAGGTGAGGCCGTAAATACACTGACGCCCTGGAGGAGTCAATGATGGTAAATGGAAAGAAATCACCGTACTGCTTGGTGTGCACTTATTTTCATCAGTTTTGCTTGAAAGTCCTGATTTATGGACAAACTTCCTCGTCAGCGTTGAAATGGTGATCAGGGTTGCTCCTGCTTTGGGTCTGCGGGTGACGGGAGTGGTTGTCTTGTAATCATGATACCGTGTTTGCAAAATTAAGCCCATCATACTAATATCCTCCCATGAGACAACTTTCATGCTTTGTGATATTACCTGTCTAGCAATAGCGGATGTAATAACGGTGCTTGTAATTATACCTGTGGCTTTGCAGTTTAACGTTATGAAAAGCTGTTAACGTGTTTCTGTTAATATTAATACGAACATCCGGTTATTAATCACTAGCTGATGCCAAAACCCGAAACGTGATTTCCTGGTGAGAGACAAAACCAGGCTGCAATTCGTAACAAGTCCTGGAACCTTGCTTTTGTTGAGAAAACTCCTGGGACGCGTTTAATTCTCGACGAAAATGTGAAAAAAAAGGCGTAACCAAAGAGTAAAACTTGAAAATTACTCACAGTTAAAGCGAAAATGATGCAAGTTTCCTCACACTTCTTGGCGCCGCTGCAACTCCTGCCGGCGATTGCACAAAAATGAGCGGCGAGGAGATGGAGGGCACAGCGCCGGGTACGTACCGATGGTTTAGATGGTTTGTTACGTCTTGAACACCCCCTCTGCTCTGCCACCACCAGCACAGCCCCCCACCTCCATCATGGACAGATGGACGGACCTACATAAGAATGCATAAATAATGAAGTCTATTACTCACCGAATTTTAGAGCATATAAAAGGGGCCGTAGAGAACAGGTGGCGGTGGAAGGTGGAAGAGTGATAGCACCCTAGACCCTCTTCCTCCTCCTCCTCCTCCTCCTCCTCCTTCCTTTCTTCCTTCCCTCCTTTACTCACTTCTATCTGCATAATATTATGGTAATGACTCTGTTTACCAAGTCGGTGACAGAGAGTCAGGTGGCCGGCCTTCTACAGGAGGGCGCCACTTGACTCCTCCGGCTGTCTAAATATTCCAGGACGTGTTCCTTAGTCACCCTTCGTAGCGATGAGGTGTGGACGGCGGGAGTGAGGGAGGAAGGTACTTTATGGGACTGACTGGTTGATTAATTGGTAATTCAAGGCTGTGATATCGAGGTCACGGAGCGCCGGTGTGTTGTGAAGAGGGAATACTCGTAGACAAGGAAGGGGAACATGAAAAAATGGATAAGGGAGTGAGGGACTAGACCATACGGTAAGAAGAGAGAGAGAGAGAGAGAGAGAGAGAGAGAGAGAGAGAGAGAGAGAGAGAGAGAGAGAGAGAGAGAGAGAGAGATTGTATCATATATAAATGTAAATTTTTGATAAAAGAAAATTCTTCCTTTGTGCTTTGTCCTCCTCCTCCTTCTCCTCCTCCTCTTCCATAATGGACTCGAAGCTTTTATTATAATTATTTAATTTCTTATCCTCATATTTGTTTCATGTTCTTGCTTTATTAATTTTGTGTTCCTCCTCCACCAACTCCTTGCACTTCCTCTCCTGCCCCTCCCTCTCCTCCCTCTTCTCCCTCTCCTCCTCCTCCTCCTCCCTTCCTTACCAGCGATCCCTTCCTTATCCTAGCTACATATACATTAAGTCTATTATACTGCTCTCTCTCTCTCTCTCTCTCTCTCTCTCTCTCTCTCTCTCTCTCTCTCTCTCTCTCTCTCTCTCTCTCTCTCTCTCTTTCTCTCTTTCTCAGGAATATTACATACATTAAGGAGCTGATATATTCATTTATGTTCTTATTATCTTCAGCAGCTCCCCACCTCCCCGCGCAGAAGATATTGCGTGGTCTTCTACTTCCTCTACCGCTGCCATTATTGTTTCTTTAGTAATATCGACAGCGGGGGAGGAGAAGGAGAAGAAGGAGGAGGAGGAGGAGGAGGAGGAGGAGGAGGAGGAGGAGAAAGAGAAGGAGGAAGAGGAGGAGCGCTGCATATTCTGGAAGGCGTGACGTTATTAAAATGACGTTAGGTGCGAGGATGAGTAAATGATATAATTTGACGTAACAGTATTCATGAGTCCTGCGGTGGATTAATCGACTGAGTGATGGAGAGAGAGAGAGAGAGAGAGAGAGAGAGAGAGAGAGAGAGAGAGAGAGAGAGAGAGAGAGAGGGAGACATACAAACAGAAACAAAGATAATCAGAAGCAGAGAGATATATAGATTAAACAGATGGGCAGACACAGACAGACCGAAGAAGACAGACAGCCAGACACTCAAACAGAGACAAAGACAGAGAGCCACGTAGCACATAAAACAAAGCGAAAAGATATATACTCCTACCAAGAGATTGAGAACTTAACAACTTCGGATAATAGAAGCAAACGAATAAAAATAAAAATAAATAAATGGTACACGCAAACACAAACAGAAGGCAGAAAACAAAGGAATAAACAAAGCACAAACTGAAGAAGGACCCACAGAAGCTGGCGTTACACAAGGGAGTTTGAAGGATCCATTATAAAGGATGAGGAGGGACACACGCAGACACTGAAGCAAGGAGGAAGAGAGAGAGAGAGAGAGAGAGAGAGAGAGAGAGAGAGAGAGAGAGAGAGAGAGAGAGAGAGAGAGAGAGAGAGAGAGAGAGAGGAAGAGAAAAAATCCCTCTCCTTCATAACAAGCACTTCACTTTGAGAGACAGGTGGAGGGAAACTAAATTAGTGGTCAGCCGTGTGTCCGAACATTTCTGAAACGTTTTCTTCCTCCTTCCTTTCGTTCCGGTCTGGTTAGTGACGGGCATGACCTAGAGAGAGAGAGAGAGAGAGAGAGAGAGAGAGAGAGAGAGAGAGAGAGAGAGAGAGAGAGAGAGAGGAGGATTTGGGGGGTTTGGGAGGGTGTGTTTATGCATGTCTGCCCACAACTCTTTACTCAGCAGTCAAGAATGAATTATGATAACAGGACAACACCTCATAAATCTTTCCCTCGCCGCTCAAATATTGGTCCCCCGTCCCGCCCTCCGTCCGTCACCGCCTCCTGCAAGTGTGATGAATACCCGAGAAGGAGAAAAAATGGGTGGGAGCTGCACTTTACCCACCAAGGAAGTGCTGGGTGTCTTTAGAAGCCTCAAAGAAACCTGGGAACGCACGTATTTTCTCAGGAACTCTTCTTTCTCCTTCAGTACTCGACTTCCTTCTGTCCCTCGGGTAGTATTACCTAAAAATAAGCCAACACTGAGTCCAGAGAGAGAGAGAGAGAGAGAGAGAGAGAGAGCGCATAAACTTTATCCTATAACCGTAATATTACTGGAGCAGCAAGTCGTTGGCACACACACACACACTCACACACAAACACACACTAACACACACACACACACACACACACACACACACACACACACACACACACACACACACAAAGAGAGAGAGAGAGAGAGAGAGAGAGAGAGAGAGAGAGAGAGAGAGAGAGAGAGAGAGAGAGAGAGAGAGAGAGAGAGAGAGAGAGAGAGAGAGACTAAGACAGAAATGGTATAGTGAAGAAGCATCTTCACTCACATTTCCTGCTCCCCTTTCCGATATTGAGCGACGCAGTACAAATAACAGACCAACTTGAGAGGAAGACAGACAAGGAACATGTGTCCTATACACGCTGCTCTCCAAACCATGACAGACGGCGCAATAAAAGCTCTTATCAGACTAGAAGGAGAAAAAGAAAGTATGTGCCATGGGAATTGCTAGTGGGGAAGGAATACACACACACACACACACACACACACACACACACACACACACACACACACACACACACACACACACACACACACACACCATAATCACACCACGCCAGCCCCAATTGAAATGCATGACCCAGTGAATGACGAAACACAATAGATTCCTCACCCATCTGAGGCGAGTAACCTGTGTGTAGATTTGTGTGTGTGTGTGTGTGTGTGTGTGTGTGTGTGTGTGTGTGTGTGTGTGTGTGTTGAGGGGGTTGCAATAGTCATCTGTAAAGAGAGAGAGAGAGAGAGAGAGAGAGAGAGAGAGAGAGAGAGAGAGAGAGAGAGAGAGAGAGAGAGAGGGATCCAGAAGAAAATCTTATACAGTTCGAGATTTCTTTGATCTCAGTACACATCAAAAAACATAAGTCATATTTTTTACTTTGTTATTGACCATCTACATGTTTCTCTGTCGATTCACATACCCTCCCTTTCTCTCTGCATCTCTGTTAGTCACAGCAACCCAAGCAGACAGGGAGACAGACAGACAGACAGAAAAACAGACAGACTCCTTCAGGGAATCAATTACTTATGTGTTGTAAGAATGCCGACATACAACACAGGGATCTTACATAGGTTTGAGTCCTCCGTCATTTCCGTTTTCTGTGGAGCTTTCCGTCTTTGCTGTGGGTTCTCTTGAAAATTAAGGAAAACGGTAGTGTTTTATGGGGAAACGCTACTGAGCAGGAGACTGTCTCGCATGAATTTTCCGAGAACGACAACGTGTGAAGGCGTAATGGTGAGTAATGTGGAAATCCCTTGCTGGGAAATGCAGGTTACGTGTGGTAAGTCGGTGAGTGAGAAAGATATATCGCCCTGGCTTGCCGGGGGAGAGAAAATGTGCGTGGGGAAATGAAGGACGGAGACGAATACACAGAATAAATGGACTAAATGGAAAAGTACCTGTGATGGGCCCTTTTTGTGTGTGTGTTTGAGTATCATATATGAAGAATTGACACTTCATTCAAGCTCTTTTCATTATTATTTTATTAGTGTTTATATATTTATTTGTTTATTTATTTTTTGTTTCATCTATTTACTTTTTATCTATTTTTAAGGAGGGGTTTGAAGGGCATTTAAATAAAAAGACATGCCGCTCAATAACGTTTCCTAAAACCAAACAAAAAATAGATACAACTTGACATACAAAAGAATTCACTAATATACGAGTAGTTTTGCAGGTTTCCAGATCCACCTCTCTTAATATAGTACGTCTTAGAGCAAGGTTTAACATAAACTAGAAGAGAGGCCAGAGATATTCCGTGAAATGAACGAAAGACTTGATATAATTACAATGGACAGGAAATAATAATAACAACACAATATTTCTTCACTCCCTGTATGAGTTGGGTGTATTGAAATAAATAATAGCATACGAGTAATAATAAGATATTTGGGGAACATTACCAGAGTCGTCACGGTAGTTGATGTTAAGGATTATTGTGGTTATTTACAGACGAGGTGCTACTCTCACCAAAATTACACTGAGTCCAGATTGCACTTTCGGAGTAAATGACGCCGAGTAGCCGTTCCGTGGGGCATTGTGTGGCAACAAATACCAGTAGAGTATTGTTATTATACCCATGAGAGAGAGAGAGAGAGAGAGAGAGAGAGAGAGAGAGAGAGAGAGAGAGAGAGAGAGAGAGAGAGAGAGAGAGAGAGAGAGAGAGAGACGTAAAAACAAAGATAAAAGTAGAATCTCTCTCTCTCTCTCTCTCTCTCTCTCTCTCTCTCTCTCTCTCTCTCTCTCTCTCTCTCTCTCTCTCTCTCTCTCTCTCTCTCTCTCTCTCTCTCTGTCCATAACGGAAGGAGACATAGAGCAAGACGGGCCTCAGCTCGGCTCAGCTTCGGGACATCTCGCAGAGCACTCCGCCCGCCCATAAAGAATATATATATAGGGAGCAGATAAAGTAAAGAGAATACACGTGTAACTGAAGCTGGACAAAGGGTATTACAGACCCCCATTGAGGCTGTGCTACGCCTCTCCTTTGCCTCACAAAAGGGATGAGCGAGACTAAGGCATTACGGGACACCGAGACACAATGGGATACGTGAAGGGCCGCTGAAAAAGCATCAGAACCGTCAATGCTGTGTCGGGAAACTCGCGGAAAAGGCGGGCGATGCTCAGGCCTCGAGTTCAGGGAAGCGAAGAGGTAGAGGTCGCCTGTGATTTTGTTATTGTACTTTTATTTCGACGGGTATAAAAATTTTGTCGCTTTATTGTAGTGCTCACTCTTTTAGCCCTGACTGTCTTTTATTCATTTATTTTTATACAGAGCAGGTCATTGATTTTGTTATGGTATTTTATTTATTGTCATAGAACGTTACTTTTTTTCAGTCATTATATTTGACGCTCTTTTTTTTTTTTTTTTTTTTTTTTTAGCTCATATTCCTGTTATACTCCAGCCAGACCAGTCCTGCAATACCACTCACTCCCATTCCTCGCCCATGAAGCCCCAGCAGCTTTACAGTCGCCCTCTGCCGTCCTTTGTCAAAATCTCCATTGAGCGGAAAGGGAGAGAAATCTACGTCTTTGTGTCCGCATTATGTATGAACGCTTTTTACCCCTCTACGCTTCCTTCCCTCGTCCCTTTCTTTTTCTCCCTTTCGTTTGAACTCTACCATGTAATCACGCCCACGCCATTTCCTGGAGGAGTATGTGGACTGCAACCATCGAGGGAAGGAAGCGAAGTAACCTGTTAAGTGGCACGGCATCGATTGCATTAGTGAGTGGGTCAGGCGTATCTCACACTGCTCTTATGCTTCACTCTCGTGCCTGCGCCTCACTGCCCCTTATTTATGATGCAATGTACCGTTCAGTACTCCCACCACCACCATCCACCTGTCCTTCCTCCTCCTTGTCATACTATTGTTCCTCCTCCTCCTCCTCCTCCTCCTCCTCCTCCTCCTCCTCCATTATAACCACTAGAAATGCTGCGAGGTACTTTTTACTCCCCTTACGCTCATACTTAGTTACATATTTACTATAAAAATTGCTTTCGAATGTTAGATCAGAATAGAAAGAGAGAGAGAGAGAGAGAGAGAGAGAGAGAGAGAGAGAGAGAGAGAGAGAGAGAGAGAGAGAGACCACCCACACTAACAAGAGCACCTCGCAACCAAAAAAAGTATACTTTTACTTGTATGTACAACCTTGGTGGATCGCTCGTAAATGTTGTACTATATAAGAATTTCCAACAAAAACGACTCATAGACTGTACTGTAGAACTGAGAGAGAGAGAGAGAGAGAGAGAGAGAGAGAGAGAGAGAGAGAGAGAGAGAGAGAGAAAGGAGTGGGGATGAGTAGGCGGTGGGTTGCTGTGAGCTTGTAATCTGTTTTGACGGCCCCAGCTCAATGATTTCACCGAAAGTTAAGCAGAGAATTTGGCGATTATCAGAATACCAATGTGACGCACGTGTTTGCCGCTGGAAGGGAAGGGGGAACAAAATAATAAGCAGTTGGTGTCTCTGATAAATGGCTTCTGGCGGCGTCATATGTTTGGTTCAGCGCAGAGTTCCTGGACGTGCACACATTAGTAATAAAGACCGCAGAATTATAGAGCCTTAATCACCACTGCCAGCTGATTTCATGAAATTTGAGAATGATTATAGTAATGGAAGGCTATTTAGAACCATCAATACTGGAAGTGCTGGAAGGTACAAGCAGCAAGTGGATTATATATTTCCAGTATATTAAATAAACATTCTCATATATCTTGATTAATGTGAAATAAAAGGTTATAATCTCTTTTGTATGGAAGATTGAGTCGCGTGTAAGCATGGTTCCGGTGCACTGATGAAATTAAACCTGCGATATGCAATGCATGACACTAAGCACAATGTATGAAATTTTTATAATCGTCTATAATCAAGAAAATGGATTAGAAGAATAGGTTTAGCAATTTCTAGCCTGTATGATGTTTGGAGATGCTGTAGATGAAAAAAGAAATGTCTCAATATTTACTGATTACGGGAAGATATGCCAAATAGCAGTGAGACCAAGCTGACATTACCTTCATCGGGGCACAGTCCAGAGATTCGTCGCGTCTTGTCTCACTGTAGAAATATGAACAGTAAGGAGGTTCCCTGTCCCTTCCCTCCGCCTCTTTTACCCTTTAACGTTGTGGGCCTCTATCAGGACCCATTTACAAAAACCATAGAGATATTTGTCGTGTTCTCGTAGATGTTCTTCCCCAGTGATCATGTAGAGTCCGAATTATATCATCACAGGAATCATGAAAACATCTTTGAAAATCCCCACAACTTTCACTGGAGCCTGTTAAAGGCTGTCTGGATATGCCGTTGAAATGTTTGTGAATACAATCCTTAACTACCTCTTACGATGCATAGGGAAAGTAGTGGCATAATTCTTCCAACCCAGACGCGGAATGTGAAGGCCATCACTGCCAAACAGAAGGGAAAATAATTCTACCACTTGCTAAAAGGATGAGGTGACAATAATACGGAATTAGTCATGAACATCTGCAAAAATGTGTCATCCGCATTAGAGGACCTGGAACAGGGGGGAAAAGGGGGATGTTTGTGTAATTAACAAATCATGCAATATCAATCAGCAAGTGAGAAGAAAAACTGGAATAACTTGCAAAATGTGATTATAAACCCGTCAGGCAAAGCTGGTGATTCCACAAAATTCCCGGTATTGTAAATTAATCAGATTGGCTTGAATATTTTCCTTTAGCTTCAGTCGTCACTTGCCAGTTGATGAACTATTCTGCATATCAGTGTCCATTTATCTCCATCATTTGATAAGTAGTTTTATTACTTATTCATCTTAGGTGAGAGTGTTCTCAGTGTTGTGAGTTTTCCTTTTCAAATTATGTTTTTGTTTCGTGTTCATGATATTATTGGTGCAATAGTATTAGTATAAGTAGTAGTAGTAGTAGTAGTAGTAGTAGTAGTAGTAGTAGAACAGCAGCAGTGGTGGTAGTAGAAGTAGTAGTTCACTTAAATTAGATTTCGGGCGCCTAGGCGGGTTTGTAAGTTCGCAGCTGATTGATCGGCTGCACCGCTCTTTTGTTAGTACTCACGTCAAGCCACATTTTGCATGCTGGAGTGGGAAATGTTTTTATATTATATGTCAAAACTTACTCCATATACGAGATAGCCAGTTTTGACACCATCAGATTCAGGAATGACTAGAATCAAGATATATTGTAAAAACTTGACGAAACTAAAAAAGAAAATGGTATTACGATTAGTTAAACTGTGAAGATGTTCAAAAAATGTTTATAAACATGTTTTACTTATGTTCGCTATTGTCAACAGTTAATCTTTGGATATTAAAATATATTATTACATTACGTAGAAAAACTCGTGAACATGATAGTGTGGTCAAAATACAGATAAAGCTCCACATATTGAAAACCCAGAGTCATTTATAGCGTGTCATTCGCCGCAACCATCACGACGGCGCGACACTTGGCGTGGGGTGTGGAGGCAGAGTGAAGTTAGACGCCAAACAACTGGGACGGTATTAATAAAAAGTCAAAAATAGTACTCACAATTATTGTATTCATGGTTTTGAAAAAAAATAATAATAATTTTCTTTCATAAGGCTTATGGATTTTCATGACCTCTTTCATAGTTATGAGTGACTTAGTTATGGCTGACTGAAACCTGTAGTTAAAATACTTGTTCAGTGATACAGAAAGGGCTTGGAAAGATGAAAACATAATATTTTAGCATATTTTTTTGGTGGCAGTTATATAATGATTACACTGTCTCATTTAAATTAAGATGTCACGTCCCAAAATTGCCGAAGTTATGCAGGATTATCCCTGCTACGGGTAAAAATAAACTTACTCAAAATTATAGATTAATTAATGGTCAGCATAATGATATATCTGAAGAATGGTTCTCTTTCTTTTCTTTAATAACTCTGCTTATCCTATTATTTTTTCTTCCATAATATTGTCCTCTTTAAACCCTAATTTGGTTAGAGAGACTGGGTTATGTTACAACAAAAGATTGCCTTAGTCCTCTCTAAAGCCTAATTTGGTTAGGGATGCTGGATTATGTTGGTAAATAAAAAAAAAAAAGTAAATAAATAAGAAATAAAACTTACCAAAAGAATTGTACAATAAAAATATGTAACTCTTCTTCGGAAAAGCAAAGGTATGTAATATGATGTAGGCTGTTCTAATACACTTCCGTTCAAAAATCTTTTATTACAAGTCTGAATGGAAGTGATTCATGAAAGATGAGGTATTGTGAGACAAATTTTGCCTAAGAATCTTTGAATCCAAACTAACCCCAAAATGCATATCTAACTATCTGTCTGTCGGTCTATCTACCTACTTACCTACCTACCTATCTATCTATCTATCTATCTATCTATCTATCTGTCTACCTGTCTATCTATCTATCTATCTATCTATCTATCTATCTATCTATCTATCTATCTATCTATCTATCTATATATATATATATATATATATATATATATATATATATATATATATATATATATATATATATATATATATATATATATATATATATATATATATAGAGAGAGAGAGAGAGAGAGAGACACACACACACACACACACACACACACACACACACACACACACACACACACACACACACAATTCAGGAAGGTTCCGCAATGTCGCTGCTGCCCTACCCCGCCCCCTTTCCAAGGACCCTCCACTACCACCAACTATCACGCCAGGTGTCGCGCCACCGTGATGTTTGTGGCGAGTGACACGTTGCTATAAATGACTCTGTGTTTTCAATACATGGAGATTTATCTGCATTCTGATCACACTATCGTGTTCACGAGAGTTTTTTTTTTTTTCCTAGGTAATATAATAATATATTTTTAGCGTTGAAAGATTAACTGTTGAAAATAGCGAGCATAAGTAAAACATGTTATAATTTTTTTTCAATATCTTCACAGTTCAGCTCGTCGTAATATCATTTGTTTTCTCAAGTTTTTACAATATATCTTGATTCTACAGTCATTGCTGAGTCTGACGGTGTCAACCAAAACTGGCTATCTCGTATATGAAGCGAGTTAAGGTATATAATATAGAAACATTTCTCACTCCAGCATGCAAAATGTGGCTTGACATGAGTACTAGCGAGTAGGGCGCTGCAGCCAATCAGCTGCGAGTTTACAAACGGACTATAGTACAGCAGCAGTGGTAGTAGTAGTGTAGTAGTAGTAGTAGTAGTAGTAGTAGTAGTAGTAGTAGTAGTAGTAGTAGTAACAACAACAACAACAATAACAAAAACAACAACAACAACAGCAGCAGCAGCAGCAGTAGCAACAACAATAACAACAACAGCAACAGCAATAATAATAATAATAATAATAATAATAATAATAATAATAATAATAATAATAATAATCGTAATCCAAATCACACGCACCTGTACTACCAAGCAAACACACCTGTGTAATGAAGCACGATTGGAACACACGTGAATGCTTAATATCGAGAAACACTAATTTCATCAACGCATCTGTTTATACCTGTCTGTGTCTATTAGTCTATTAGCAGGTAATCTCTCCACCTTGCAATCAGTCACTCAGCGTATAGCCATCACCTGTAAGCCACTAATTACCACAGCACGTACCTGTAATCAGAACTGAGCCCAGCGGATTAGGAAATTAGTTTCAGCTTTGTGGAACTAATTTTAGAAAACTATTTTCTCTCTCTCTCTCTCTCTCTCTCTCTCTCTCTCTCTCTCTCTCTCTCTCTCTCTCTCTCTCTCTCTCTGAGCCGTGTCGTCCTCCTAAGCCTCAAACTATTTTTTTCTTTATTAATTTATATGATTGGAGTGTGTTTTGTTTCTTGAGAGAGAGAGAGAGAGAGAGAGAGAGAGAGAGAGAGAGAGAGAGAGAGAGAGGGTGTGTGTGTGTGTGTGTGTGTGTGTGTGTGTGTGTGTGTGTGTGTGTATTCAAGAATTGCTGGACATTTGCTAATTTTCATTTCTAAATTAAACTTGATGAATACTTACATGAATATTCTTGTTCATGGAAGTAATTTTTCAACACTGCAATTCCCTACATTGTTATATACTCTCTCTCTCTCTCTCTCTCTCTCTCTCTCTCTCTCTCTCTCTCTCTCTCTCTCTCTCCCAAATGAGTCTTTTATCATTATGGAGGAAAGCGTTTTATTTAATTTAAAAAAGAGAGGAAGGAATAGGGAAATGAAATGGGAAAAATCAAGTTATTTACCAGAGGTGACCCGCGGCGGATATCAGGCGAGAGCTCCGGCGACCATCCAGACAAGAGTCAAATGAGTGCCTCGTAATTGCGTTGTAATCTCATAGTGACTCGATTGCGAACTCCCTCGTCGCGACCCTTGTGTTTGAAATGAAGTAATTCCATTCAAAGTAAGTAGAGGAGTGTTGATTTAGATATTAAGCTGAAATTGTCATGGTGTTTCCTGCCTGTTAGTTATTGCCTTTGTCGTTATTAGGGCAGATTTTTTCACTTGATTTTCGTGTTTCTTTTTTTTTCGGAAATAGTATAGTTTTATTTATTTATTTATTTTTTTTTTTCCACTGGCAAAATTCATAGAAGGAGTTTCGGAAACAAAGCTTTCTAAACCGCGCCTCCCTGAAAACTGCAGAAAATCCACAATATCTTGATTTATATATTTGTTCTCTGCTTTTCCAGCACGTGTGTGTGTGTGTGTGTGTGTGTGTGTGTGTGTGTGTGTCTGTGTGTGTGTGTGTGTGTGTGTGTGTGTGTGTGTGTGTGTGTGTGTGTGTGTGTGTGTGTGTGTGTGAGTGTGTATGCTGTTATGTACATTGTCAACGAAATAAAAATGTTTCAAACATGGAGAATCAAGTACAACAGAGTGGCTGTGGTGCACCGTAACAGTTTCACCGCCGTCCTCCCTCCCTGACAAGTTTCCTAAGGCTTAACATAACTCCCACCACAACCTTCTCGGAAACCTACAGTACATTCCCATAACTTCCGCCATCCTTGGTCACATTCCTCGTCCCGTCTCTCATCCTCATCGCTCAGCCTCTACACGTAAGCTACCCGCCGCAATCTCTCAGCCTGCAGTCCGTTCTAGGCTCTCCTCTGATCCCACACCCGCACAAAGTAACTCTCCCTTCCTTAAGCTAAGATAAAAGAGGGTATATGGCAGTTGTTTCCCTGAAGATCCTTGGTGAGACGTCTGTCTTACACCCAAGGGCCCTGAGGCAACACACTGCTGCCTCATGGTAGTATTAAGGAGACGGATCACTAGAGCAGTAAGATAAGGAAGAGATTTTATTATCATTCGTGGAGGATATGCTGCCTCGTTACTAAATTCACAACGCCATTCAGCTGCCCAGTGCTACTTCACTTAAGAAAATAAAAAGAAATAAAAGAAATCCACTTTTCCCACAGTTCTCATAATTTAAACATCCGACTGTTGTGTGTTTTTGACTCAAGCATAATATATAGCATGTTCAACTTTAGTTTATAATTTCAAAATGCACAATAGTCATTAAAGAGAGTGGTCGAATTCAAAGCTTGTATCATGTGTTGTTCTACTTCTGCTCAGTAAAATCGTGTAGTTATTCAAATTAAGAAACAAAAGCGTCATTGGCAGTCAGACGATTACAGGCAAGTAAAAATTTCACTAACAACTGCTGAAAAGTGCATTCTTCTACCGTAGACAATAAAGGAGTAACGCTTTCATGAGCTACATATTGCCTTCCTGCACACGGTTTCATGCTACTTTCATCACACGCCACCGCAGGCTTCCATCATTACAATACAAGGCTCAGAGTACTTTTTTTTTTTTTCGTTCATATCTAATTGTACCCTGGAATTTCAATAACACTAACGCAACACAAGGCCACGCGTCTGCTGCTCATCTCGCATATTTCAGTACTCCATGGCTGCTGTGTGAAAAGAGAGGCAGCAGCAGCGTAATGAATAGCGTTTGATAATCCTGCCTGCCTCTCTCCCATGTTGACGTAGAGGGTATGGGAAAGTCGCTCGTGTCTCGCATCAGCCTCCCCTAAAGTGAGTGTCAAGGCCATTAATCCTCACATCTCCACATTTTATCTTTTCTATTGCAAGTTGTGTTTTAATTTCCTCTTCCTCGTTTGTGGATTTTTTTACATTTATTATTTTTTTTTCTGTCGTTGCTCTTTGCTGTTTTAACTTTTTTGTTTATATCTATTTTGTCTTTATTTTTTGTCTGTGTCCGCCTGTTTCTGTCTCTTTCTGTCGTCTCTCTTCTCTTTTCTCTCCTCTCCTCTTTCTTTCTATTCCCTTATTTATTTTCCTCTCTCCTCTCCTCTCCTCTCCTCTCCTCTCCTCTCCTCTCCACTCCTCTCCTCCCCTTTCTCCTCTCCTCCCCTCTCTCCTCCTCTCTCCTCTCCTCTCCTCTCCTCTCCTCTCCTCTCCTCTCCTCTCCTCTCCTCCCCTCCCTTCCCCTCCCCTCCCCTCCGCTCTCCTTCCCTTCCCCCTCCACTCTCTTCCCCTCCCTCCTTCCCCCTCCCCTCTCTCTCTCTCTCTCTCTCTCTCTCTCTCTCTCTCTCTCTCTCTCTCTCTCTCTCTCTCTCTCTCTCTCTCTCTCTCTCTCTCTCTCTCTCTCTCTCTCTCTCTCGCTGCGTTGGGTGTGTCTGCTCCCTACTAACAGCACCACCAGCTTCCAGGGAACGAAACCTTTAATATTTTCCTGCTCGTCTTTCCCCTCTTTTCCCTTCTTTTTTCGCCATGTTTCCTTTCGATGTCTTTTCTATCTCTTCCTTTCTTTTAACTTTCCACAGCTGATGTTTTTTTTTTTTCTGTCTCTATATTCTTCTCCCTCCTTACTTTTCTTCTTATTCTATTACAATTTTCATTTGGGTTTTAAGAATTAGAGTTTAAAAAAAATCATACGTTCATTACTTTCTTTCATTTTTAATTGTCAATGAAAACAATGTCGAAAGTTTATAAAACCCAGAGCTATGCTAAACAAAGGTCGGGAAAAGCTGCAGCATACCTACATCAATGAACCACTACACTCCCAAACAGGACGTTCCACTATTACAGTGTAACTAATTAACTCGAACAAAACTCCGGAATGCATTGGGCGTGCAGGATCTCACAAAAATAGACTGGAATAAACAGTTAAGGAGCGAGACAAGTGAGACTACAGTAACTCGGTGGGTCAGTTGCCGCTGCTGTCGTCATTCCTGTCCTTACCGCCTTGCCTCACTCCCCCGCCGGCGCATGCGTTGGTGCTGGTTGTCCTGCCGGTGCTCCTCTTGTCTCCGAGGGACGACAAAAAGCCAGTCGCCGCCACAGCCGCTGGATCCAGGCGTGGCCAGCAACCAACCGGCCGCACACTGCCCTCTGACCTTCGCGGGGCAGGTTTTTGCCTTTCGTAACGGGTCGGCACGTATTGGTAACAGTGTAGTCCCTCATCCACCCCCCACCCTCTCCTCGTCACCCATTCCACGCTCCCCTACATCCCTCCCGATCCAGCCATGTTCCCACCATCGTTGCCTGAAGCCCGTGCCTCTCTACCCGGACACATCACTCGCTCGTCTGTCACGTCATCCTCCTCCTAATTCCCACAGAAAAAGAAGTGTTAGTTATCCTCCCTGGGCACCCTATTCTGCGTCTTCCATTTATCCTTCCATCCTCTACGTCTCCCGTACCTCTCCGCCTTTCCTTAAATCTCTCTCTTATTCTCCTCCTATTCCTGTCCTCCTGTCTTATCTATTCGTACCTTCTTTCATTAAAACCATCCATCATAACCCATCACACTTCTACCATTATCCCTTACGCTTCCCTTCCCTCTCCCCCCCCCCCCTTCCATTACCCCTATATAGTAAAACCCCTTCTGTCCCAAACATGTTCCCCGGCCCTATCTCATTTCTCTGTCCCCGCCAATCTAGCTCCCCTCACCTCCCCTCCTCATTGCTCTCTCCCTGCCCCCCCCCCCTTCCATTTACTCACCTGCCAGGTAGGTTCACGTGATCCAGTTTCAAAGTTTTCAAGGCCATGATGCAGAC
>NC_087180.1:8514114-8516614 GCF_035594125.1 Scylla paramamosain
TGAGTTGAATTGAGTAAGGTAAAACAAAGGTGGGTACATTTTTTTTCTTTTTTACCTGGGAAAGAGACTGGCCAAAGGCACGCACAATGAAGGGATAAAAGCCCTCTCAACCATCATCCCATAAAACGTGCAATAAAAACAATTACCAAATGAATAGACTAGTAGAGTTCCAGAGCATAAGAACGTAAGAGCTTAAGAATATCAGGGAAGCTGCAGGAAGCCACTAAGCCTACACGTGCCACTCCCTGTAGATAAAGGCTGGTACGTTTGTATACTCGCAATAAGGGTTAAGTAAAGAGAGAGGAGAGAAAAACATTAAACTGGTAAGGAGCGAGAAGACCACTGTAAAATTAGCATGCTTGAGTGCTATGGGCAAGAGGTAGAGAGGGAAAGGGAAGGGTGGATGGGTGGGCAAGGTAATGGAGAAACGCGGGCATGGGTGTGGGAGGGTGATAATTATCGGGGCATCTGGAGCAAGGACTAAGAAATTTTAGCTCTTCTTGGCCTTGTTAAGTTCAGGAAGTGATAGCCTTTGCCCTTGCTAGTGTGTACTACTATCATTATGAACACATCGTAACCAGCTGAGGTAGCATTTCATGGAAAGGAAGAAGAAGAAGAAGAAGGAGGAAGAGGAGGAGGAGGAGGAGGAGGAGGAGGAGGAGGAGGAGGAAGAGGAAGAGGAGGAGGAGGGAAAAAGGAAAGATAGGAAGAAGGAAGAACAGAAATAAAGAAAACCTGTAACATCACTATGACGATAATACAAGAGGAAGAGGAAAAAACAAAGGCACCTAGCCGAAGAAGAAACAGTAGCAGAGGTAGAAACAGTAGTTACATTAGCAGCACATTCAGGTTACTTTACGCCCACCAACAACGACCAGTTCCAGGGTGTGTCTAAATAATCAGAGTCTGGCAGGGCGAGATTGGACCAGTTGACAGGCCTGGCGGGGCGGGGCAAGAAGGGCGGGCAGATTTAGTGGAGTAGGACGGCGCTGGCTGGCTCGCGGCGAGTCTGGGCTGATGCTGGTCATCACTTCAGGTTTTGAGGAACTGACCCTGGACGCCGTCAAGGCCGCCTCGTAAGGTATCCTTGATGTGGGATGATGTGTATAGGTAATGGTATTTGTAACAGTGATGTTAGTGATAGTAATAGTATGTAATAATGATGATGATGATGATAATGATAATGATAATAATAAAGCTAACTGAATAATAATAATAATAATAATAAAAAAGTAAATAAGTAGAAAATAATAATAATAATAATAATAATAATAATAATAATAATAATAATGATAATAATAATGATAACGACCTACCCGCAGTACCAGGGCGGGTAAGCGGAAGGGACCTTTCGTTCTTTCCACACATGTACCGCCGAGTATTTGGGCTGCTTCAGGAGGACTGGTCGCTTACTCGCCACCCTTCCTCCCTCATCCGTAAGGGACTACAGTATTTCTTGTAAGGTTGAACTTAGTGCAGAACATTTTAAGTTCATAGCTTCGAGTTTTTTTTTTTATGTAAGGACACTGGCCAAGGGCAACAAAAATCCAATAAAAAAAAAAAAATTCCCACTGAAATGCCAGTCCCATAAAAGGGTCAAAGCAGTAGTCAAAAATTGATCAATAAGTGTCTTGAAACCTCCCTCTTGTAGGAATTCAAGTCATAGGAAGGTGGAAATACAAAAGCAGGGAGTTCCTGAGTTTAACAGAGAAAGGGATGAATGATTGAGATTGCTACCACAACAGCAATAGAACGGTCGGAAAGGAAACTTGAGATGAAGTTACAGAGAGGACAGAAGCCGTAGTAGGGTAGTTTGGAAATCAAAGCTTTGGGCCAGACTCTATCAAAAGCTTTTGATATGCCCAAGGCAACAGCAAAAGTTTCAACAAAATCTCTAAAAGAGGATGACCAAGACTCAGTAAGGAAAGCCAGAAGATCACCAGTAGAGGGGCCTTGACGGAACCAATACTGGCAATCAGATAGAAGGTTGTGAAGTGATAGATGTTTAAGAATCTTCCTGTTGAGAATAGATTAAAAAAAAATTTAGATAGGCAGGGAATTAAAGCAATAAGACGGTAGTTTAAGGGATTAGAAGGGTCACCCTTTTTAGGAACAGGTTGAATGTAGGCAAACTTCCAGCAAGAAGGAAAGGTAGATGTTAACAGACAGAGCTGAAAGAGTTTGACTAGACAAGGTGCAAGCACGGAGGCACAGTTTCGGAGAACAATAGGAGGGATCCCATCAGGGTTTAGGCCAGCGAGGGCATGGAAAACATTATTTCGAAGAATTTTAATAGGTGGCATGAAGTAGTCAGAGGGTGGAGGAGAGGGAGAAACAAGCCCAGAATCGTCCAAGGTAGTTTCGGAGAACAATAGGAGGGATCCCATCAGGGTTTAGGCCAGCGAGGGCATGGAAAACATTATTTCGAAGAATTTTAATAGGTGGCATGAAGTAGTCAGAGGGTGGAGGAGAGGGAGGAACAAGCCCAGAATCGTCCAAG
>NC_087180.1:8521614-8524114 GCF_035594125.1 Scylla paramamosain
TGCATCAGGTTGTCCCTCTCTTTCCCTGTCTCTCTTTCAAGCCATGACGCTCACCCCTTCTTGCTCCCTTTACTCACTCCTCATCGGCGCGGGCTTGCCTTCGTCTGTCAACATGGGTCCCTCACCGCCCGGCAAAGATTGGGACTCGGCGTTCACAGGCTCTTATGCTCTCATGGACGTAGACTCAAACGGAATGTAAATGAGCGAGATCTTTTGTTTCCTTTACCTCGCTTTTCTGGTGAGTGTTTAGCTTGCAGCTCACCGGCTTCGTCATTCCCCTAAGAAAAATAGTCTCTTAAGTTCCTACAGACATTGTGTTGCAGTGTAAGAAAACTAATTTCACTATAAACACGGGAACAATAACACTGTGGTTGTTGTAATGGGTGAACTGATTCTTGCTAATCCTGATTCTTTTCACATGTGTTTTTCTGCCCTCATAAACACCGCCCACATTTTCATTGAATTCACAGACAAACAAGAGAGAGAAAAGAAAGTCACGCTACTTGACACTCAGGTAAAAATCCCACTCTAATTACGTCCAGCTTCAGCACTTCACCTCACTGCCTTGATCCATTAGCCCTCGGTGACTACTGCTGGTCCTGTTATCTTGCCCATAGGGAAGGAGCGAGGGTGTGGTAGTGTCAAGGTTCAGTAGATGAAAGAAAAAAAGAAAAGTAGCTAAAATTTAAAGGGGTAGGAGTGAACAGTCAATTACACACGTCCATAAATTAATCTCTTGTGGCGATAATCCGTTTTAAGCTGCAACGTATCCTCTTTAACGCCCCGCTGCCTGGATATACATTGATTAGCGGGACTTTTTACATTGTTTTCTCGTATACATTTCATTAGTATTGTTAGCAACTGAGAAATTCATTACATACACGAATTTACTATTGCATTCCATGGTTACGAAATGAGCACGCCGGGGAGGGGAGAAAGAAGACAAAGAGAAAGGAAAGAACATAGCTTGGGGACTGGAATTCTTATCATGCAAAACTTGTGAACGCGAAGGAAGGTAGCGAGTGATTGTGTCATTTTCCGTGGCTCTTGAGAGAGAGAGAGAGAGAGAGAGAGAGAGAGAGAGAGAGAGAGAGAGAGAGAGAGAGAGAGAGAGAGACTCGTAACCTTTCAGACAGCCAGACAGACAGAGACGGAGACAGATAAATAGACATCCAGACAGACTTACCAAGGATATAGTCATTGAAGCAGAAAAAAAAAAGCATGCAGTACAAAGCGAACTTAATCGAGTGAAAAGACTCTAGGGGAGAAAAGTGAATTTGCATATTAGTGAAATATTCGGGTTGAGAGAAAACGGAAAGTTAGCCTCACACAAAGGGGAGATTAAAGTAAAAATCTTGTCATACTTGCGACCATAAAATTCATCGCAATACATTTCAATAGCGGCGCTTACACTCCATTTGTGTATCCCTTTATTGCAGCCCCTGTAATCAAGCATTCTGTTGGGGGAAAAATGGAGAACAAATATAATAAGCAATACCGGAGAACTGCAAAACACATCATGCGCCAATCGGTGGCCATGGACGAGTTAGAAACAAGGACCTTATATCCCGGCACTTGTCCACCATAAAAAATAACACAAGATAAAACAACCTAGTGTCAACCTGTTACATTCAACCCGAAATCCAAATTTTTCTTCCCTTCCCTTCCTTCCTTTCCTTTCATTATATTTTTCTAAAGTTTCGTTTCAATATTGCGAGGCAGCAGAAACAGGAGCGGCGACTGTAGTGGTGGTGCTCTCGTCGACAGCAACAGACACTTTCACAGAGAGTAGGGAACGATTGTGTGACTTCTTTCTCGGTTCACAGAGGCCGGGGAGGGTTTATCTCTGCTTTACCCCACGGCTGGGACCATATGGATAGCCTGCACTACTCTGCCTGACACATTTATTGGCTGGGCTACCAGGAAGAGGAGGGTGAACGAAAAGGGAGAGTAGGAAGGAACAGAAAGCAGGGAAGGATGGGGAAAATGGAGAGAAGAAACGCCTGTAGCGAGAAAACAGAAAAGACATTGAATCTGGTGTGGAAGTAAGGGAAGAAGGAAAAGCGGAAGGAAGGAAAGACTCAATGTTGCGCAGTTGAGAGTTTAAAAAAGTAAGGAAGTGCGAAGGACGACTGTTTGAAGGCACGATGGAATGGAGGGAAGGAGGGGACATGATGGAAAGAGAGGGAGACAGGAACAGAAAGAAGAAAAGGAATGAAGACGGAAAGAAATGGAACTCCGAACGAAAGAAAAAAATAAAGGAAACCAATACAGTGGGAAGCTGGAAGGGTGAGAGAGAGAGAGAGAGAGAGAGAGAGAGAGAGAGAGAGAGAGAGAGAGAGAGAGAGAGAGAGAGAGAGAGAGATTTCTGGAAAGTGAATAAAAAAGGAAAACCTGAAAAATAATGATATACTAATACACAAACGAGACAACTGAAAAAAATATGCCGATAATATTTTAAACGAAATATAAACAAAATGAAAAAAAGAAAAAGAAACTA
>NC_087180.1:8539114-8544114 GCF_035594125.1 Scylla paramamosain
AGTAGCAGCAGCAGCAGCAGTAGTAGTAGTAGTAGTAGTAGTAGAAGTAGTAGTAGTAGTAGTAGTAGTAGTAGTAGTAGTAGTAGTAGTTGTAGTAGTACTAGTACTAGTAGTAGTAGTATCAAGTATCAAGTAATCAGGTGTACTGAAGCTTCTGAATTTGATTTCCGAGGAATATGGATGAGTTTGAGTGTTGAAGGAATGTTTGCTTGTAGACAAGAAACTTAGAGTGAAAAAATAGATACAAGAAATTCGCAAGTAATCTAGTTATGTAAGTTGCATGTGTTTACAATAATATTCAAGCGTAATTAAATATAATGAACTACAGTTGAGTTATAGATTAAAGCACAAGGCTAGATAAAAGTGTTCCTTCTTATTTAATTTAACCATAGACAAATTATTTTCAAAACCATGTCATGGATTATCACATTGAAATCGGCATATCCTGTGTCACGATGCAAAGCTAACTAGATGAATACTGAAAGTGACAAAGACACAGATGTACCGAGACTGATAAAATCCCGTGCACATACTACGGCTACAGAATTGAAAATTATTTTAAATTTTATGGCCTTCAAAATGCAGGGAGTAAGAGGAGTTTTTGTGGATATTGCTAGAGTACAGGTTACTCTAAGTAGAAAATGTTCTATGCACATTGGCATTTTCATGCGTTGTTTAGCCGTGGCATGAAATTCAAGTGTGGCCTGGCAACAGATACAACGGCAGGGTTGAAGATCTGAAATTATGAATAATTCAATCATGATTTCTATAAGTTTTGAAGTTTTACAGAATCCCATGACCAGACCATTGATAACAATGGACCAACACCGGTATGGGTGTAATAAATGACAAATAAAATAATAGATTGCGTGGCACCATGCAATGCCCGGGCAGGGAGTGGGAAGGAGTGAGGCTTGCAACAAATCAGTTGATTATTAGTCAGACCGCACAGTTTCTTCGAGACAGTGACAGTGAATACGTTCAGATTGTATTGCATAACTTAAAGTAATGTCGAATGTGTCAAAAGGATGTTTCTCCGTCATGGTTACCAGGCTGGCCCGGCCGTTGTATCTGTCGCCAGGCCACACTTGAATTTCATACCACGGCTAAACAACACCTCAAAATACATACGTGCATAGAAATTTTTCAACTTAGAATAACCTGTACTTTCACCTCCGGCAATATCCGCAGAAACTCGTGTTACACCCTCTATAAAACACTTATGTTGAAAAGAATACAGTTTGATGTTGCCTCGTTCGTCTTATGTTGCCACAATTTTAATTTTAATTTATTGTTTATGCATGTATGTATGTATGTATGTATGTATGTATGTATGTATTTATATATGTATTTATATATTTCTTTTCTTTTTTATCTATTCTTTCTTCAAAAGCATTTTTTCGGCTTGGCCACATTTTGTCCATGAGTTAAAGTAGAAAGGATGGCGAGACGAGTCATCATACTTGGTTGTAATTACAGCATTGTATTAGTATTTGTCTGATGACGAACTGATTGAGTAATACAGATAAAATAACTAAGAGTGAAAAAGGACAAGTCTGTGTTTAGTGTTACCAGATACTCTCATTTATCACATTGCATTCCAGTGGTGTATTGCATTGCGCCAGTTGTCAGTGATGGTCGCATACGGTTGCTGCATTTTTGTATTATTATTTTTTTTTTTAAGAAATTATTCATCTATCCATAATATAAATGTGTTTTTACATTACCAGTGCAGTCATAATCTAATAAGTGACTTGCCATAGATTGTTTTATAGTTGGTTAATTTTCCTGGGGGAGTACGAGTATCTTTATCTTGTTTTGCAGAATCTGCGGTTGATGATCAACTGCATATGTTGGACGGCGCGCTTGGTGCGGGAAAGTCCTTGATCGGTGAGTTGCTCCTTGTTGCCATCCTTAGGCATGATTTCCAGGGCAGTCATCGCCACGTTGTCGTCAACCGCCTCATGGGTTAACTGATAGTTTCTGGCAAGGTTCTGCATTGTGGAGGGACCACAGAGTCTTCGAATGGTCAGGAACTGGTACAAGGTATTAAGATCAACCAGGTTCGAACTCACATAGCCAAAAAGTCCAATAGATGCCACTTGGTAGAATACGGGTTCTGCAAACTGTGCATTCACGCTCACGGCGAGCACACAGATAAGTTACCTGCACAGTGGAGTAAAATGAAAAAATCTTTGGACGAATAAAAAATAAAGGCAGCAATATACTGCTATTATATATATATATACTCGTATATATATATATATATATATATATATATATATATATATATATATATATATATATATATATATATATATATATATATATATATATATATATATATATATATATATATATATATATATATATATATATATATATATATATATATATATATATATATATATATATAATAGCAATGTACTGTATTACAAATATGCCTCCACTCCCCTTCCCCCCCCCACACACACACACACTTGAAAACTTGTTGTTGAGGCAATTTTATCTAATGTTATAATATCAAAGACGGAACTCTCGTCTTAACTAGCACATGCATTTCTTCATGAACAAAATAAAGTGAATTCCCCAAAACTTCATGGTTGCTCTGCGTCAGGTGGCCCAAAAAACTGCTGAGGCTTCCGTGAATGGGATCGTTGTGCTTAAGTTAATTTCGGGAGACTATATATATACAAGAGAGCTAAGGACTGACTTCCTCCTCCGCACCGTGATTGACAACTCAGGATGACTGTCTCGACAACACAACGCTGTCTTCCTCATGCAGCAACACAGACTCCACGGCTTGGTGTTATGTCACGCTCATGGAGAACTTCTTTTTTTGTATCGTTGTATTTTTTTTGTTATTTAATTTGTTTATTTTCTTTACTGAGTTCATCACCATGTAGAATGTCACGATATTCTTGTGAGGTGAATGTTAAGAAGCAGTGTTTTGGTGTACAGTGACGCAGGTGTGCATTGGTGCCACCGTCTAGGTTACTTTTATGAGCAAGAGTGTTAACAGAGTGGACGGATTGTAAGTATTGCGTTTATTATCTCCTTCTTCTTGCTCTTCTTCTTATTATTATTATTATTTTCATTATTATTATCATTATTATTATTATTATTATTATTATTATTATTATTATTATTATTATTATTATTATCATTATTATTATTATTATTATTATTATTATTATTATTATTATTATTATTATTATTATTATTTATTATTATTATTTTTTTTCTATTAGTACTATTATTTTTGTGGTTGATGTTGCTATTGTAGTTGTTGTTTTTGCTACTGCTGTTGATGCTGCTGCTGCTTCTCCTCTTTCTGCTGCTGCCGCTGTTTTATGACTTTCTGTGGCAAATGTATTTCATATTTCATTCGTTCCTCTACGCTCTTTTCAGTTCCATGTAAATGTTTGACTCATGATATTTCAAAAGCAGGCTTACGAGTATGGTGATGCTGATAATTAAGAAAGAAATTGTTTGGATAATTTTTTTAATATTTTACTTTTAATACTGTTCCTAGCTGCTCATGTATCATAAGAAAAAAAGTAAACTTATCAAAACATCAAATCATCAGGTGTTTTTACGCTTCTTAATTTGATATTGAAGGAAAATGGATGAGTTGAAGTGCACTAGTAGACAAGAAACTTAGTGAAAAAAAAAATAAATAGACGAAACTCACAAGCTATCTAATTATGTAATTCGCTTGTGTTTATGATGATACTGAAATGAAACGTAACGAACTGCAGTTGGGTTTTACGTAAACAAGAGGACAAGGGCAGGAGAAACTCCTCCATATTTAATTTAGGCATATTTAGGCTATTGCTTTCGTAGGCTTGTAATATATTATTATAAAATTGGGAAAACTTGTGTCGTAGTCGTACTACGCAAATCTAACTAGATGAAACGTACAAATTGAAAGTGACAGACACAGATGTTCTGAGACTGGAGCAATAAAATCTTGTACATGAACTACTGCTACAAAGTTGGAGCTTCTTTTGGATTACATGATATGTAAAATATAAAACACCTACATTCTGAAAGGAATACAGTTTGATTTTGTCTCGTTCGTACGTCTTGGGCTGTCACAGTTTTAATGTATTTTATTGTTTATGTATGTATGTATGTACGTACATACGTAAACGTCTTGGGAATCCCAAGTTGGGCCACGGGCTGAGATGGTGGTGGGGCAGGGGCATTGAGGGAAGCCTGGCCTGCGGTCAACTGAAGATCTCTGCTAATAATGTCAGAAGCTCCAGTGTAATGTACGTAGTAAGCCATTGGCAAGGGCCTCCGCCTGTGCACTCACGTTCGCGGCGAGGACACAGATTTCTTTCTTCATAATGGAGGAACACAGCATAAAAATAGAGTAGCACGTGGATAAATGTAGTGTTACCTGTAACTTATTTTACATTGTTCTATTGACAAACACACCGAAAGAGGTGGTGCAGTTTAGCAGGTTACTGTATCAACGGCAGAATCTTTCCCCTAAATTGTGCATGTTTTAATAAGACCACCTTCTGGTAAAAGAGTCTTACTTCATGAACAATATAACATAACTTACCAGAAAATTCATGCTTCTCTGTGTCAGGTGGTTCAAAATTTCTGCTAAGCCTTCTGAGACTCGTGTCTTTGTGGGTTGTAAGTCTTGTAGGTTATATATATATATATATATATATATATATATATATATATATATATATATATATATATATATATATATATATATATATATATATATATATATATATATACCAGCTACCTGAGGGAACCACAAACGCCATTGTATTACATGAGTGTGAGACACCTTTTAACACTTTTATTGATTTTAATGTAAAGTATATAAATAATACTAATGGTCCATTGAGCCAAAGCTCAATGGAGCTCCTACGTACATAAATAATCTTCAGTTAACGTAGGAATTGCAGTCAACTATATATTCTGATATATAATATAACACAAATATATGTACAATATGGATATATGAA
>NC_087180.1:8549114-8551614 GCF_035594125.1 Scylla paramamosain
TGTTTGCCGTCCCCACAACACACCTTCAGCATTACCAACCATCCCCTGCCTCACAATTTCCCCATTTCCCTTCCCCTTCCCTCTCATATGTCCCATTTCCCTTGGCTCTTCCTGCCTTACCCTCCTTCCTCTTCCTAGAGCTCCCGTGCGAAGGCCTCCGCCGGTGTCTCGCTCATAACTTTTGATTTATATGTTACTGGATGCCTTAACTCGATATTAGCCTGCTAGGTGATGTAGAGAAAAGGGGTGTAAGTGTGCGGGATAGAACGGGTCGAGGGGGTATCTTAAGTTTTAGTTATACAGATGATAAGTGAAGGGAGGGAGGGTTAGGTGTGTGTGTGTGTGTGTGTGTGTGTGTGTGTGTGTGTGTGTGTGTGTGTGTGTGTGTGTGTGTGTGTGTGTGTGTGTGTGTGTGTGTGTGTGTGGGAGTGGTTGTGTCGGTTGGTTGCTGAAGAAACGGGTGTGAGACAAAATTAGGATATGGGTAGATAATAAAAAGGTGCTCGAGAGAGAGAGAGCGAGAACGAGAGAGAGAGAGAGAGAGAGAGAGAGAGAGAGAGAGAGAGAGAGAGAGAGAGAGAGAGAGAGAGAGAGAGAGAGTTATTTCCGTGGAGTAACATAAAATGTAAGAGCAAGAAGAAACAGGGAAATAAAGGAGGGACTCTTGATTTGTCGGAAAAGCTGTGGCAAAAGAAAACGAAGTACTAAATCGCAATGCTTTGATAATGCCATAAAAAAAAAAATAATGCCTCGTATTTTACAGCTGAATCTCATTACTGCGTTAGAAAAGGAAAGGAAAAATAACATCATAACATACAATTTAGTAGGAGTCGGTAAAGGAATAAAAGGAACAGAGGAACGCGGGCAAAAGGAAACGAGTAAATACAGCGAGGTAAAATGTGAGCTAATCTCGATAAACTTCGATTCCGCTGCGATAAATAAAGTTAATTTTCCCACACCTGATAAACGCAGGTGAATATTATTAAAGAAAAGTGGAAAACGTTAAAGGCAAGGGTGTTGGAATGCTGTCGCCTTATTTCACGAACGTTTTCTCTGATGGTGAACAAAGCAAAACGAAGCACAGTAATCACAGGCACTTATCGTTGAACGGAAAGAAAAGCTGCAATCTAATATTTTCTGAGATGTTTAGGAAAGCCAACGACTAATTAAAAGGATAACAAAGTGGCAAGGCGAGAAACTCTTCCTCTATACCACTGCCAAAATACTGTAATGACATTTTGGAGCCCTCCCTCTCTCCCTCTCTCCCTCTCTCCTCCTCCCGTCCTCCTTTACTTCCCATTTGAGCATTCCCATTACTTCAGCAAAGGAGGAGGGAGGTAGAGAGGGAGTGAGGGCAGGCAAGGACGATTGAGGACAAGTGGAAAGAAGTGGAAAGGAGAGATGGAAGAGGACAATGCGTGCAGTGTAATAAAGGACACGGGAAATTTTGAAATGAAAGGAAGACATGTAGGCAGTTGAATAAAGAGGAGGTTGTAAATGTGATAAAAGAGGAAGATATGAAGAAGGTTTAGCACTGGGTGACACGAGAGAGAGAGAGAGAGAGAGAGAGAGAGAGAGAGAGAGAGAGAGAGAGAGAGAGAGAGAGAGAGAGAGAGAGAGAGAGAGAGAGAGACTAGTGCCTGATCGATGGCTGGGACAAACTTGAGGAAATCATTGAAGGCTACGATGATGATGACTTGTGATAATGACAAGGACGACACAACAGATAAGAATTTTGTTATGCACGCATTCAGAATATTGGAAGTGGTGTATATGTAACCGACCTAGATATGACAGTTTTGATTTATATGCTGGGAAAGTCACTTCTACGGGGAAGGGAAAGGCGACACGCAGCATTTACTAACTGTTGAATTGGAAGCACAGAAGAGACTCGATTCCCGAACTGTGTTGCCGTGTTTTAATACAAATGTACGAGTATTTGGTGCATTAGGCACATACTAATTAGAAAGCTGGCTGTTTTTTTTCTTTTTTGTGTGTGTTTAAAGATATGATGGATATTATTATAACATACTGTGTTATTGGGAATCTTGACAACCCTTTTTTTAATTAATTAATTTATTTATTTTTTATTTATTTATTTATTTTTTTCTCTCTCCATACAGGTACAAGTAACTCCTCACGCCTTCCTCTCATCTCTCAGAAACCACACACCTGCGATCTTGGAGTGAGTACATGACTTATATTCTCCCTTACTTATTAGTACTCTAAGATGGCATCACTGTTGCGTTCTAGTGCTCCTGTAGTAAATTCTTTTCGCGGAAGCCTACACAATAAAGATTTAGGGAGCTGAAAAATTAAATCATATAACACAACATCGTATGCTTAATGATTCTAAATGTGACATTTTTTTGTTATACCATATTTA
Organism: Scylla paramamosain; assembly: GCF_035594125.1. Classification (NCBI taxonomy): domain Eukaryota; kingdom Metazoa; phylum Arthropoda; class Malacostraca; order Decapoda; family Portunidae; genus Scylla; species Scylla paramamosain. The sequence goes on from NC_087180.1 coordinate 8,551,501, forward strand.
TTTTCGTTTAATGTAGCCGCCGTACATAACGAAACATTTGTGTGTGTGTGTGTGTGTGTGTGTGTGTGTATGTGTGTGTGTGTGTGTGTGTGTGTGTGTGTGTGTGTGTGTGTG
>NC_087180.1:8566614-8581614 GCF_035594125.1 Scylla paramamosain
CCTGCAAAGAGAAAGAGAACATTTAGTAATGCAAGAATGACAACTACATAAAGTTGCTCATTATGTGTATAGTTATGTGTATTCTTTCATTTTAAGTAATAGTATTAAAAATCACTCAACAAATATATGAATGATTATATTACTGTTTTAGTAAACACACACCGAAAGTAGTGCTGTAATTTTTTCATATTACAGATGGAAAGACTGTAACCTCCCAGAACATTTACTTATATCAGGAAGTCACTCTCGAATGGTAAAGTAGTCTTTCTTCATGGACAAAATCACGCAAACTTACCAGAAACTTCATGGTTTCTCTGTCAAGCGGTCCAGAACTCCTGCTGAGGCTTCTGCGACCTGGATCGTTGTGCCGAAGTGAGTGTCGGAGCCTCTTTATATATACCAGCCAGCTGACAGAATCACGTGCACCTCTGCATTATGATTGGCCTTTCTGTGTGTTTTCGTTCTTCCTATTGGGCGAGGCAACTCTTATGATGACAGCCTCTATAGTACAAGGTCGCCTTCCTCATTCAAGGCCTCTCAGCCCCTTGCGCGCCCTTTTCATTTTCTCGTCGTTCCAGCTGCTCATGGAGACTCTTTTTGTCAAGTTGTACATCACCTTATATTTAACGATACAATGGGATGAACTCTGCAGGAAAAATGTTGGTGTCATATATAATGATACAAGTGTGTGGCGAGGACGTTATCGGGGTCAGTAGGTATTATACAAGCGTTAGGGGAGTGGACAGATGGGTGTTGCGTGTGTGTGGGGGACTCCTCCCTATCTTCGTCAGACTCCTTCAGACTCCTCCCACCCATTCCATTTTCTAGGTCTCCAGGCTCGAGCTGTCCGCCATACCAGCCAAAGCTCTCTCCAAGCACGCACGCACTCGCTGTCTGCAAACGGAAAACAATACACCAAGCGGCGCACGGCGATACCACTCTCACCTCACTTTATTTGTGATTCGCGTAACGTGTTAAGTGAATAAGTTTGATAGTTCTTACCATACCCTCCTGACATAGAGACCTGGTGAAAATGGAAGCGTTGTCAGTACACATTCATTTCACTTGACAAAACGAGAGACAGGAAGAGGACAGCATAATGCCGGCCGACAAGGCGCCGTACAATTCACCGGCAACTCACATTTAACGAACACCACAACATAGTATAAAGGACGGCACCTTTAAGCTTGACAAAAGGTGTCATCAAATACTCGAACATGCCACGCCCAGTACTAACTCCCAATCATCATCCGGTGTTGCTTAGCGGATACCCCATAACCAGTCACACCTTCACAAGTTTCTAGGTAGATCCCCTTATAGTTTAGAAACATCCTGAAACCATCCAGGGCAAGGAGGATCAGGATGAGCGGATAGATGATGTTTTTTTATTAATTTTATCTCTTCGTCTGTCAGTCAAGATCAATGCCGGCGTCGCCACTAATTAGCATGCTGTTTTCTTTTTAATGAGGGATATGAAGTAGAATGAAAAAAGCGTACTATCCTGTGTTTTCTTCATTACCATGTCGGGAAAGCAAGAAAAAAATCAGATACATTAGTACTATAATTATATTTAGGGAGGACAGTAGAATATGAACACCAAAAAGTTAAAAGAAAAGGAACATAAAGAGAAAGAAGAGAGATAGAGTGATGAAGAAAAGAGAACAGAAATCGAGTAAAAGAAATGAGAGACAGGTGAACAGACGAATGGACGGGGAAGGAGGCCAGTGGGTGTGGTGTGGGCAGGTGAGCGGCCTCGCAAAAAACACACCTGGCCCAGCACACTCGTCAAGGTCATCCGGTGTCCCTCCCTCCCCCATCAGCGATCCCATCCCCACTCTCCTTCATCCCCTCCTCACCGCCCCGCACCGGACCTCGCCTACCCTTTCACGCTCAATCCTTCCCCCTTTACTCATTCCCCCTCCTCTAGTTCCCATTACTCTATTTTTGTTACATTCTTCGTCTTGTTCCAGTTCTCTACTTCCCGCTGCTGTCCTTACCTTTTTTGTACCCCGATCCTGTTACCTCCCTCTCCACTTCTACGTCCTCTTCCCCTTCCCCTTCTCCTCCTCCCTTCTCCTAACCCCGGCCAGCCACCTTCCCACACACCTTCACTCCTCTCTTAATACACTCTCTTACTCAGGAAATTAGAAGTGCGTATGAAATTATGCTCATTAGATAAACACATATTAATAAAGTAATTGATATTGCCTTAAGCTCATTGCCTCCCTACAGAGAATGACGATAAAGCTAATGAATCTAAATACGTGGTTTGATATTAGTGAAGTTAATGTCACGTGAATTACAAAAAATTTAGAAATGGAAAAGTAAATATGACCTAAATTGCATTATTGTAAGTAATTTTAGTTTTTTTTTTTTCCGGGATACAAAAAGGTAAGGGTGCAGTTAATAACGCCAAGATATTACACGTTTGCCTCCTCTGACACAGTAGTTTAAAGAGCACTTGATCTTTTTCTTTTTTCTAATAAAAGAGGATGTGCTGATGAGCGTAGGGCAAAAAAAGAAGTGTAGGCAGAGGACTCTTTGGCATTAGTGTCTGTGATGTAGGAAGATGTAACGGGGATAGACATTATTTAGGCATTAACCTATACTAGAAAGTACACATGTTATTATTATTTACTTGAGAGACGTAGAACGACATAAAGGAAGTATTAGCAGTAGCAATAGTGCAGGAGGAGGGACAGGCACACAGCAAGGGAGAGAATGAGTAATATAGAGCCTTACCTTGGGCGAGAACATGAGAGTATTTGATGGGTTGTGTTCGTCCCCATACTTACCTGAGTTGTTTATAGAGCAGGTGTTATATGAGCAAGTATAGCGGTATTGGTGCTTGTTGTGGTAGTTGTGGTAATTGTAGTAGTAGTAGTAGTAGTAAGTAGTAGTAGTAGTAGTAGTAGTAGTAGTAGTAGTAGTAGTAGTAGTAGTAGTAGTAGCAGTAGTAGTAGTAGCAGTAGTAGTAGTAGTAGTAGTAGTAGTAGTAGCAGCAGCAACTAGTAGTAGTAGTAGTAGTAGTAGTAGTAGTAGTAGTAGTAGTAGTAGTAGTACTAGTTGTAGTAGTACTAGTACTAATAGTGGCGCTGTAGTGGTACTAGTAGTAGTAGCGCTATTAGTGATAATGATATTGATATTGATAAAAATAATAATGATAATAACAGCAGCAACAAGAACACCAGCAGGAACAACAGCAGTAGTAGTTGTTCTACAAGTATCAGTGTCATTGGTGACACAGTGATTCACATGCCACTGCAACTGTTTCCCCGTCAAGTCCTGTCCCCGTCCCTGCCACTGCTGCCCTGGGAAAGAAACACATTGCTGCAAGCTTCAGATGCTGTAACCGTAACATATCCAACGGACCGTTCACAGGACCTGAATGTAAAGTATATCCGCCTGTCGACCTGTTAGGCTTTACGCTGTGGTACCAAATTTCAAGGAAGTTTACGCTATCTTTTGTATCTTTATATTAGATTACTAAGGGATAACTTGCTAATGTTTTTGCCTTTACTTCCCAAAACAGTCATGTATTCTTGTTGGGGTCTCTGGTAAAATCTCCTATTTGTATTTGTACTTTTCTACATTTTTCGTATGTCAAAGAATTTAATTTATTCACATGTTTCCCATGGCAATGTGAACATACGACGTAATATTCTTGAAATGTTCTTGGTACTGTCACTGTTAACACCACTGTCACCTCATTCTGGATTCTACACTTTATGTCAAACGGTTTGCTGGAATTTAAGTATTTTTCCTTCACAATGACATTGGAGTGTGTGTTATACGTGTGTGATATACTATGGAATGTTCTTGGAAATATGTTGTCATTAGTCGTATTGACATCAGCGTCACGTCCTCCCCTCCATGCTCACGGCGATCAGTTCATAGATTGACTGAATAAAATGTTAAGAAATTAATGAATCTCAATCATGTGGAACGACATTAGCATTACATTCTCTCTCTCTCTCTCTCTCTCTCTCTCTCTCTCTCTCTCTCTCTCTCTCTCTCTCTCTCTCTCTCTCTCTCTCTCTCTCTCTCTCTCTCTCTCTCTCTCTCTCTCTCTCTCTCTCTCTCTCTCTCTCTCTCTCTCTCTCTCTCTCTCTTTCCGTTTCTCAAAGCGTGATCCAATTGTTTTTTGGAACTGAACTTTGCTTTATGATATTCTTTTCCCACCTGGCTGATACAAAAAAAAAAATAATGAGGAGGATATGTTCCGTAGTGTATCCTTGGGGCGCTGTGAGGATATCGTGCACCCTTCAGCAGGATCCTTTACCAATGATACACATTTTCTTGCACTGCCCTCTGCTGTGACCTCCCTTAATTTTTTTTCTTGAAATCTTACTTAAATGCAAGTAAAGTTACACACAACTACACACACACACACACACACACACACACACACACACACACACACACACACACACACACACACACACACACACACACACACACACACACACACCTGTTGACACACACCTGGCAGCCCACACATGACCTTGGTGTATCCACGTCTTGGACCCGTCAGCTGCCACTCCCTCTAGTAGGAGTCAATGGCGGAGGAGAGGAAGAGAGTAACTTCAATGTACTTCTCACCATGTGTTTCATATAAAAGAAAAAGCGAGTTTGGGAGACACATATAAATGGTAGAATGAAGGAGTAAGGAAGAGATATTAGGAAAAAAATGCTAAGGATATAAAAGAAAAGGTTAAGATGGAACACGGAAGAATATAAGGCTTGGAAATCTATGATGATAAAGAAAGAAAAACATAAAATAGTAAGAGGGGCATTCATCGTGATAGATTATTGCTTAACTTGACAGCCAGCAAGGAAGTAAGACAAATATGCTCTATGAATAAGAAAATAGATAAATAAAAGTGTGTGTACATGTGTATATCTATGTATATATTTATTTAATTTTCCTTCCATTGATGATGATAGTATGTAATAACAGTAATAACAGGAGCATCAGTATCAACAGCAACAGCAGTAACAGCACCACCAGCAGCAGTAGCAGCAGCAGCAGCAGCAGTAGTAGTAGTAGTAGTAGTAGTAGTAGTAGTAGTAGTAGTAGTAGTAGTAGTAGTAGTAGCAATAGTAATAGTAGTAGTAGCAGTAGTAGTAGTAGTAGTAGTAGTAGTATCCAAGGTCCTCAAAAATAGTGTCCCGTGTTCGCTCTGTGACTATTTTAGTAAAGACTTACTGAGTAGTAGTAGTAGTAGTAATAGTAGTAGTAGTAGTAGTAGTAGTAGTAGTAGTAGTAGTAGTAGCAGTAGTAGTAGTAGTAGTAGTAGTAGTAGTAGTAGTAATAGTAGTAGTAGTAGTAGTAGTAGTAGTAGTAGTAGTAGTAATAGTAGTAGCAGTAGTAGTATTGGCAGCAGTAGAAGTAGTAGTGGCAGCAGTTGTAGTGCTATTATTAGCAAAATAATAGCTAGTGCTATTACCACCACCACAACCTCTTCCTTTACTACGACTACTACGGTACTTCTAATGACTGTCGCTGCTGCTGCTGCTGCTGCTACTACTACTACTGCTTACTGATACTGCTTATTACTGTTATTGTCATCACCATCATTACTCCTACTACTACTACTACTACTACTACTACTGGTAGTCTGATTACCAATGCTATTATCAGCATTATTATTTTTTCATGAATGTTGTTTGATAAAATTAGTTATAGCAGTAACAGGAACAGCAGCAGCAGCAGCATCAGTAGTAGTAGCAAAAGTAGTGGTAGTAGTAGTAGTAGTAGTAGTAGTAGTAGTAATGGTGATGGTAGAAGTAGTAGAAGTAGTAATAGCAGTAGTAATAGTAGTAGTAGTAGTAATAGTAGTAGTAGTAGTAGTAGTAGTAGTAGTAGTAGTAGTAATGGTGATGGTAGTAGTAGTAGTAGTAGTTGTAGTAGTAGTAGTAGTAGTAGCAGTAGTAGTAGTGGTAGTAGTAGTAATAGGAGTAATGATGGTGATGATGATAATAGTAATAAGCAATATCAATAGTTTTAATAGCAGTAGTAGTAGCAGCAATCATATTGACGAAGGTCTTAGTAATAAGAGCGATATTAATAATAATAATAATAATAATGATAATAATAATAATAATAATAATAATAATAATAATAATAATTACGTTATTTTTTATCAGTACAATATTATTACTTTTATTATTATTATCATTATTATTATTATTATTATTATTTTTATTTTTTTTTATTATTATTATTATTATTATTATTATTATTATTATTATTATTATTATTATTATTATTATTATTATTATTATCATTATTATTATCATTATCATTATCATTATTATTATTATTATTATTATTATTATTATCATTATTATTATTATTATCATTATCATTATCATTATTGTTATTATTATTATTATTATTATTATTGTTATTATTATTATTATTATTACTACTACTACTACTACTACTACTACTACTACTACTACTACTACTACTACTACTACTACTACTACTACTACTACTACTACTATTATTACAATATTATTATTGCTATTTATTTATTTTTTTTATAAAAATTATTTTGCTGCTGATCATGATGTTGGTAATAATGATAAAGATGACGATGATGATGACCATAATAATGATAATGATAATAAAAACAACAACAACAACAACAACAACAACAACAACAACAACAACAACAACAGTACAACAACAACATCTTCATCATCATCGTCATCGTCATCATTATCATCATCATCAATAAAAGCAATAACAATAATAACCCATTCAACAACAATTACTCTAAAATTACATATTTAAAAAGTACGAGACTAAGGGAAAAAGCAAAGTTTTAGACAATCACTTTTACTTTCACACTCAAATGGTCACAGAATGCAGCTCGCTCCTTCCTGCTTTGCGCTGCCCCGCCTCTCCCCGCCCCTGCTGGCCTGCTCCGCCCCTTGTTGGCATTACGGTGGTATTGGGGTGGTGTGGATTGAGTCGCCACCGGTTCTCCTTGATGACCTGTGCGGGACCGAGAGACGGGGAGGAGAAGGAGGAAGAGGAAAGGGTAAGAGAGAAGGGCAGGGTGTGAGAACGTGATTTTTTTTTTTTTTTTTTTGTTGCTTGACGAATATTTGTTGCTCGGTGTTTTGTTTCAGCTTGTCTAGTTTATCTGGAAGGATTTTTTTTTTTACAATCTATTTATTTATTTTTTTTCGTATCTCCCTCTTTTTTTTTTTGTATTGCTTGTCTTCCTTCTTTTTTACTTGTCCGTCTGTCCGTCCGTCCGTCCGTCCGTGTGTGTGTGTGTGTGTGTGTGTGTGTGTGTGTGTGTGTGTGTGTGTCTTTGTGGGCATGCAAGTGTTTGCTTTCAGCTCCTTGTTTGATACTGTTATCGTTCAATCATCTAAGCAATTATGGAGTTGTTGATCTTGTCTTTTTGCAGTATGTATGTGGTGTCTTTTATCTGTTAGTAATTTGCCTTCATAACTTCACCTTAAGCATCTTTACCAACCTTTAGTTTACCACCGCTTAGTAGTAGTAGTAGTACCACCGCGTACCTTATACGTACATGTGCTTACAGTAATATTTCCACTGTAATCCTTGTTAGTTTATTTTCTTTATTCGAACCGTGGTAATTGTAAAAAGGTAGTCAGGAAAGTTACACAAAATTCCGCTTCTCTACTCACCGCCTCAAATCTTCACAACATCCTCATATTTCAAGAGTCCAGGCCACTTCAAGTCATCGTCTCATTCCCTCACGAAATTCTCGCACCTTCACTGTCCTGTTCATGTTCAAATTATCCTCAGTATCGCGTCTGTCACCCTTCTTTACTCCGGAAGGTATCAGACGAGGGAAGACAAAGACGTGTTGCAAGCTCTACAAAATCTTCCCACATTCCCCTCCACCTCAGAACGCTATTGAGGGAGAAGGAGGAAGAGTGACGGGAGTGCTTAGTAATGGCGAAGCAGAGCGAGAATTAAAGAGGGAGTGATGTAGTCCTTGGATGCATACTCTCTTCACTAGGGCAAACTCACTTGTTACCCGACCCACGTCGCCCCTTTTGCCGAGCGTGTGAATGAGGCGAGAACTGAAGAGGGAATATAATTGTGGTAGCAAATATATGTGAAAGGATGCCAACTTTTTATTTAATGCAGCCATTTATTCTTTATGATCCTCCTCTATCTCAGCGTGTGGTCGGTTGTTATGGCCGAAAATTCGCACATGGCTAAACAGATCTTGGTAATGGTGGCGCGGCGCTGTTACTGGTCATGATATCATTTCCCAGCACAGACACGGCAGGAGGTAAGAAGATTGCACGTCACTGATTAACGAAAACAAACTTCGAAATAACCGCTAGTTTTATGACCCAGTCGAGACGCTGATATCACCCTGACAGTCCTCTCTTAACGGTAAGTCAGAGTGTACCTCTAATGCCCCACCGCGGAAGAGAACACCCGCAACTATGTTATATATTGCATGGAGACCGCCAGACCACATGCCAGCAGGCCCTGTCAGGCAAACAAATGACCATCTTCATTATTCTCATTGGGCTCATTAATTACGTGGATAATGTGACGCATCGCAGCGAATATAGGTAGGTGCCCGGACTGTTTGTGGTGTCCTGCGGTGTGCCAGAGGGAGTTACCGGGTTAGGACACAAGGACACTCACAGGCCCTTGTTGACGCAAGTGCCTGATCCAGTCATGACCTTCCTTCTTCCTCAACCTGGACGGCATTTCCAACGTTTCGGTGCCTTATTTTGAATACATTTAACCCTTTTACTTCTGTTGGCATCCTTCATTAACCTCCTCAGCACTGTAAAAATAATTCACATGGAGACAGAAAAGACAAAACAAAGAATAAGAAATTTTATCTTTTTTTTTTTTTTAACTACAGAAGTATTTAAGAGAGTTTATAAAAGTCTTAAAAGTTGTTGGTGAGCAAAGGAAAAACCTTTATAGCGATAAAATAGTTAAAAGGCTAAGGAATAGTGATAGTCTAACAAAAATTCTATATCATCAATGAAAAAACACTTACGAAGAATTCAAGAATCAGCTTTGAGCGTTTTTGTAAATAGTTCTTGTGAGAGTCATAGGTAATGAAGACTGCGGTTCCTTATGTTTAACTCCCATAGAGTTTTGTTGCACTAGGATGTCCATGAATCTTCCCTCTGCCCTACAGAAAAAAGGTTGTGTTTATGAGAGTGGCGTGTAGATTAATTGCATGCATTCATTTAATTGTTATTCTAATACGGTAACTAATGATTCAAGCTTATTATTTTCTTGCGTTGTAAAGATAAATAATCAAAAGATAGTTTCAGAAGACAGAAGCTCTTTAATGCAGTGTTGTTAAGATCACCTTTACAATGAGAGCAAATAACTCCTGTGTGCAGATTAACCTCCATGATCACCTGAGTGGGCGCTGTGTTCGCTTGACAAGAGAGAGAGAGAGGCGCAGGTAAACACAGACACAAAAGAGAAAGAAAAGGTTCCACTGATACATTACATACGAGATGCAAGTCATTCTCTGGTTGTCTTATCTGATGGAGCGGCCTCTTTCTCCTCCTCCCTCGTCTCCTCCTCCTCCTCCTCCTCCTCCTCCTCCTCCTAGTAAAACAGGTTCCTTCTATAAATACCATCAGACGCGGTTAGCAGCTAATTTTGTGTTCATGTGCTCACATAATCCTCCTTCTCCTCCCCCTCCTCCTCCTCCTCCTCCTCCTCCTCCTCCTCCTCCTCCTCCTCCTTCTCTTCCTCCTCCTCCTCCTCCCTCCTCCTCCTCCTCCTCCTCCTCCTCCTCCTCCTCCTCCTCCTCCTCCTCCTCCTCCTCCTCCTCTACCTTATTCCATATTGTTCCTAACATACTCGCTATTTAATGTCACTCATACTACACCTGTGCTCAGTGTCCCACCTGCCCTCCCCCTCTCTGCCCTTCCCTTCCTGTTAGGTTAGGTTAGGTCTCCTGCCCCCTGCCTCTCTCACCGCTTCATACTTTACTTTCCCTCTCCGTACCTTCCCGCTCCCTTGCCCACGAGTCTTGCCTTTCCCAAGAGCCGCCGCCGACACCCTCGCTATCACCTCCATTCATCCTTCACCTCCTTATCCTCCACACGTTCCTGGCCTATCACTCCGTCACCTTCATCCATCCTCATCACCTTCACCCTCTCCTCCCCTCCTACTCATCTCTCACATTCAGCATGCATGCTTCTCGTTCTACATACTATTTTTTTTTTTTTTTTACGTGTTGAGATTCCTGATATGAGAAGACCTGTTTACTGCCCCATTCCATCCGGGCCTCATTACACACGAGTACTTGCTTCAGTAACGTGGTGCTTCCATTTCTCTTCACTCAGTAGGAGAGAGGCAGAGTTGATTTCGACTTCCCTTATATGTACGAGTATGTGGCTCCTTACTCACATTCATTGGCCTCTTTTGTTTCTCTCATGTCTTGCACTAATTGGAGTCATAAGCCATCGGTGAATCACTAACAGAATTCTGCCATGGCTGGCTCTCGAATACGTCGATCCTACGTAAGGTGAAAATGTTGGGAGCCATATATAGCACCGTTTACTTTTATCATTGGGTGATTAATGCAAAGTGCGAAGGATGAGATTTTTGAATGTGGACGCTCCTTATTGAAAAATTATTTGCTCCGGACGCACGTTCTATAAAAAGTTGTTGAGAGAAAGAAAATGGGAAGTTAAATATGTGTTTAACGTTATGAGAAACATCCTTAGATTTAATGGTTCAGAGAGAGAGAGAGAGAGAGAGAGAGAGAGAATCTTATCACAGTAGCCTTTTGGGACGAAAAAGCCAAGACATGGATATCTACTATTACAACATACAGTATGCTACTGTTAGCACCACCACCATCACCATTAGTACTACTACTACTACTTCCATTACTACTACTGCTGCTACTACTTCTACTACTATTACTACTACTACTACTACTTCTACTACTACTACTACTTCTACTACTACTACTACTACTACTACTACTACTACTACTACTACAACTGATGCTGATAACAATAATAATAATAATAATAATAATAATAATAACAACAACAACAACAATAATAATAATAATAATAATAATAACAATAATAATAAAGAGAGTAACAATGATGGAAGTAACGAAAACAGTAATAACAACGATAGTGACAATTAATAATAATAATAATAATAATGATAATAATATTAATAATAATAATAATAATAATAATAATAATAATAATAATATTGATAATCATAATGATAATAATAATAATAATAATAATAATAATAATAATAATAATAATAATAATAATAATAATAATATTATTATTATTATTATTATTATTATTATTATTACTTTTTTTTATTATTATTATTATTATTATTATTAGTAGTAGTAGTAGTAGTAGTAGTAGTAGTATTGTTACGTCCCAAACACTCACACACACGAACCCACACACAAGTACCCATCCCACTGTGGGCGCGCACATGAGCTGTGAGATGGTAGTAGATGAAAGTGAGAGGCCTGTGTCTACATGAAAAACTGCTACTGCTGACCAAGCTCCATCCACGTGACCCCTTTTTATGAAGGTCATAGTGGGCCTGGCGCTGGGAATAACAACAACAACCCTCGTGGGAAGCGAGGACAGACCAGGACAGAAACAAGGTATCTCTGGTGAGCGGAGGCCGTGTGCTCAGTGACCTCCGCCTTCAGGAAGCCTCCGTCAGCATCTCCGTCAGTGCCTCGCGGAGGATCGACTCCGCGGCGCGGCGGACATTCCCCGTCGGCGCCTCCGTCACCGACCCCTCCGGCATCCCGGGGGATGGTTGGAATGTGTTACAGGAATGGACAGTGTGCAGGGAGCTAGTTTGACATCCGCAAGTCCGCGCAGCAGCGCACCGACCCAAGTGTCATCTGGTGCACCGGACAACTATACAGAAGTCGAATGCCATCCTTCACCAACGAACCTCGACAGACACCAGCGGTGACCACCCCAACCAGTCTGGCCGGTGAACCAGAGCCACAACGCCCCTCCTGCACGACCCTGCCGGTAACTCTGCCCAGGGAAGGTAGTGCAGTCGACGGTGGAGGACGGCTCTCTCACGTCCCGGCCACCGCGGGAGCAACATCATCAAAGGAGAGGTACCCTAGTCTACCCGGTGACCCAGAGCCACAAGGACCCTCCTGCACGCCCCTACCGGCACCTCTGCCCAGGGAAGGCAGTGCAGTTGACGGTGGTGGACGGCTCGTTCACGTCCCGGCCACCGCAGGAGCAACATCGTCGAGGATGATGTAATCCAACTCAAGGCATGATTGGGCGGGCCGACAGGTGACCCTGGGGGACCCTGCTGTACTGCGGGGGCCCCATGGGGGGACAGGGAGGGTGCCCCCCCCCGGCATAACCGGGGGAATTACCGGCCTATAGAAGTGTAGAGTGTACACGTGCCCAACCCGACACCTGGAGGTAGAGGTGTCGGGAGTAAAGACATGCCATGCCATTAGCCGATCGGATAGAACGTAGGTTAGTGGTGGGGGACGGCAACCCCTAAGGAGTCGCCAGTTGTTACCCGTTATCCCCCCGGTGGGGCGTAACAATTATTATTATCATTATTATTATTATTATTATTATTATTATTATTGTTATTATTGTTAATATCATCATCATTAGTAGTAGTAGTAGTAGTAGTAGTAGTAGTAGTAGTAGTAGTAATAGTAGTAGTAGTGGTAGTAGAAGGAGGAGGAGGAGGAGGCAGTAGACACCTGCCGAAACGATAATTACTGCCAGTGAGGTCTTAAGCAGTGCACCAGGAGAAACTGTGAACTTTTCGTTAAACCCAGCTGTGACCTCACTTAACGTTTCCCTTTGTGCCTCACAACACAAGGGTGCAGTCACAGCCTGCTCTCTAAAGGCAACTCTCTTACGTCACTCAAAACTACAAGCACCTGATTACACACACACCCTCCAATCAAAATTCAAAATTATCGCGGCGACTCCTGTACCAGCCTCAGAGTCTTCATCTGGCGAGGGACCACAAATGTCCCCAGGTCGGACTGCTCTTCTGGTATCGAGCCTAAGTGTCTTGACACCCCCCCCTCAACTTTTTCTTCACTAACTTCTGCAACATTCGCGGTCAAAGATCAAATTTTCAGCTTGTAGAACACCACATCTCCTCTACTAAACGTCAACTCATCATGTCTGAGGCAACTGATAGTAGCCCATTTTCTGTTCCCTCCTACTTTCTATATCCTCATTTTCAATCCAAAGCTGGATGTTGCGATTGTGTGCGCAACGACTTAACCTGCTCTCGTGCCAATGCTTTTGAATCTTCAGAATTTTTCCCCATCTGGCTACGACTAGAATCACCCTTAATCTAAATTTATATGTGCTGTACAACTCTCACCTAACTCCTCCGACTATAAGAAAATCTTTGACTAATTAACTTCCAAAGTGGAGCACATCCTTGACACTCTTCCCTTTTGTGGAGATCTCCAATCTTGGAGACTTCAATGTTCACCACCAGCTTTGGCTTTCCTCTCCTTTCACTGACCATCCTGTTGAACTAGTCTTTAACTTTTCTATCCTCCACGACCTAGAGGAACTGGTCCAACACCCTACTCGTATTCTTGACCGTCTTGGAGATATGCTCAACATTCTTAACCTTTTCCTAACCTCTTATCCTTCTGCTTATGCTGTCAACCTATCTTCTCTGTTGGGCTACTCCAATCACAATCTCATATCTGTATCTTGTCCTATCGCTCCAATCCCTCCTCAGGATCCCCTAAAGCGGAGGTGCCTCTGGCGTTTTGCCTCTGCTAGTTGGGGGTACCTGAGAAGGCATTATGCTCATTTTTCCTTGGAATGACTACCGTCTCTGTGTGCTGGGCGTATAACAGTGATGATAGTGTCTGGCATGGAGGCCTACATTCCTCACTCCTTCTCTCGATCTAAACCCTGGATTAACACAGCCTACTCTCGTGCTATACATGATAGAGAGATGGCCCACAAAGGATACTTGAGCCTTCCATCACCTGAATCTGATGCACTTTATACTTTCCGGAATCATGCCCGGAATACCCGGATTTATACCCGGAATCATGCCAAGACTTCTCAAACTCGCCAAAATTCCTTCATTAATAGAAAGTGTCAAAATCTTTAAACATTTAACTCGCCTCGTGACTTCCGGAACCTAGCCAAAAACATCTCCAATAACTGCTTTTTTTTGTCTTTTCCTCCTTTATTTCATTCTGATGGCACCACTGCCATTTCATCTATCTCCAAAGCTGAACTCTTCGCTCAAACCTTTCCTAAAAACCATACCTTCGATGATTTAGGGCTTGTTCCTCCCTCTCCTTCACCCTCTGACTACCTCACGCTATCCACTGAAATCCTTCCCAGTGATATTTTCCAAGCCATCGCTGGCCTAAACCCTCGGAAGGCTTATGGACCTGATGGTGTTCCTCCAATTCCTTTCCTAATCTGTGCTTCCGTGCTCGCACCCTGCCTAGTCGAACTCTTTTACCTCTGTCTATCAACATCTACTTTCCATCTTGCTGGAAGTTTGCCTACATTCAGCTTGTTCCTAAAAAAGGGTGACCGCTTTAATCCCTCATATTGCCGTCCTATTTCTTTGATTTCCTGCCTATTTATTTATTTATTTTTTTTTTTAATGTATCGTCAACATGAAGATCCTTAAATATTTATCACTTCACAACACTGATCGCCAGTATGGGTTCCGTTATTTTCGCTCTACTGGTGATCTTCTAGCTTTCCTTACTGAGTCTTGGTCATCCTCTTTTAGAGAATTTGGTGAAAGTTTTGCTGTTGCCTTAGACATATGAAAAGCTTTTGAAAGAGGCTAGCACATAGCTTTCATTTCCAAACTACCTTTCTATCTATCTTTTTTCTATGTAACTTCATCTCAAGTTTTCTTCCTGACCATTCTATTACTGCTATGGTAGATGGTCACTTTCTTCTCCTATATCTATTAAGTAGTGTTCCTCAGGATTC
>NC_087180.1:8591614-8679114 GCF_035594125.1 Scylla paramamosain
ATTTAAGGTGTTTCATGAAGTACTATAAAAGAACGTTTCATAACGTTTGATAACTGACTTGCTTTTAGAAGATGCTTAAGCTTTGATATTTACTCCAAATAACGAGTACTTTATAAATTGGAGTTCAAAAGAAATATTAAATAACTTGAATATTATATGTAGCTCTTGTGGCTCACAAAAATCATAACCTTGACCTACATATTTAGTTTATTCAATAGTCGTGACGCGTAGGCAATTGTGTGCTAACAGTAATTAAACCTTTAATTGTTCTGATCAGAAAATCTGCATTCTTGACTGATTCCAGTTTAACAGGTTGCTTTGCTTTCTCTTTTTTTTTTCTTTTTTTTTTATTAACTTTAAGAATGTGTGGTGGATGTGTCGTTTCCTCGTGCCAGAACAGGATAAGGGCAAGCGCTTTTGAACGAAAAAAAAAAAAAAAACATTTGTATGACGATGTTTCCCTTTCGACGCTGTTACTTGTCAGACTAATTATAATGCCCTGGTACAAGTGTGAACGGCGGTGTTTCTATAATTTTATTGGTGAAATGAAGGAAAAATTTAGCCTGAAACGTGGTCATGAAAGGCAAGGATCCCATTAAAGGAATCATTTAAAGGCAGTATCCCTTCTTGGTAGTAGAAAGTAGTTATTAGAATGGTTCCTTAAAGTGTGTGATGCTCCGCTCGGCATTCGATTTGGCATCCCGTCACGTCCTCCGATGTTCGTTCTGTCTATTATCACATATGTGCAACCGTGTGTGTGTGTGTGTGTGTGTGTGTGTGTGTATGTTCGTGAGTAAGCACATGTTTCAAACTCTATAATGAGCAACCTCGTCATACTTTAATTTTGTTTATTGTTCTTATCTGTTGTCGTTAAATTCCCAACTATTGTAGCTAATGCATTTTATTAAGCCCTTAGATTCTCTTGTCCTGGCTTGAAATTTTTACACATATTTCTAGTACTTCTAGGGTTTTAATGTACTAGTCATCCATTTATGGCCGGTAATGCAAGGGAATAACGATAACACAGTCTCTCAGGATCGGTTTTCACCCACATTTTGCCTTATGCATTTCGAACGTACATGAAATACATATATGAATATTTTGTCTAGTTATGTCCGTCTTTTTAGAGCTATCATTCATTTTAAAGAAAGGAGATAATACATTAATGTGAGGCTATTGTCCAGTCAGCCTGACTTCAGTTGTAAGTAAATTAGTGTAAGCTGTAATTACGAGAAACGATTGTGAACATTTCGACAAACATAGGTTGGTGAAGGATTCAAGCATGGCTTCACGAAGGAAAGTCAGGCTTTATGAACATGTTAAGGTTTTATAGTGAAGTATCAAAGAGGCAGCAGATAATGGGGATAATCTTGAACAAATTTAGGGGCCACTGGAGAGATGGAAACGTTATAACCTGGATTACGACATGGTTGAACAACAGGCAGCAGAGAGGTACAATTAATGGCTGCAAATCGGAGCTGGGACAGCTGGGGTGTACAGGAATAAATTTAAGGACTATTATTTTTTTTCTAATATATATCAATGGTTTAGATAATGGAACTACTACCACTACTGATATACTTGCAGAGGAAACGAAGACATATAGATTAGTTAAGTCGGATTCCCTGCAGAGTCTTATATAGCCTGAGTGATTAGACAGATAGATGGAAAATACAGTTCAATATTAGGAAATACAAAGTTATTAGTGCAGGTAGAACATACACATAATAAATACAAAATAAAGAACTAAATTCTGATAAGATAAGAGCGTGAAATATATTTAGTCGTCACTATTAACTCATTTACGTCAGAGAAAACAACGTATGGAGTCCAGAAGTAGCCCTCACCGTGTATTGATTAGGATTCATCTTTGAGAGCTTTTAAAATAGAAGTCAAGAAGTTATATTAAAGCTATATTTAGCACTGGTCAGACCTCATCTGGCCTGCGCTGTGCAGTTCTGGTCCCCCTATTACAGAAGGAATAAAGGTCTGTTTTTAAGTCAATACAGAGGAGAATGACTAAGGAGGTACGAAGGAGGTGATATATTCCTTTACAGAGAAAATTGAGATGCTTTTAAATTTGCATTCGTTAGAGAAACGTAATTAAAAGTGGAATATGAAAGAGGAATATCAGTGGCATAGGGAATATCACAAGGATGATATAAAGAAATTCCTTAATGTTAGCAATCAGGATATGACCAAATGTAACGGGTTAAATCTAGATATAGTTGGAATTCGAATATATATAGGAAGATATTGGTTCTCAATAGTGGTAGTTGACTGGAACAGGCTTAGTACTTAAGCTGTCGCTGCCGAGTCACTAAGGAGTTTTAAAGGAAGACCTGATAAATTTATGGACAAGGATAGTAGATGGATATGAAGGGTGTCCCGCGAGTTAAGGTGCATACTTCGGGATTTGATAGTTCAAGTAATTATAATACGAAAATACGTTATACACATGCTGTGTTTTGTTTTATTTTGCATTAACGTGTAAGTTGTGTGTTGCAGGAGCCGCTCGCCTGGATGAACCTCCGTCTCCTTTCTTACCTCCTCGGCTGGCTACGTACGTACCCAAGTGCCGACGCGCGGCATTAAGCGATCACTTTATGTGTACAATCTACGCTGTCAAAGCCTTACAGGAAAGAGCAAATGACATATTAAATATCTGTATGTGTCAGTGAAGAAAATATACATGTAACACACCAATACAGTGGTTATTAAATATGTCTCATGCAGAAATTACCACTTGTGGCCCCAGAAACTAAATCAGTCAGTCAGAAACTACCACGTATAAGCCTTCTGGTTTTTGCAGCTTGTCTTATGTTCTTAACTTGTAATGTTCCAAAAGTGTTGAACCATGAACAGCAATTTCTTTAAGGTTCCAACAAGTAAAATATTTCTTTAAAAATTTTATATCAATTTCATATTTATTTGAAATTTACATTTAATTATGAAGTCAGCATCAGTTGCTGTGTTGAAGATGTGGCTTCGTGTTCATGGTGACGCAGAGGACACCTCGATGACAGGGCAGGGTTGTGAGTGGAGTGCATGAATTTACTCGAAGAACTGTATGGCAATTCCATCGTAAAATAGAGCGCTCGATGGCGACAGCGATGCTAGGAGGAAGCTGGTGCAGCTGCCCGTTGGTGGTGATGTAGCCTTAGAAGCTCCTGAGAGCGTCGATAAGGGGGGAGGAACGTTTCTTACGGAACTGGACGTTATCACCGTTGGAGAGAACGGCGCCAGCCTTTGTCATGAGGACGATTTCCACACCAGGAGGAAGCTGCCTCTGTTGTCCGCCCACAAAGATCACGCCGGAAGGTCCCTGCAAGTCCACTTCACGCTTGGTGCGGGCGGCGGGAAGTTTATCTCGGGTCAGCTGCACGTGCTTACCGTCAGCAGTGATGACGCCAGAAGGCCCGATCAGAAGGATGTTTTCGGCCTGGTCGTGACTGAACTGGATGTTCACACCGTCGGGCATAACGATGCCAGTTTTCATATACTGGGCTTGGGCTCCCACCGCCATCAGACACAGCACTATCTGTAAAGGAAAACAGTTTAGAATATCAACCTCAATGTTATAGGATCAGTTGTTTTTGGGCCAAGCATTTCCTCGTCAACAGTGTTGTGTGTTTCCCATCCTTCCACCTCAACTGAGCCCTGAATGACGAGTTGACATCTTCGATGAATCCACGAATACTTTCAGGTAGTGAAAATCTACTGATATCGAGTGAACGAAGGACTGCCAGACTGTCACCCGCTATCACACCGCAGAACAAAGTTTCCGGTGATGAGGAAGTGCTTCAAGCGAAAAATGTCATTTTTGGACTCACCAGAAATTTCATGGTGGCTAATGTGAGGTCCTGCATAATTCCTTGGCGGTCACTGCCTGGACTGTGAGGCACTGTGCCACTGACCAACTTATATATTCGCCATGTTTGTACTGACCCGTTGTCCTTTATACCTATCGTTATCCTTCTTTGCTCTTAAAATCAGAGCCACGAACTTTGACATACAAGCAAAGTTGCGGTGCAGACCAGTTTTGTTTGCATCAGACGAGGGGTATTTTTCTAGTAATATGTTAGTTATCTGGCAGCTTTTCTTTGTTCACCTGTCTGGAAGCATTGTCTGTGAATTCCGATTGAGGATCTAAATAAATGACATTGACATTGCGGGAAAAATAGGCCTTCCTGAGTGCCTTCTAACAAGGGTTAAATCTCTCTCTCTCTCTCTCTCTCTCTCTCTCTCTCTCTCTCTCTCTCTCTCTCTCTCTCTCTCTCTCTCTCTCTCTCTCTCTCTCTCTCTCTCTCTCTTCTTCTCTTCTTCTCTCTTCTCTCTCTCTCCTTCTTTCGATGCTAATATTAAAGATAATATAAATGCTGTGACAAAGCGAGGAAAAAAAAAAAAACAGAGCTAGTTTGACAAAATAGTTAATTATATGTTTCTAAGTGACATCGGCTTGTTAACTTTATCAGTGGTAAGAATAATTGCAATGGTGTTAAGGACGTCTCCCTTAACGCGATCGCCGCACTGCCTGATGCATTATTATTATTATTATTATTTTTTTTTCAGAAGAAGCAATTTTCCAGCGTCGAAACGTTACTCAGCTGCAGCCGTCACGTAGTGCGAGCGCCATTGTGCTCATGTTATTACCAACTTAACGTTATTAAGATACCTCATATCAAGGAAGAAAACAATTACTGAATATTATTATATAATGCCGAAATGTTACACACACACACACACACAAACACACACACACACACACACACACACACACACACACACACACACACACACACACACACACACACACACACACACACACACACACACACACACACACACACACACACACACACTGGCGATCTGTTCTTTATTGATAATTTTAATAGAAAATTTCACATTTCATCTCTAGCTAAAACAGCTTCTATAAAGACACGTTCTGAATCGTCTCAGCCACCTCTGGTGCTAATTCTGGAGTTTCTACTCACACTGCTCTTCTAGACAAGGTTAAATAAAAAGCATTTCGTTTTATCAACTTCTTTTCTTTAACTGCCTTTAGCCTCTTACTCTCATTGCCGCAGTGTTGCATTTACTGCTATCTTCTACCGCTTTTTTCACCCTAACTACTCTTCTGATCTTGTTACCTGCATGCCTCCCCTCCTCCGGCTGCCTCTCAGCACAAGACCTACTTTCTCTCACCCCTACTCTGTCCACCTCTCTAATGCAAGAATTAAGCAAAATTTTCAGGCATTGATCCCTTTTTCTGGTAAATTCTGTAACTCTCCGCCTGCTTCTGTATGTCCTGCTTCTTATGACTTGAACTCTTTGGAGAGGGAGGTTTCAAGACACTTACCCTTTTTTACTTTCTTTAGGGCCTGGCACCTCAGTGGGGCATTTTTTTTCATTCTTATTGTTTTCTTAGGCCAGTGTTCCTTTTACAAAGAAATATATATATATATATATATATATATATATATATATATATATATATATATATATATATATATATATATATATATATATATATATATATATATATATATATATATATATATATATATATATATATATATATATATATATATATATATATATATATATATAATATTATGCACCATGTCTCCTTACAGAGTCCGTAAGAGTTGCATTATAGGTTTAAATATCAGATCAATACTGTGATTTGCTTAACTGTCATGAGCAAACTGTGACATTATCATTAGCAAGTAACTAAGTATCAGTGTTGACGATGATGAGATTAGCAGTATTATAAAGATTATGACGATGACGGGAATACAGTTCAATGTTCTTTCCCTTATTTGAAAGAAAGGTAAACAAACCCAAAACATGAAATCTTTTTTCTATCTACGTAATGCTCAATCATTCTGGAGTTATATCTGAGTCATTACATTTTGTCTACATAATCTTGCAACGCTTCTTCATGTTCTTATTATCATTAAAGTCTGTATAAACACAGTAATTGCCTCATTGCCCTTTGGTATCAGTGGAGAAGGCAGTGTAACTGCAGAGAAGTAAAATATTTCATTAATTTCGCTGCATTTAGATTTATTTTTTGTCTACTTTTATTTGTTTAGTGCCACATGAATCCTTTGTAGTGGTGCATGAAATTCAGCGGATTTTTTTTTTTTTTTCGCGAAGTGCAAATTAAATGTTCGAGCTGTTATTGTCACTTGGTATAGGGACCGCCATGAAACAGGTGGGACCGCGCGCAGTTTGGAGACCACGGGGTCGACAGGCACACGAGTTGGAATCCTGGCCACTGTTCTAGGGTAGGAAGGACATCAACTCGGGGTAATATTTCCCAAATGCCAAATCAAAGGCCTTTCGTTAGGAGGCACCGTCCTGGCCCTGATAGACTAAGGAAACTTGCCCTAAGACGGGGAAAAAACTATCAGTGGTTTACAAATGTTAACATTCTTCACTTTTGTAACTATTTATCTTATTAACTCAAAGAAGATAATGCTATAAAGAAAGTCCAAAAGTAATGATTAGTTTCAATGTATAGTGTCTGCCATTCATTTTAATTTTTCTTGGTTCACCACCCTTTGTTTCCTGCTCTGCTTCTATATCCATTTACATTACTCATTGCCAATAGCCTATAGATTTTCCTGTCTACATATTTTCATTGTTTCATACATTTCTGTGTCCCTATTTACATTTGCTCGAGAGATTGCTTTTTCAGTGAACAGAACACTTCTACAGAAAATAATAAAACGTATAAATGTTGTCTACGGCTGACTAATACAAGTGAGAAATAGATCGAAGTTAAGACTGTTACTTAATTCCGGTGTTAGTATTTTATGATATAGTTAATTCATTTACATTCCTACAGACAATTCAGCGATGCCTCCCGGAAACGACTGCTTTGTAATATATATATATATATATATATATATATATATATATATATATATATATATATATATATATATATATATATATATATATATATATATATATATATATTATAACTTGTTGGAAAAGATAAATACCCCACAAAAAAGTGGCAATATATTTGCAATGTACTTTTCTCATGACGAAGATAAAAAAAAAAAAATCTATTGCCTGAACCCACGAGACAGAATATTTATGGTACATCATTTGTCTCACAAAACCAAATGTGTTAGACCATTGGATCGTTAGCAGTATTTGTTTAAATGCTGCAAGAAGCGAAGGGTTTAAATTAAAAATGTTGTGTAAGTTTTGAATTTATGGAATATTTACATAGAAATCCAAGAAGTCTAGGTCAGTGGATATGCTGACGCTGGTGTGGCTTTCTGCACTTTTTGTCAGATCGGTAACAAGGCGGAGTCGTCAGTGGGAGAAATGGAATTACCGGAAGAACTGGATTGCAGTTCCATCAGAAAGGAGGGCGCTGGAATCTCCCTCGATGGCGACAGTGACGCCTGGAGGAAGTTGGAACAGCTTCCCGGTGGGTGTGATGTAGCCTGAGGGACCCTTGATAGAGTCAATGAGGGGGGAGGAACGCTTTTTGCGGAACTGGACGTTGTCACCATTGGAGAGGACGGCGCCAGCCTCTGTCATGAGGACGATTTTCACACCAGGAGGAATTTGCCTCCTCTGTCCGTCCACAAAGATCACACCGGAGGGTCCCTGCAGCTGCACTTCACGCCTGGTGCGGGTGGCGGGAAGTCCATCTCGGGTCAGCTGCACGTGCTTGCCGTCAGCCGCGATGGCGCCAGAGGGCCCGATCAGAAGGATGTTCTCGGACTGGTCGTGAGTGAACTGGACATTGATGCCGTCGGGCATAACAATGCCATGTTTCCCATACCCGGCGTGGGCACCCACCGCCATCAAACACAACACTACCTGTAAAAGGAAACTTTTCATTTAGAATAGTGACTCCATGCTCCCACCACAACAGAACACTATATTTGTTGATATCCTCGGTGCTTAATAGGTACACGTGGGTCCTCCACGGTCCCGCTAATTAAATTGTGCCGCCTGGCCGTCGTACTATCGCACGGCAGAACAAGCAAAGGGGCGAGGCAGTGCTTTAGACGAAGAGTAGCTGTTTTGGACTCACCAAAAATTTCATGGTTAAAGTGAGGTCCTGCAGAACTCCTTAGCGGCTGCTGACTGGACTGTGAGGCACTGTGCTGCTTACCTGTTTATAAACACACTGGAGGTCTGCATCTGCCCTCCGACCTTTGTGTATCTTGTTATCCTTCTTTTTTGTAATGCAACTTCAATAGATAAACATGAGACAAGGGATATTTTTACAGTATGGTTATTGATATATTTGTCCATGTCAACCGCCCTAATAAGATGTAAGAGTTTATTATGTTAGGTCTCCCATGTTTCATTCTCTCTCTCTCTCTCTCTCTCTCTCTCTCTCTCTCTCTCTCTCTCTCTCTCTCTCTCTCTCTCTCTCTCTCTCTCTCTCTCTCTCTCTCTCTCGTATATAAGATGTGATGTTGGTTTAGTGTATTTTCACTGATGGAGCACTTTCATATTCTATCACGTATTTAACTCAATATCAGGAGACCTCTTGACATAAATTGACCAACTTCTTTCTACCTAATCTTTAACTTTTTGGAATCTGCAAGTTGAGTGGAATTTTTGCCCATTTGTTTTCCTTTGGATGTCCCTCTTGACATGTAAAACAGTTCGAAAAAAAGTTGATATGGCTGCATTTCCAAAATTGATTACTTTTTTTTTCTCTCCTGAGGACCGTTAATGAAGTACACTACCAGACTGGGAAACCAGAAAGGGAGAAAAGGAGGAATGACGGAAGGAGATGAGGATCAAAGCGAGAGTTGTTGGTAAAGGATATTAGTAGGAACAAGTGGTGGGAGGGAGAAAGGAAGAATTGAAGAAGAGGGATGTTGACGCGAGGAGTACAAAGTGAAATATATCATTGTCATCAAAACAATCACTTCTGTTAAACTCTGTATGTTTCACCACCAATGCATGATCGTGTATCTCACAAGAGAAAATATATGAACCTTTAATCTCTGATGACCTGGGATACTGTTTTTGTGACACTAAAGTGACAATACTCATCAGCCTCAATGCACAGTTGTGTTTCCGGAAACTTAGAATAATGATCTTTCTTAACACCTCCCAAAGCAATAACATCGGCATATTTCTTAATTACATGGTCAGTCTTCGTTCCCTGTATTGACATAAGAAGAGTCTTTTATATCTATATTCTTATAGTTCACAAATGCATCTCGACAATAAAGGCAAGGGTTGAACGAGAAAATTAAGTTAAAAATAGAAAATAGCTTAAAGGTTATTCATGCATCGTCTGATATTGATACATTTCTTAGTCTTTTATGCTACAATTATCATGTACATAAACCTGCAAAATTTGGGAGGCTCTAAAATAATTGTCATTCAAAAGAAAACCAGACTTTCTTTGCATGTCAGAAATTATTATTATTATTATTATTATTATTATTATTATTATTATTATTATTATTATTATTACTATCATTATTATTATTATCATTATTATTATTATTATTATTATTATTATTATTATTATTATTATTATTATTATTATTATTATTATTATTATTATTATAATTTTCTCCTAGTAAACAAGACGTCATAACTGGCGTGTCGCTGGTGAGTCCCACCAACCTCATCCTTTCAGAGTCAGCAGGAACGGAAAACGCTGTATAAGAGCAAAGGTTAACAATGTGTAGCGGAGCTTTATAAAAGGACGTTCGACACGCTTCTGGGCCAGTCGTCCCTGTAACCGCATCTTGGAGTGCTGAGGAAAACCAGGACTGCAGCCATGAAGCTTTTGGTAAGGTTCCTCACTTGTCGGTGTTCAGGGTTCTCTACTGTCAATGTGAACACCTCTTGATCGCTGGTGTCGCGGCTTTCTCATCCTCCCTGTGTGACTCCTACAGGTAGCGATGTGTCTGATGGCGGCGGGCGTCAGCGCCTCCTATGGGCCAGCCGGAATCGTTCATGCTGACGGGACGCTGCAGCAGCTCACCCGCGAGGAGGCTGAAAACATCGCCGTCGTCGGAGAGTCTGGAGTGGTCTTCCACGACGGGTCTAACATTCAGTTTAACCGTGATGTTGCTCTGCACCATGCTGGTGTCGTGCCACCCATGCCTGTGCCCGTCATGCTGGAGAAGCCAGGCCCCTACGGCGCTACTGGCATCGTCATGCCCGACGGCAAGAACGTGCAATTCACCCATGATCAATCTGCCAACGTCGCCGTAGTCGGGCCCTCTGGCGTCGTCATGGTTGACGGCAGGAACGTGCAGCTGAACGATGAGGGCCTCCCATCCCGCAAGAAGCGTTCCAAGCCCGTAGTTGGCGATTCAGGATACATCACCGCAAGCGGAAGGCCGGTCCAGTTTCCTCATGGTGTCACGATCCTAATCGCGGGAGACACTGGCCTGCTGCTCTCCAACGGAGAAGCCGTGCAGCTGTACGAGTAAATATTTATATAAATACATCACAGTATCACTATTTTCTCACTACGTACTTCTTGCGAGGTTAGCAGGAAGTAATCGCTACTGACATGTAATCCGAAAAAAAAAAATCAATGAATATGTTTATCTTTAGAGGATTATTTTATACCTCAAAACTAGCCTGACCTCGTGTGCAAAATATGAAGGACCACCACAATGGGTTTAGGCGAATGAGAAACGTGAAGGGAAAGAGTTAGCGGGGATGCTGGAGCAGCAAAATAGAGACTGGTATTTCAATCATGAAATTGTCCATTATTCTGACATGAAGTCGTTTTTTTTTTTTTTTTTTGTAGGAGGGACACCGGCCAAGGGCAACGAAAATCCAATAAAAAAGCAATGCCCACTGAGGTGCCGGTCCCCGAAAGGGTCAAGATAACATCAAATACTGGGTCTTAATGAACACTGACGGTATTACACATTGGTGTGTTAATATTTGGACTGTTTTAACTCCACCAGGAATCTATTCTTCGCTTCCATCTTCCTCTGTTCGTTCACCTGAAGCAACAACTAGAGGAAAACATTCTTTGTCACCAACATATTAAGCATTTTTACTCTCAAGTTCTCATTATAATTTATCTCCAAGTTTTCATGTGAATCTTAGTGGCCTAGAGTGCTGAAGCTTATTATTATAATAACACGGCTTAAAGTTTTGAAGACAATAGATCATGAGTACTTTATATATCATTATGTATTTTTTTTTTTTTTTGTGGCAATAACCTTCCAGCGCTTCCATTTCCTGTCCCTCTCATCCTTTTTCTACTACCAACTTCTCTTCTCTTTTTCCCATTCCCTGTTTCCCTGTCCCTGCCTCCCTGCCCCTAATCCACACCCTTTTGTCGCCACATATCCCCAAACCCGAAGTCAACAGCGCCGCCCTTAATTAAGATTCTATCACATGCTCATGCAATAATAAACACGAAAATAGTACATACTTATAAGAAAAAAAAAGAGCTATTTAGAATTCCTCGTCATGTTTCGCGTGATGCTTGTCCTCTGTTCAGTCGGGTTTGTATGGTCTTAAGGGAAGGACGTAGCAAGTTTGCGTGAGTGACGGAAAGCTGGCACGGAGGAATTTCGTTATATTTTAGAGGGATATATATATATATATATATATATATATATATATATATATATATATATATATATATATATATATATATATATATATATATATATATATATATATATATATATATATATATATATATATATATATATATATATATATATATATATATATATATATATATATATATATATATATATATATATATATATATATATATATATATATATATATATATATATATATATATATATATATATATATATATATATATATATATATATATATATATATATATATATATATATATATATATATATATTACTTACCGTTGGAGCAGTACCATTATTAAGCCCCTACTGTGCTAGGTAGGATAAGCACTTTGTCGGAGCTTGGCAGGTGCGGTGTCAGTTATTTTAGAACATAAGAACATAAGAAATAAGGGAAGCTGCAAGAAGCCATCAGGTCTACACGTGGCAGTCCCTGTATGAAATATACCTACCTATTTCCACCTATCATCCCTTTCATAAATCTGTCTAATCTTCTCTTAAAGCTCCCTAATGACTCAGCACTAACAACTCGACTACTAAGTCTTTCCATTCATCTACCACTCTAATTTAGAACCAGTTTCTCCCTATCCCTTTTTTAAACCTAAATTTTTCTAGCTTGAATCCGTTATTTCTTGTTCTATCCTTGTTCTTGATCTTGAGAATTTTCGTTACGTCCCCCCTTGTTATAATCCTTATACCACTTTACAGACTTCCATCAGGTCCCCTCTTAACCTACGTCTCTCTAAAGCATGTAAATTTAACAGTCTCAATCCCATTTTGTAAGGATTACTCCTCAGTACATCCCAATACATCCCAGCACGGTAGTGCTACGTAGATCGCACGTCCTTCTCGACGACTCAGAGCGCGAGAATAATTGCGGCTCCTGAGAGAGCCAGCTCCGCGGACTATCTGGTTTATGTGAGGTGCTGAGGTGGCTGAAGGTGTCATGATGGCTATGTATATAATGGAGCTGGGATGTCTTTTATGAGATTGATAATTGGTCGTCTGAACCAGCTATGCTTATTCTGGTGGTTTGCTGTGGTTATTATTCGTATATATGTTTCGTCTTGTATGATGTTGGTGAGTTCATCTATACTTTTGTTACCTCTATTAAATAAGTTAATGTTGATCGGGCTGGTGTTAGTTAATTGGTGAATTTCCTCCGTGAGCGAACCTTAGCGCTTTGTTTTGTATTCTTTGCAATGTTACTATTGTCGTGTGAGAGATACTGTTGAGTGGATATGCGGGGTAGGTTAATATTGGGAGTACGCAGGCTTTTATTGAATGTGTTTTTTATCTTTGTATTTAAGTTTCTGCATCTTCTGATTAATGTTAAGGCGTAATTAGCTTTCTTTTGAATGTGTTATAAGTGTGTGTTGTATCTTATAGATGATATTGTTATCATCGATGTTAATTTGTTCATATTTTTTTTCATTGCAATTGGTAAGAGAGTGAATTTTGTTGTGTTTGCTTTGATTTTCCATTTGTATTCAAAATTATTTGTATTCTTTATTTCCTTTTCTATGGTTTTCGCTAAGAACTTGCAGGATTTTCCTGGGTATGTTATAATCTGTGTAATGTCGTCTGCATACACTATGTTTATACTGGTGTGTACCGGTGATGGAATGTCTGATGTGTATATGATGTATAGTATAGGTGAGAGGCAGCTTCCCTGTGGGCCTCTACTTCTTAATGGAAAGGAAGGGCCATTATAATTATTGAGAGAGATTTTGGCTGTCCTGTTGTCTATGAAACTGTATAATAATTTGGTAAATAATGAAGGCATTTCTAGGTGGCATATTTTATATTTAAGACCCTCTTCCCAGATCTTATTAAATGCCTTACTTACTTCTTTGGCAGCAAGGCAGCATAATTGTTTGTTGGCTAGAGGGCTGACTATTGTTGTGTCAGTAGATCGATGGCATCTGAATCCGTGCTGTGAGTGGGAGAGTTTGTTATGGACTTCTTGGAATTGATAGAATCTATTGTTGATTACTTTGTCATAAATTTTGCCTGGTACTTCCAGTAAATATATAGGTCTATAATTAGTTGGCTCTGTTGTTGTTTTATTTGACTTTGGCATTACTGTTATTTTGGCGTGTTTTGAAGGTGTTTGGGAAAGAACCCATTGATAGTGAGGTGTTCACCAGTGTAGCGAGTATATCCATTATTTCAGTTGGCGTGTTTTGCAAGACAGTTTTATTGATATTACTTTTGCCTGGGGTGTTATTTTTCAGGTTTTGAATTATTTGTTGTAGCTCTCTAGTTGTGATCTCCCTCGTGAGTGGGTTGTTGTTAATGCACGTGAGTACCATTTATTCGGTAGTAGGATGATAGTTATTATTATTTTCTTGGCTGATGCTTCTTAGAAGAAGAATCACATGCCCACATTCTAAGAACACTTAGAATGTGGGAGTGTATCATGCAGGAGTGAATTTTAATATTGGTGTCTGTCCACCAGGTTGCTGTAGGTTTGTTATGAGTGTCGGTGTCCTGTGTGGCCTGGTTGTAGGTGGATGTTTTCCAAGTTTGGTTTTCTTTTCTCTTGTCCTCTTTAGCTTTTTTTCCTTATAGGACATTTGTTGGTGAGGGCGCGATGTTCTCCCTAACAGCTGACACAAGATTTGGTGGTTGAGTTGTAGTTTTTCCAGGTGTGGTCATTGCTAACGCATTCTGAACAGACTTTAAATTCTTTCTCTTTTGGCCATTTGTTAGTTGGGTACTATTCTACGGCGTAACACTTCATGCACGTAATTCCTCAATTTTGATATTGTACTGTGGGACACTCATGCTGAAGGCTAGTAAACCGACTTCTGTGGCCTTTTTGTCTGCAGTAGGGCTGTTGAGTGTAACTTATTATTTTTTCCTTGGGGATTTTATATACGATGTCAATGCCTTAGTTCAGGTAACTGTTCTCACTGATGCATTCTTCTGTAAGGATAAGGTGGAAAAAAGGCATAGCTTGTTTTGCCCTGAAGGGTCTGGGTGCTTGATGGTACGAGGTTCGCCAGAGAGTTAGGTAAGTCCCATAGACTCGGGAATTAGCTTTCACAGCAGAAAACAAAAGAAAATCCAACAAGCAAGACAAGAGATAAATCATATAAGGGGGCAAAGCCCGACTGATGACTACAGCTACTGACAGAAAGGTGAAGTAGCCTGCCTAGGCAGCGCAGTTTGTTGTCCCTATCGCTAACAACCGCCATATACACCCTGCGCTACGCTCTACACCTATCCAAGTTGTTGCCCGACCTTATCCAGAAGGTTTAAGGCAGCCATCTAATGGCCCCCCTTAAGCAAGCCTCGAGGTTCACCTTCACCAACCTTGGAGGACGCTAAGAGCGAAAAAGAGAGAAAATAGTTGGAGAAAAAGGTGCCTGAGCGAGACTCAGCCAGGTGGGAGTCCCCGGCTTGGCGCCTGAGCAGGACTCTCCAAGCAGGAATCTCCCGTGTGCAGGGCTTTCAGGACAGGGGAACCAACCTCCAGTCCAGAGGCTACACTCCAGAAGACCGTAGCCAAGTCAGGTAGCACAGTCGCGAAGGTACCGGAGCCGCCTGACCTGGCCGGCAAGAGATTTTATTTTTTTCCTTCTTTTCAAACTTTGTAGTCTTTTGAAAATGTGTTCCATTTACTTAGGCGTCTTTCTGTGTGAACAGCTTGAAC
The DNA here is from genome assembly GCF_035594125.1 of Scylla paramamosain. NCBI lineage: Eukaryota > Metazoa > Arthropoda > Malacostraca > Decapoda > Portunidae > Scylla > Scylla paramamosain. Next base: position 8,606,879 of record NC_087180.1, read on the forward strand.
AGTAGTGTTATGGAAGTTCAGTCACAATCTCCATGTTATAGCTGTTAATTTATTTTTTGATTTTTTTCTGGGTAAATGGCACAAAAAAATAATAACCTTCAAAAAGGCCAAAAACAGAACATACTCTATGAATCAGTCCCTGTATTCTTCAAACCCAAGAAACACTTGTTTGAAGAATCTGATGAGAGAATGTTTGCAGTATTTTTATTTTTATTTTTATTAAAAAAAATATACATCGGGTATCATGAAGTCCCTAGAAGTGAGAATGTTGATTGAGATGTTGTTCATTGATTGCTGTTGATGACAGACAGGGCAGAGTCTTGGATTAAGGGAATTTACTGGAAAAAACTGGATAGCAGTTCCATCGGAAAGGAGGGCGCCGGTATCTCCCTCAATGGCGACAGTGACGCCTGGAGGAAGCTGGAACAGCTGCCCGGTGGGTGTGATGTAGCCTGAGGGACCCTTGATAGCGTCGATGAGAGGAGAGGAACGCTTCTTACGGAACTGGACGTTGTCACCATTGGAGAGGACGGCGCCAGCCTTTGTCATGAGGACGATTTCCACACCAGGAGGAAGGTGCCTCCTTTGTCCGTCCACAAAGATCACGCCAGAGGGCCCCTGCAGCTGTACTTCACGTTTCTTGCGGAACTGGACGTTGTCACCATTGGAGAGGACGGCCCCAGCCTTTGTCATGAGGACGATTTCCACACCAGGTGGAAGGTGCCTCCATTGTCCATCCACAAAGATCACGCCAGAGGGCCCCTGCAGCTGCACTTCACGCTTCTTACGGAACTGGACGTTGTCACCATTGGAGAGGACGGCGCCAGCCTTTGTCATGAGGACGATTTCCACACCAGGAGGAAGGTGCCTCCATTGTCCGTCCACAAAGATCACGCCGGAGGGCCCCTGCAGCTGCACTTCACGCTTCTTGCGGAACTGGACGTTGTCACCATTGGAGAGGACGGCGCCAGCCTTTGTCATGAGGACGATTTCCACACCAGGTGGAAGGTGCCTCCATTGTCCGTCCATAAAGATCACGCCGGAGGGTCCCTGCAGCTGCACTTCACGCTTGGGGCGGGTGGCGGGAAGTTCATCTCGGGTCAGCTGCACGTGACTGCCGTCAGCTGTGATGACGCCAGAGGGCCCGATCAGAAGGATGTTCTCGGCCTGGTCGTGAGTGAACTGGATGTTTTTGCCGTCAGGCATAACGATGCCAGTTTTCCCATACTGGGCGTGGGCGCCCACCGCTATCAAACACAACACTACCTGCAAAAAAAAAAAATAAATAAAAATTGTTACAACAAAGATCTTCTGGGGTTCAACGTTTAATTGCACTGTTCTGATTTAACCATGCTATTCTTGTCAGTTTCACGAGAGAAAAAAAAAAAAAAAAAAAAAAATATATATATATATATATATATATATATATATATATATATATATATATATATATATATATATATATATATATATATATATATATATATATATATATATATATATATATATATATATATATATATATATATATATATATATATATATATATATATATATATATATATATATATATATATATATATATATATATATATATATATATATATATATATATATATATATATTATGTTTGTGTACACGGATAAGCAGGTTAGTTCGCCCTTCCCAGGTCGGTCTCATTCTTTCTTTCCTAAAATAAAATTTTACTTTCCAAATCTAAAATGAGAGGAAGGGTTGCTCATCCAAGGTGTGGGGGTGGGGGAGCACGCTGTCGATAGGTGTTTGCTGCAGACTAGAGCCAAGTATTTTTAGATTGCGTAGTGAATCTCACCAGAATCTTCATCATGGTTGAGGTGAGGTCCTGCAGAACTCCTTGCTGGCTACTGCGTGGACCTGATACTGTAGCGAATGGTCCACGAATTTTCTTTATATACCAGGCAGATAGGTCACACTCTTTGACCTTTCTGCTATGCTGTTGACCTTCGCTTTGCGTAAAAGCCTTAGAGCTCTTTGGATGTGTACAGTTAAGTTAACGCTTCACAGTAAGATTTGTGCATTACTTTTTATACTCTGAATAAATCATTTGGCAAATAACTAAATAATAAAAAAAAATTATCACAAACACGCTCTCTCTCTCTCTTTGTCTCTGTCTCTCTCTCTCTCTCTCTCTCTCTCTCTCTCTCTCTCTCTCTCTCTCTCTCTCTCTCTCTCTCTCTCTCTCTCTCTCTCTCTCTCTCTCTCTCTCTCTCTCTCTCTCTCTCTCTCTCTCTCTCTCTCTCTCTCTCTCTCTCTCTCTCTCTCTCTCTCTCTCTCTCTCTCTCTCTCTCTCTCTCTCTCTCTCTCTCTCTCTCTCTCTCTCTCTCTCTCTCTCTCTCTCTCTGTCTCTCTCTCTCTCTCTCTCTCTCTCTCTCTCTCTCTCTCTCTCTCTCTCTCTCTCTCTCTCTCTCTCTCTCTCTCTCTCTGTGTGTCTCTCTCTCTCTCTCTCTCTGTGTGTCTCTCTCTCTCTCTCTCTCTCTGTCTCTCTCTCTCTCTCTCTCTCTCTCTCTCTCTCTCTCTCTCTCTCTCTCTCTCTCTCTCTTACAGTTAGGGGGACACCTTTTAGGCAGGGTAAGGTGCCTGGGTGACGCCAGGAGTAAAGTGCCACGCCTCTAGCCGTCTTCCACCATCTGACGTAAAAACTGGCTTGGCGCGTTTTGCAAAAAGAAAAAAGAAAAAAGTGGTTGATGTTAATCGGTTAATGGGAGGTTAACATTTCCGCACAAATTCGTCTATTGCTCTGGAGAAGAGTTATCAAACCGTGAGGCAGTGCTGAGGTATGGTGTAACATTACTCTGTAGAAGACATATGTGGGTCACCGAAAGAATCTCAGCAGCTGAAGATATAATTTTTGTACTGATTGTTTTCTTGACTTCACTCCATCATTTGCCCTCTCGTCGTCCTCCTTCCCTCTTTTCCTCCTCCCCTCTTCCGAATTCCCACCTTACCTCCCACTGTCCTGTCCACTCCTCCCTTCCTTTATCCTTCGATGTGATTGGTGCTTCTGGTTGGGTTGCCATGACTTTTTTGTTTTTATCCTTGATACAGTTTGGGGTCCCGTTGCATGAAGTGGGACCTGTTAGTGGCGTTGTGTGTGTTTTTGTTTATCACCCGTGCGAGACGGAGAAGGGGAAGGTGAAGAGGGCCGAATGAGAGTGAAAGTTTATGGCGGCTTCCCTGTTGTTGCAGGAAGGTGTAGGGAGTGCTAAGGTGCTCGGAAATGGCGACGTGTTGTGGGAAATGGGATTTCTTATATAACAAGGGAAGTATTGAGAGGAAAGGAATTTAAATGACATATGAATGTAAATAAATACGACAAGGAAAAGATATAATGTAAAATCACACACACACACACACACACACACACACACACACACACACACACACACACACACACACACACTATGAGATGTTTTTTTTTTTCATGGTTAACAATGGCACAAGTCGCGATATATTCTGATTTACCGAATGGAAGTGATACATGTTAGAGTGAAGCAGATGTGGTGTGTGTAGGTGTGGCGAGTTGTAGGTGCACGTGGTGTGTTTTCTACTTCCTCGTCACAGCGTCCTGAGCGGCAAACTTGCTTGTGCTTGTTTTTCATTTTATTTCTAATTGCCTAAAATTTAATTATTTCAATCCTAATGCATTTTCACTGGCAGAATATTACAGCATATCACTGCTTAGAGCAGTGTTCTGCGTTCTGTTTTGTCTTCACGCTAACCTCCCTTATATGTCTGTCGAAATAACCAGTTAATGACAGTCAAAGCATAATTCATTCTTATAAAGACTTAACAAAAGATGAAAAGTAAGATTACAAGTTCATCACAATTATTTTTCTATGCTTTTGTCTCTTGCTGCATGAATAACAACCTCCATCAGCAACACACACACACACACACGCACAGATATATATATATATATATATATATATATATATATATATATATATATATATATATATATATATATATATATATATATATATATATATATATATATATATATATATATATATATATATATATATATATATATATATATATATATATATATACTATTATTATTATTGCGTTCAGTATATTGTATTTGACTGATAGCTCGGATTAAGCACGACGCCGAGAGAGAGAGAGAGAGAGAGAGAGAGAGAGAGAGAGAGAGAGAGAGAGAGAGAGAGAGAGAGAGAGAGAGAGAGAGAGAGAGAGAGAATAGGAAGAATGAAAGAGCAGTGGTTGAGAGGGACTGGAAATTGCAGCGCACTAAAGTTGTTGCTACATAAACAAAATACATAACTATATACAAAGTGCTCATTATCCAATATCTCAAAAACATTGTGTTATTCCGACAGTGACCTTGGCACCTAAGACCACTGAGACCTATACGAAAACCTGCGGGACTGAAATTATAAGTACTTAAGCGTACACCAATGTTCATTTGTAGGTAAGAATGCATCATGTTGGTGACAAAGGATGTTTTCCTCTAGATTTTGTTTCAGCTAAGCGAACAGAGAAACACAGAAGCGAAGAGTAGATCGCTGATCCATTTAAAAGTCCAAGCATGATGTATTGCAAGAACAGCATGATGTATATAGCAAGTGTCGATCAAGACCCCATATTTGATATTATCACGAACACATCTGTATATTTCAGCTGATTATCGTTGCAACTATAAGAGAGTCATTTTATTGTGAAATGACCCTAAACTTCAAGGAATGTGACAAACTACTCATCCAATGTGCGTCATTTATTGTTCAATTCCATCCTTCCTATCACATACACACAGCCATCTTATGATAATGGTGAACTGCACACTTTTTGCTAACACAATTTCATGTCAATATGATGGATTATATCTTGCTTGAAATATCATTCACCATTTTCCTACGCCAACATCCCCTCATTGCTTTCTTCCTTTTCTTGCCTCTACTACTCTTTAATCTCACTGTACGTAGTGATGCTTCTTTTTTTTTTTGTAGACCAAGTCAGGTTAGTTTTGGGGTATAATGTATTCATTCCTCTAAGGAGAAATATATTTAATTAAAAAAAAAATCGTAGCACGTGTCAGTGGAGACTACGTCCTTCTAGTCTCATAAAAAGTATACGTAGCTGCCTTGGGAGAAAATAGCAGAAGTCAAGATGATGTATTTATATAAATATTTACTCGTACAGCTGCACGGCTTCTCCGTTGGAGAGCAGCAGGCCAGTGTCTCCCGCGATTAGGATCGTGACACCATGAGGAAACTGGACCGGCCTTCCGCTTGCGGTGATGTATCCTGAATCGCCAACTACGGGCTTGGAACGCTTCTTGCGGGATGGGAGGCCCTCATCGTTCAGCTGCACGTTCCTGCCGTCAACCATGACGACGCCAGAGGGCCCGACTACGGCGACGTTGGCAGATTGATCATGGGTGAATTGCACGTTCTTGCCGTCGGGCATGACGATGCCAGTAGCGCCGTAGGGGCCTGGCTTCTCCAGCATGACGGGCACAGGCATGGGTGGCACGACACCAGCATGGTGCAGAGCAGCATCGCGGTTAAACTGAATGTTAGACCCGTCGTGGAAGACCACTCCAGACTCTCCGACGACGGCGATGTTCTCAGCCTCCTCGCGGGTGAGCTGCTGCAGCGTCCCGTCAGCATGAACGATTCCGGCTGGCCCATAGGAGGCGCTGACGCCCGCCGCCATCAGACACATCGCTACCTGTAGGAGTCACACAGGGAGGATGAGAAAGCCGCAACACCAGCGATCAAGAGGTGTTCACATTGACAGTAGAGAACCCTGAACACCGACAAGTGAGGAACCTTACCAAAAGCTTCATAGCTGCAGTCCTGGTCTTCCTCAGCACTCCAAGATAAGGCTACCTGGAAGACTGGCGCAGAAGTGTGTCGAACGCCCTTTTATAATGGCCAGCTTCATGGCTTTAACCTTTGTTCTTATAAAGCAAAGTTGAAACAATGAAGTATGTTTTTTTTTTTTTTTTTGCTCCATCTGACTCTCAAAAGATGTCCTTGAGGGTGGAGCAGCTCTCCTGCGACGAGCCACTTATGACTCTTTATTGGCAGGGTAAAAACAAGGGCGTGGAACCAGTCGGTACATGCTGAGAATTTCTAACATGGAAAGATTTGTGATGTACTTTATGAAAACTTTTACTTACTCTAACTAACCATTGTTTTTTAGTGAAAAATTGTAACACTGCGCACTACGTATTTCTTTTTTTCGCTTTATGCCTGATTTCTTCTCCTCAGTAATAATTTTAGGGCCTCTCTGGTTCTCGGAATTTAGATGTACATGGTTATCGTAGTGGAAGATGCCAAGAAGTGCATTATGAAAAAATTTTTCAGCATCTGTATCTTTCAATAGTTCTGTATTTTTGCTTTTATTTCTTCGTTGAAGCTTCGCATTTATTGTTGGTATGCAAATGTGATCCCTGCAAACAAGAACTTTTTTACATATTTAAATATATATCTATAACATTTAATCTGTGTATATATATATATATATATATATATATATATATATATATATATATATATATATATATATATATATATATATATATATATATATATATATATATATATATATATATATATATATATATATATATATATATATATATATATATATATATATATATATATATATATATATATATACAGGGTTGGTGGAAAGCAACTTTCTCACTTTCCTTTCATTACAAAAAACGTTTATATGATAGTAGTATGTTTTATTCAAAATTCGATATGGGCTCCAGCTCTTTTCACCAGCTTCTAGAGCCGCCCAGGAATCGCGTCCACTGATTTCAGCAGGAACTCTGGTAGGATAGAGGACATAACCTCCCGTATTAGCCCTTCAAGTTCTTTTAAAGTCTTTAGTTTGTTACGGTGGACTGTTTGATCGGTCGTCGTGGTCCGCATATTAAAGAATATTTTTCCAAAAAGTTAATCGATTTTTCTATCGTTTACTGTATTATTTATCGCTCACTTTATCAAGTGAATTACCTCTTTACATTAGAGGAAAAAGCGAGAAGACACGCATCCTTCTTCACCTCACTTTGTGAAGCAAGAAACGATTCTTGAATTCTTGAAGAAATTATTCTTCTTTATTAATTATAAAATTTCGTCTTCCTGGGCATCCTCGTATCTCAAATCCTTGGAGAATGGAAGGCGTGAAATGACTGGAAGTATGGATAAAGAAAATCAATATTTTTTCATTATTTAAAATATATTTGAATATCGGATCTCATGATGTTTCTGATACTACATCAGCACGCGAAGCCACAATCCTCTGTGTCATTGTACTAAAATGAGTCTCTTTCGGAAACGAAGCCAAGGTCATACTGCAAACATCTCTCCCTAGAACATCGTTGTGATGAAACTAGAACTCATATTGAACAGCCTCTCCGTTGGAGAGCAGAGCTGCAGAAGGTCCCTTGGAGACAATATACACGCCGTGGGGAAGCTGAAACTGAACTCCGCCTGGGGTGATGATGCCGCCGTCTCCTACGACAGCCTTAGAGGGTGCTGCACGCTTCTTGCGGTCGTACTGAATACCTTTACCAGTGGAGAGAAGAGCAGCAGAAGGCCCAGCAGCAACAACTGACACACCAGGAGGAAGCTGGATAAGCTGTCCACTCGGAGTGATGATGCCGGATTCGCCAACCACAGCCTCAGAAGCGCCTCGCTTCCTGCGGAGTGGGAGAGGGAGGCCTTCCTGATCCAGCTGCAGGTTCTTGCCGTCAGCAGTCACGACGCCTGAGGGGCCGACCACGAGAATGTTGGTGTGCTCATCATGGGTGAACTGCCTGTTGTTGCCGTCGGGCATGACGATGCCAGTGTAGCTGTAGGGACCGAAGGCCACGGGCTCTGGCCTGGCTGGGGCAGGGAGGTTGTTGTGCAGGGTAGCAAATTCCATGTCAAACTGCTTGTGTGATCCGTCCTTAAAGACCACTCCAGACTCCCCGATTTCAGCGACGTTGTCAGCCTCCTCACGGGTGAATTGCTTCAGCCTTCCGTCAGGAAAGACGATGCCAGATTGCCCGTACTGGGCGCTGACGCCCGCCGCCATCAGACACAACGCTACCTGTAAGTCACACGGGAGGATGAGAAAGCCGCGACACAAGGGGCAAAGAATTTTCACATTGACTATAGAGAACAATGAACACCAGGAAGTGAGGAATCATACCAAAAGCTTCATGGCTGCAGTCCTGGTCTTCCTCAGCACTCCAGGATAAGGCTACTGGGACGACTGGCGCAGAAGTGCGGCGGACGCCTTTATATACTGTCCCGCTACACACCGTTGACCTTTGTCATTATAGAGCATACGTAGTTAAATTCCTGTCTCTTGCTATCTGAGTCCTTGCTGACCTTAAAGAACATCCACGAAGCAGACGCAGCTCATCCTTGACGATCCGGTTACGAGACGTCTTTTGGGCGTGAAGAATGAAAAACATAGCAACCATGACACGTTGAAGATTCCTGACAGAGAAAAAGTCACATGCCAAGAATCAGCGGAGCGTTCAGATTATGAAACGCCCTTTTATTATACAAAAGTTTTTTTTTTTTTACTCATTTTTTTTCTTATCTATCTTGATTAGCGGGTAGTGGTGACAATAAACGTATTCAATTTTTTTCTTTTTTTTTTTTTTTGTTTCTGCTGTTATTTTCATTTCTTCTCTCAATCGTCACTTTATTGCTGGGATGAAATTGTGGGCAGTACAAACATGAACAATTGAGACGATTCTGTTAAACCAATACACGGAATGAAGGCTGATCACGAAGTAAATAAATATGCCAATGTTGACGTTAGTGAGAGTAATGATATTTTCCTCCTCCTGCTCCTCTCCTCTCGTCTTCCATAGTAACTTTCATACACTTTTCATTATAAATTGTTCGTTTTATAATCTGTCTCACTCCACTTTCTTCTGTCAGCATTCTTTACCTCCTCCTCTTGCCTGCTAAAATACCAAATTCATACTATCACGTACCGTATAACTACTGATACTTCATCATATCCCTTCGTTAATTCTTTTTTGCCATTTTCCTTCCTTTATCCCACCCTTCCTTCTCCTCTCCCTCCTATCATCACCTTATCCCTCTTCTTTCCCGTTTATTTTCATATTTTCCTAGTAACTCCCATTTTCAACAGAACCTTTCATTAAAATCCTCTGTTGAAAAGAAGAAAAAAGATAAATGGTATACGGACTCCTGTTCTGCACGCTAACTCTTCTCTTTCCCCGTTTCTGAAATTATGTTCTCATTTTGGCCATTTTGACACACACACACACACACACACACACACACACACACACACACACACACACACACACACAGGGATTAGTTAGTTCGCCTATGGCAAGTAAGTCCACAAGGTAAAATTATATAATTTTTTACACGGAATTTATGACTATGGAGAGGAACCAAACAGAGGTTCATGAAACTACTCTCAGAGTAAACTATATTGACTGATTAGCGAGCTGTTAACATTATTCTAAGAGCTACGTGAATTGTTATATTGTATATTATGCTTTTCAGATTACTTGCGTAGTTTGAAACGTGTAACATGCTAGAATTGAAGGAGATGCGCCATTTAATACTAAAAAGGAGATACACAATTTGTAGCATTATTTTTTATGCAAGATATTATGTGGACAGATATTATGTGGACCAAAATCAAGGCTACGTGTAGATACTGTTCCAAATCAAAATCTAAGAGGTGTGCATGAACTGATTGTTTAATATGAAGTAGTTGTTCATATAAAAAATAAGATTACGAATATATCAGCATTGAGCTTACTATCCATCTCGTCTTTAAAAGCGTATAGAAGTACTGACTTGCTTATGAATAAGACAAATACAGTGAATGTGTATAATATGAACAGGTATACCCTTAAAAGACTGAGTGTAACAGCAGAGTTGTTCTAAAAGTTCTTGCTATGGGGTCCCAATAGATGGCGGACTTGAGTGAGATTACTCTCGCTGTTTTTTTCTTTTTAAACTAGCTTTCCCATTTTTCTCTTATACCCATATACTCTTTGCATTCTAACTGAACAGGTCAAATCAATTCACCATCCAACACCGACTCACAACGGAGCTCGTCCCACGCACCATTCCATAAATGCAGGAGGCAAGGGTAGTGGTATTCATGATCAACCGACACATATTGCTGATACGGACTGTGAGGAGACTTCGTAAGGTAAAGTGGACGCTGGACACTATTTAAGGAGGACGCACCATGATATTCCTGCCTATATATTTCATTCATCAGTAGCTGCTGCTACCGGTGCTCTGGACAATGATGCTACTTGTTTGCATGGGGTTCCTAGCAGGCGGACACGCACAGTCAGCAAGAAAAGTAAGAACAAGTAAAAATGGCTAATGCTGTTGCGAAAGGGAAATCAGTCAATATTCTATCCTGTACGATGACAAAACTTTCTATTTATTTTATTTTATTATTTTTTTTATATAATTATTATTATTTTTTTTTTTTTCTCATTCTCTTCATGGTAATGAATTTAGTGAAGGAGTTTCGGAACAATGCAAATGACTTCCGTATGACTGACATAGATTCTTATTCCCTGATCTGGTACTGTTAATACTTTTAATAATCACTTATATTTTAATGTTGTTGATGGGATGCTCATTCTCGCAGTGTTGACAGATGTTTTAAGGAATATCTCAAGAATTCGTTTCAGTATATATCTTTACATGCCAGAGAATGTGACACAGTTTAACTTACATACACATTTTACTCAAAACTTACATACACTTAATTCCTCACCTTACAAGTGGACACCTCGTACACTTTGTCCTCACATATTTCGTCTTCCCACACCCATCAGCACCTGCTTCTGGTCCACAACTGTCGTGTCCAAGACCTTTTTGCAGCCTCCACGTATCCAACACAGTAAAGCAGGATATTTTTCCAAGAGTGTATCCATTTCTCCATCAAATTTTGTGTATTTGATCTGACGTCCTACTACAGTAAATTAGTATAACATATTTTGGTCTCAGTTCACAGTATAATATTTTAACATGAGAAGTTCATTGAACCAATATATATATATATATATATATATATATATATATATATATATATATATATATATATATATATATATATATATATATATATATAAGAAATGTAGAGTAAGATATCGAATTGTCTTCAGTTTCCATTAGAAGATTGTGTTTTACCACTAAATCTGAGGACAAATTTTCATCATGGCTGATGATCTACTTAATGAAACGGGCAGCTTTCTAAGAACGGTATAATGACTTCTATGGCTGAGGATGGTTTGGGCTTTTGTATGTGGAGCTCCTACATGATTCTCGTTTATCATCAAAAGTGTATCAGACCTTATAATAAGTAGTGAAGGTTTCCATACACACACACACACACACACACACACACACACACACACACACACACACACACACACATATACACATTCGGGAGTGCATTCGTGATTATGATAACTTATTTACATAAGGGGAAAAGGTTGCAGGACACTTATCCTTCTTCACCTTACTTTGCGAAGCAAGAAACTTCTCTATTATTTATAAAATCTCGTTTCCCTGGGCATCTTCGTATTTCAAACGCTTCTGGGAAATGAAGAAGTGATATAGCTGAAAATATGGATAAATAAAATCAGTATTTTCATAACATTAAATATATTTGAAAATTGGATCTCATGATGTTCCTGATACTGCATCAGCACACGAAGCCACAACCCTCTGTGTCATTGTACTAAAATGAGTCTCTTTCGGAAACGAAGCCAAGGTCATACTGCAAACATCTCTCCCTAGAACATCGTTGTGATGAAACTAGAACTCATATTGAACAGCCTCTCCGTTGGAGAGCAGAGCTGCAGAAGGTCCCTTGGAGACAATATACACGCCGTGGGGAAGCTGAAACTGAACTCCGCCTGGGGTGATGATGCCGCCGTCTCCTACGACAGCCTTAGAGGGTGCTGCACGCTTCTTGCGGTCGTACTGAATACCTTCACCAGTGGAGAGAAGAGCAGCAGAAGGCCCAGCAGCAACAACTGACACACCAGGAGGAAGCTGGATAAGCTGTCCACTCGGAGTGATGATGCCGGATTCGCCAACCACAGCCTCAGAAGCGCCGCGCTTCCTGCGGAGTGGGAGAGGGAGGCCTTCCTGATCCAGCTGCACGTTCTTGCCGTCAGCAGTCACGACGCCTGAGGGGCCGACCACGAGAATGTTGGTGTGCTCATCATGGGTGAACTGCCTGTTGTTGCCGTTGGGCATGACGATGCCAGTGTAGCTGTAGGGACCGAAGGCCACGGGCTCTGGCCTGGCTGGGGCAGGGAGGTTGTTGTGCAGGGTAGCAAATTCCATGTCAAACTGCTTGTGTGATCCGTCCTTAAAGACCACTCCAGACTCCCCGATTTCAGCGACGTTGTCAGCCTCCTCACGGGTGAATTGCTTCAGCCTTCCGTCAGGAAAGACGATGCCAGATTCCCCGTACTGGGCGCTGACGCCCGCCGCCATCAGACACAACGCTACCTGTAAGTCACACGGGAGGATGAGAAAGCCGCGACACCAGGGGTAAAGAATTTTCACATTGACTGTAGAAAACACTGAACACCAGGAAGTGAGGAATCATACCAAAAGCTTCATGGCTGCAGTCCTGGTCTTCCTCAGCACTCCAGGATAAGGCTACTGGGACGACTGGCGCAGATGTGTGGCGGACGCCTTTATATACTATGCCGCAACACACCGCTGGCCTTTGCTCTTATAGAGCATTCATAGTTAAGTTCTTGTCTCTTGCCCTCTGGTTCCTTGCTGACCTTAAAGAACATCCACGAGGCAGATACAGCTCATCCTTGATTATCCGTTTACGAGACTTCTTTTAGGCGTGAAGAATGAAAAACATAGCAGCCATGAGATGTTGAGGATTCCTGACAGAGAGAAAAGTCACATGCCAAGAATCAGCGGAGCGTTCAGGTTATGGAACGTGCATTTATTTATTTATTTTTTTTATACAAAAGCTTTTTTTGTTTTACTCACCTTCTCTAATCCATCTTTTTTAGCGGGTATTGGTAACAACACACATTTTCACTTTTTGTTTCTGCTTTTAGTTTCAGTTCCTCGCTCAACCGTTACTTTTATTGCTTGGATGAAAATGTGGTCACTACAAACATGAACATTGGAGACGATTCTTTTAAACAAATACACAGAAAGAAGACTGGCCATGAAATAAACAAATATGCCGATGTTGACTTAGGTAACAGTTATGATCCTTTTCTTCTCCTTTCTCTCTTCTCCATAAGTAGTTTTCGTACATTTTTCCTTATCTGATGTTCCTCATTTCCTAATTTGTGTCACTCTTCTCTTCCAGAATATTTTCCTCCTCTTGCTGCTGCTCCTCCTCCTCCTCCTCTCCTCCTTGATTTCCAGAAGGCATTTGATAAAGTTCCTCATTAGCGCCTCGTGGATAGAGGATTGGTTGGCAAACAGCGTGTAGTATTTAACGGTAAATCTTCAAGTTGGATCAATGTAAGTAGTGACGTTCCTCAAGGATCAGTCTTAGGACCGATCCTCTTCATAATATATATCAGTGACATAGACGAAGGAATCACAAGTAAATTGTCAAAATTTGCTGATACTAAGATTACTAACAAGGCTGACTCACCAACCGTAAGTCAAATTTTGCAAAATGACATAGACACTGTCATTGAATGGTCTGAAAAGTTAAATGTGAACTTTAATTTTGATAAATATCACATATCACACATCAGAAATAGCAACCCTCAAGAAAATTAGGCAATGGGTAATACTCCCATCAAGAGTGTGGATGCTGGAAAAGATCTGGGAGTTTTGATATCAACAGATCTTAAATCAAGCAAACATTGCACCGGTCAATAAAATTGCCAATAAATCAATAGGCTTCATAGAAAGATCTTTCGCTTTCAAATCTGAGAAAATATTCCTGACCTTGTATAACTCACTTGTACGTCCTCATCTTGAATATAACATAAATTTTAGTTACCTTGTTACAAAAAAGATATTGAGAAATTAGGAAAATAAAACGTAGAGTAACAAAAATTATCTCAAGGCTTCGCAATAAACCCATTGAGGAACACCTTAAAGAATTAAATCTATTCTCCCTATCAAAACGCAAATTAAGAGAGGACCTAATGTTCCTTTACAAAATTGTTACAGGTTTCACAAATATAAATCCTGAACTCTACCTAACATTCAACCAAACAAATGTTACAAGAAGCAATGGCTTCAAAGTAAAACGCAAGCGATTTAAAAAAAACTGAAGCCAAACATTTGTATTTAATCGTGTAATAAATATCTGGAATGGTCTTTCATCAAGCGTCGTTAACTCAAATACTGTGGATTCATTTAAAACCTTTTCTTGACAGGTATCTAGAAACTTAATTCCAGCTGTCATCTGATCGGGATATATTTCATTAAGGAAGAAAAACAACTACTTTACAACAAATAAAACTGATCAGATTAAAGAGACCTAAATGATGGCTAGGTTCCTCAGCGACCTACTACTGACCCCGTCACAGTAATGATAAAAGGAATCGAGCCCTTGCAGAGCTAATAACCCATCGCTTATAATCATTTAGTAAAAATGTATCCGATTCAATCAAATTTATGGTAAAGGAAGTGCCTCATCACGGGACACAAATATTAGGATTGAATGTATATTACATGTGGTAGAAGTAGACATCATCTCTTTCTTACTTTCCTCTCAAATTCCATGTTGTGTTTTCTGTACAACATGGTACCAATTCTTTTTTCCTGCCAGCTTCGGCTGGAGGGTTGAGGGGTAAGGAGTAGCTTTCTCCGGTGCTATCCTGTCTCTCTCACTGATAGTTAAAGTAGAATAATTACCCGAACAGCCTAGTAAGGACCTCAGGATCTGTTCTTGTTTGGACTTCCTTTGTATTCCTTTGTATCCCTCCTCCTGCTTCTCCTCCTCCTCCTCTTCCTCCTCCTTCTCCTCCTCCTCCTCCTAAATTGCAAAACAAGTAAATTTGCAGACGACACCAAAATAGTAAGTAGAGTAACGCCAGTGTCACAATGGCAGGAACTGCAGTGTGACTTCAATAAACTAACAAGCTGGACAGAAAATGGCAGATGAGATTCAATATAGAAAAGTGTAAAATTCTACATATCGGAAGCAACAATATTCAGGCGAGATATGTAATGAATAACATGCCACTGTCAAGCGCTGATAAAGAAAAAGATCTTGGTGTCGTTGTGTCAAAAGACCTAAAGCCGAGTCAACACTGCACAGAAACAGTAAAGACGGCAAATAAATTAGTACGGTTCATTGGAAGAACCTTTGAATTTAAATCAGAAAAGGTTATACTTGCCTTATATAACTCACTGGTGCGCCCTCATCTAGAATACTGTGTACAGTTCTGGTCACCATATTACAAAAAAAGACATTGAAAACCTAGAAAAGATAGAGCGCAGAGTCATAAAGATGATTCCAAGATTGCGTAATAAGCCGTATGAGGAACGACTGGAATAACTAAACCTATTTAGTTTAACAAAGCGCAGGATAAAATGAGACCTAATTGAAGTGTTCAAAATTTTTTTAGGGTATAGTAACATTGATGCAAATAAATATTTTACCATTGATCATTCTAACCTAACAAGAAATAATGGATTCAAGAAACGTTTTAAATCCCACGAGGCCAGACATTTTTTTATTTAATCGTACAGTAAATATATGGAATAAACTTCCTGCAGAAATCGTAAACAGCAATTCTATTGAATTATTCAAAAATAAAAAAAATAGACAAATATTTAAAAGCAAATCCCCAACAAGCTCTCTTGTCCGAATAATTAAATTGATATTAATAATAATTAAAGTAATAAATTGTATTAACTTTCAGACAGGCGTATAGAGTTCACCGTAGGGTGAATAGTAGAACTTCCTTTCATCCTTTCCTATGAAAATTCCATGTTAGTTTTTTCATACTGCATGGTACTTTTTCCCAACTATTTCCATGTCAGCGCAAGCTGGAGGGAGTGGTGGGTGGGCAGGAGCCTTCTGCTATGCTGTCCTGTCTCTCTTCACTGTAGCTAGTTAGAAGTAGTTACCAAACAGGCTTGCAAGGACCAAAAGGTGTGTTGTTGTTTGACTTTCCTTTGTATTCCTTTGTATTCCCAGCTGTTTCTCCTCCTGCTCTTCTTTCTCCTCCTGCCCCTTCTCCTCCTCTTGCTTCTCTTCCTCCTCCTCCTCCTCCTCCTCCTCCTCCTCCTCGGTTAAGTTAATGGAAACTGTAATTCGCGGTTAGTCACTGAGTAACAAAATTTAACTTTTATCTTGTCCTTGGCCGTAAACCATAATTTTCCAGTTATTTCCGCCCAAACAAAATAGAAAAAAAAGTTATTTTGATCCTAAACCTTTTGCTTTTGTGGTTAGAACAATGAATCTACATTTTTGCCTTATTTCATTATAGTACCACTATTGGTACTATTGGTATTGCAAAATCGCAATTGCTTATCTAATTGTTTTTTTGAAGTATTGCAAATAACTAAAAACAATGAAAGAAAGAATATAAAGTGTTCTAAGGATTTTTTATTTTAATAAGATCATTCTTGAACTAACCAGATCTAGCAAGAAATTTCTCATATTTAGAAGAATTTGCTTACATTTCAGAAATCTCAAATCTTCCAGAATGTTCTACCAGACACTTTTAGAAGTTTCTTGAGCATTTTAGAAGATTCTGTTCAATGTAAACATTTCCAGAATATTTCAGAACTTTGTAGAATACAGTAGAAATATGTAGATATATCAAGAATTTTTCTAGAATCTACAAGAATTTTCTAGAATGATTCAGAATATTCTAAAGTAGGTTCAAGAATATTTTAGAAAGATTGAAAACATTCTGGAACACATTCTAGAAAGACTGAGAATATTCTAGAGTACTGCTTGACAATATAAAAGTAGGGGTTTACAGACCATCAATCAGTTCTGCTTTGGCTGCCTAAGAAGACACATCACAAGAGGTGAAATGGTATCAAAAGGCTGCGATCATTCTCCAGATGCATTCTGCTACATATGTGGTCAATTCATCAAGACAAGAGCAAAGAAGTTATCTGTGACAGCAACTGAAAAAATGGTGAAATTTAGCTATTTTTGGTGCAGAAAATCATTCTAAAAGCCGCAAAAGCAAAGTTTGACAGGAATATTGGATATTTTCTATTGTTTTGCAATGAAAAGAGTTGGAAAATAACGGTTGCTTGTCAAAGGCAAAAATCGTGTTGCATAGTGTTATAATCTAATCAAGGACTCTCTGCATTGCTTTAGAAATGAACGCTCCTGTTTAAACAATCTGCTCGATTTTTTTTAACGACGTTTTATAGCATGTATGACGAAACAGTAGATGTAGTTTATCTGGAATTTGAACAAGCATTCGACAAAGTTTCTCATAAGCGGCTACTAAGTAAATTAAAAGTACATGGTATACAGCAAAATTATCAAATGACTCGATGATTGGCTGTCTGAGAGAAAGCAACGCGTTAATATTAATGGTAAATCTTCAAGCTGGCGAGATGTTTTAAGCAGTGTACCACATTGATCTGTACTCCGCCCTGTTCTTTTCCTCATCTACAGTAATATCGATGGGGTGACCTCACCTGTAAATAAGTTTACTTACGCTACTACGCTACTATAATAACGAACAAAGTAACTACAAGAATTGACAAAATGAAATTTCAATCCGACATCGAGCGCTTAGTCACTTAGTCAGATAAGTGGCTGATGAGATTTAATATCGATAGGTATAAAGTGTTGCATATAGTAAATAATAATGATTGTGTAAATTATTCAATGAACGAGGAAAAAGACATAGGAATGGTGGTTACCTTAGTTCTCAAATCAAATAAGCATTGCTCAGAAATTGTTAGGATAGCGAATAAATTGGTTGGGTTCATTGGAAGGACTTTCGAATTTAAGTCGGAGAGAATAATTTTCAATTTTGTATAACGCACTTGTCTGACCTCACCTTGAATACTGCGTCTAGTTTTGGTCACCCTATTATAAGAAAGATATAGACAAGCTGGAGAGAATCCTAAGAAAAGTTACCAAGATGACCCCACGACTGTGAAACAAGTCATATGAGGAGCGTTTGAGGAAACTCAGCTTGTTCAGTTTAGAGAAACGTAGGATGCGATGGAACTTAATAGTCATTCAAAACGTTTCAAGGTTTGATAATGTTGCATCAACAATTATGTAATTGTTGGCCGTAGTAACACCACTCGAAATAATGGTTATAAAATCACAGGTAAGCGATTCAGATCTGACGAAGCTAAACACTTTTCTTTGATAGAATCGTTAATATTTGGAACTCTCTAAGAACAAGTAAGAATGGGTAATATTGTTGTGAAAACTAAACCAGAATCAATATTCAAGCTTGTACGATGACCTACAGTTTTCCATTTTATTCTCTTTATGCTGTCGATGGTAATTGATTTTGTAGTGGGGCTTCAGAATAATGCACATGGTTTTACTAAAACTAATTTAGATTCTTATTTCCTGATGAGATACTGCTAATACCTTTCGTGATAATTATTTTTATCCTGTTGATGCAATGTTCATTCTCACGATGTTTATGGAAATTATTAGAAATATCTCAGAAATTTGTGTCAATTTAATCCTTGCATGTCTGAAAATTTGACACAACTAACGCCCTTTACACAAAACTTAAATCCAATTAAAATGGAGTCCTTGCAGGTCGATTTTTCTTCCATAAAAATAATTCGATTAGCTCTTTCATAAGCTGATTTCTCTAGAGACTTAATTCCTTCGACAAAATATAGCACACTTACGGAGACAAAATATCTCAAAGATATAATACAGTAAACAGATGTCAGTTCTCGTTTCGACTCACTGTCGCCCGATGTCTGTATCCACTACCGGCCAGCAGAAGAGCACTTTTATTTCTTGATTTCAGAGGATATGACAGTGAAAGAAGGGGATACCTCAAGACACAACAACTTTATATAGAAAATAATTCTGAAATTATTGAAAAATTACAGATTGACTAAAAATGCTCAAAAAGCCAGAGAAATAAATGAAATATAATACGGACGATGGCATACACACACACACACACACACACACACACACACACACACACACACACACACACACACGCGCGCGCGCACACACACATAGAAGTGATATAGAGGATTAAGAAAGCCATTGCAAAACCTACACCCGAAACATGATCTGATCTGATCTGATCTCTCTCCATCCAATCCTCAGTCCTCGATGGTAAAATACTTAGTTTAGGTTCAGTGTACTAATTTACTGGTAAATAAACATGTACATTTTTAATACAAGACAGTTACAGATGAGCCTCATTTCACCTGATAAGCAAAACTAAACTAATATTGTTTTAAGCCAGTATTTCTTAACCTTTTCCGACCTGAGCACTCCCTAACTGATTAACATCTTGTCACAGGGATTAAATACATGCGACATTTCCTAGCATCCCTTAAAATTTATTTCAGCCCTCCCAGATTAGGAGAGTGAAAATCTTGTTCACAATAAAAGACTGCTGTTGATAGGAAGTTCAAACTTTAGATTACTGTATCTAACTAATCTGGTCTAGCGGTTAAAAAAAAACACTCAAATATTTTTGTCTTTAAGATATATTTTTTCTCTTATTACAGTTTAATATAAGGCATATAATAAATTCTGAAGCCATGGCGTACATACTTAGAATAGTGCACCTTTCCTAGGATAACAAAAAGAAAGTACCAGTGATGCAGCTAATATATTACTTCATTGTGTAAATGTATTTTGTGCTAGCTGATTACTAGTCTTTAACACCATAACGTATATGATCTAACGCAAGGAACATTTATTACTTCATCATTAGAGAGCTACCATACTGAGTCTCACACATGCTGAAGTAATAATGACCACTAGAAAAAAGTAACTGCACAGACATGGATGTTTACAGTGAGGGGGTCAGCTGGCTGCTGTGGTGCGCAGGATTCGTGTTGTTATAACATGATGCAGCGGTTCATGATATGATTTTTTATTTTGTTTGCCTTTTTTTTTTCTTTTTTTTTTTTTTATACTTTATTATTATTTTATTATTTTTTTTTTCTCTCTCTCAAATTGCAGTGAAAATTTAATGACGTTTTAGTGGTTACTACAATTCATTTTATCACTTCATGTAATATCCACTCGACCTCCAACCAGTTCATTCCAGAACTCA
Organism: Scylla paramamosain; assembly: GCF_035594125.1. Classification (NCBI taxonomy): domain Eukaryota; kingdom Metazoa; phylum Arthropoda; class Malacostraca; order Decapoda; family Portunidae; genus Scylla; species Scylla paramamosain. The sequence continues at coordinate 8,627,148 of NC_087180.1, forward strand.
CAAGTGGACACCTCCAACTCGTACATTTTGTTCTCACGCATTTCGTCACCCCACATCTGTCAGCACCTGTTTCCGGCCCACAACTGTCGCACCCGAGATCTGTTTGCAACCTTCACGTTTCCAACACAGTAAAGCAGGATATGTTCATTAAACCAAACAAATATCTCAGAAACATATGATGAGTTCTCGAATCGTCTTCAGATTTTAATCAAAAATTGCGTTTTACATTTCAATTTGGGTATGAGCTTTCATCATGGCGGAGGGCATCCTTATGTAATTGACGCTTTTACGGGAACGTCATAATGGTTCCTATGAGTAAGGATGGTAAAGGTTTTGATTCTTGTTTTTCATCAAGGTCTATCAAACTTTTTAAATAGTAGTGAAGCTCTTCAGACACAGGCGCACACACCCGCGCGCACACACACACACACACACACACACACACACACACACACACACACACACACACATGCGGAAATTAATTCACTTAAGATTACAGTGACGAACCTATTATGGCGATTGGATTATATAAAAGGGAAAAGGGCACGTAACCTTCTTCACCTCACTCTGAGAAGCAAGAAACCATTGGCTCTTCGCACACCTCTATGAACTATAAAATTCCGCCTTCCTGGGCATGCTTTTTAACTCAAATGCTGTGGGAAACGGAAGATGTTATATAGTTGGAAATAAGGATAAAATAATGAATATTTAGTCATAATATAAAATATATTTGAACATCACATTTCATGATGCTTCTGATAGTGTATCAGCACACAAAACCACAATCCCTTGTTTCATTGTACTAAAATTAGTCTCCTTCAGAAACAAAGCCAAGGTCCTACCGCTAACATCATTTTCTAGAACATTGTTGTGATGGAACTACAAGTCAAACTGAATAGTCTCTCCGGTGTTGAGCACAATTCCAGAAGGCCCGTGAAGAACAACAGACGTGCCAAGGGGAAGATGAACAGGCCGTCCGCTAGGAGTGATGATGCCGCTCTCTCCTAGAACGGCCGTAGAGGGTGCTGCACGCTTCTTGCGGTCGTACTGAATATTTTTGCCAGTGGAGAAAACTGCTCCAGAGGGTCCATGAACAGGGACTGACACACCTGGAGCAAATTGGATAACCTGTCCACTCGGGGTGATCATGCCGGATGGGCCAACCACAGCCCCAGAAGGACTGCGCTTCTCGCGGAACTGGACGTGGTTGCCGTTAGAGAGAGTGGCGCCAGAGGGACCCACAAGGACGATCTTCACACCAGCAGGAAGGTGAACCAGCTGGCCGTCACTGAACTGCGCGCCAGAGGGGCCCTCGAGCGCCACGGAGCGCTTCCTACGGAGTGGGAGAGGGAGGCCTTCCTGACCCAGCTGCACGTTCCTGCCGTCAGCAGTCACGACGCCTGAGGGGCCGACCAGGACAATGTTGGTGTGCTCATCATGGGTGAACTGCGTGTTCTTGCCGTCGGGCATGACGATGCCAGTGTAGCTGTAGGGACCGAAGGCCACGGGCTCTGGCCTGGCTGGGGCAGGGAGGTTGTTGTGCAGGGTAGCAAATTCCATGTCAAACTGCTTGTGTGATCCGTCCTTAAAGACCACTCCAGACTCCCCGATTGCAGCGACGTTGTCAGCCTCCTCACGGGTGAATTGTATCAGCTTTCCGTTAGGAAGGACGATGCCAGATTCCCCGAACTGGGCGCTGACGCCCGCCGCCATCAAACACAACGCTACCTGTAAGTCACACGGGAGGATGAGAAAGCCGCGACACCAGCGGTAAAGAGGTGTCCACATTGGCAGTAGAGAGCATTAAACACCAGCAAGTGAGGAACCTTACCAAAAGCTTCATGGCTGCAGTCCTGGTCTTCCTCAGCACTCCAAGATGCGGCTACTGAGACGACTGGTACGGAAGAGTGGCGAACGCTCTTATATACTGCCCCTCTACACGGCGTTCACCTTTGCTCTTATAAAGCTTAGTTGAATTCCTGTCTCTTGCTCTCTGGTTTCTTGCTGACCTTAAAGAACATCCAAGAGGTTGATGCAGCTCATCGATGACAATCCGGTGACGAGATGTCTTTCGAGCTTGAAGAATGTAAAACAGAAACACGTGAAACACTGAGGATTCTTAACTGAGAAAGAGAGAGAAAGAGAGAGAGAAAGTCTTATGTCAAGAATCAGCGGAGCGTTCAAGTTCTGGGACGCGCTTTTATTTTTGCGTTACTGATATTAAAACTAATATTTTTTTTTATTCATTTTGTCTAGCCTATCTTGACAAGAGGGTATTAATAACTACATTTCTGATGTTCGCATTGCACAATAGTTTCCTGCTTTTACACTCATTCCCTCGCTCAAGCCTCGCACTTATTGCTGGGATGCAAATGTGGGCTGTACAAACATGAATATTGAAGGCGATTCTGTTATGGTAATACGCGGAAAGAAAATTGACCATGAAATTAACAAATATGCTGATGTTAACTTTGGAGAAAATTATGATTATTTTCTCCTTTCCCTTTCTCTCCGCTTCCATTTGTAATATTAATACATTTCTTTTCATAAAATTGCTCGTCATTTCCTAATTTGTCTCATCCCACTTTACTTTTCCACTAACTTTTATCTCCTCTCCCTCCTCCACTATCACCAAATTAAAATCATCACGGAAAGCTATTGATTTTTATCAATCCTCTTCATTCACTCCCTTTTCTTTTCCATTTTTTCCGCTTATTTTCCTTTGTAATTCCTATATTCATACCATGAGCTTAGATGCTTTATTGGAAAGGAGAAAAAAGAAAACGGGAATAAGGAGACCTTAAGACGCACGCGTACGTACTTGCACACACACACATACACACACACACACACACACACACACACACACACACACACACACACACACACACACACACACACACACACACACACATACACACTGGTCACCTCTGGGATTTTTTCGCTGATAAGCGGGGTGGTTACCGTCTCCCCTAACGAGGGGGATGAGGTGTGTGGTGTATGAGTTTAGTCTTACCTAGTGAACGGTAATAATGAGCTTGAGCTAGCACTGAGAGGAGAGGGTAACGGCTGGTGTTTGAGGGTCCGCTCGTGATCAGGCCTTGGTGAATCACACACACACACACACACACACACACACACACACACACACACACACACGCTCTATTTACCTCGCTTCCTGCAAGCAAGGTGAAGTTGTATGCTTTCTTCACACAAAGAAGAGGAACCAGACTCCCGAGAGAGAGAGAGAGAGAGAGAGAGAGAGAGAGAGAGAGAGAGAGAGAGAGAGAGAGAGAGAGAGAGAGAAAGCGTGTTTAATACGAATCCTGTTACATTTAACTGTACTTGAAAGGAAGATTTGTCTAAACCAAATCTTTTTCACTTGATGTTGATCCTTGGGGTGACTTGACAACTTGACAAGTGATAACTTGTACATGTAACTTTTATGTGAATACCTTAAAATGTGTTAATCGTTTAAACACTGACTGGCACACATAGCTTATACATCACACACAGTACTGTCGAACATATAAGACTGCACCGACAGCACGCACTTGTATATTTCTGATATACGTTGAACGAAAATTACTTGGATAATAATGTGTATGTCATGCAGGAGCGGGTGTACTATGATCGTTAGGGACAGACGTGCACGAATGTTATGTGGAAGTTATGTCGTCAGAAATGGACAGGTAAACCGGGATGTAAGTGATGGCAAACAGGAGGCGTGGGTCTGTGGCTCAAGGCTGCGTGGAGGCAGTGTTCTTATCACGTGTGAGTTTAGATGATATATTTAGAGACGTCAACTCTGACTCCTAATGAAGAAATTTGAACTTGTGATACTGAGGAATAAAAACTTGCTTACCCTGCTTCCTGTGGTCAGCTGGCACCCAGATTCCCGTGATTTGCTTTGTTGCTACATCAAGTAATACGCAAATGCAAATACACAGGGAAATATAATAGGTTTTCACTTGTAATTTGAGTCTATTACCATATACTTGTTGTCTGTCAACTGATGAACACAAACATTAACACACATAAAAAAAAAATATAGCATGCACGAAGGCAAACTTGTATGTGTAAGATAGCTAACTGCTTGATTCTTTGTGTGTGTGTGTGTGTGTGTGTGTGTGTGTGTGTGTCGATCTCCCAGCTCGACCGCCCACCTGTCCGCATGCCCGTCTATCCATCTCTCTCTCTCTCTCTCTCTCTCTCTCTCTCTCTCTCTCTCTCTCTCTCTCTGTGTGTGTGTGTGTGTGTGTGTGTGTGTATATATATATATATATATATATATATATATATATATATATATATATATATATATATATATATATATATATATATATATATATATATATATATATTCATCAGCCACAAAAAAAGAAAATGAAAACAAAACTAATGCAATTTTCTTACCTCGAGTATTTCGTATAGCGTTCAAGACGTCTCTTCACTTCTCTTAGCCGCAGTAATAGGACAAGATTTTGCATTGTTTCGTGCGGCATTTATGTCCAAGACTCCGTAATCAACCCATTCAGCTTCGTTATGGTGCTGACATCCTTGTCTTTTAGGTTTCGTTTTAAAGCATACCACAAGATTTCTATTGGATTGATATCAGGGTTATTCTGGCCAATCATTAATAAGTCTGATATCACAATAATGAAGCCACTGCACCACTGGGAAGTTGTAGTGTGAGGAGGAGCAATGTTTAGTACTCTAGTTGGAACACTTTGGCCCTGGCACTCTCGAACGCATCACAAAAATGGTAACTTAGCAATTCATAATATACATGCTGATTTACTGTAACATTTGCTAGCAATACTGTTAACTTCCCAAACCCTATTCTCGAGAAACAACCCCAGATCATCAAGAAATCGGTGTTCTTCTATTCCACAAAGGTAACAAGTCAAGAGGGTCGCCACCGTTACGGGAGATCATGAACATCACCTCTATTACATGTCACCGTAATCGTTGTTCCATCATTCCATAGCACACCAAGCTAGTCTTAGTCACGTCAGACCAAAAATTTAAAAGTAAACTTGACCCTACGCTTCGTGTATGCAGGAATGATAAACGGTTTCCTCACGGCGCGGTGACTTGTGTCCAGGTCTTGAATGCATCGGCTAACCGTCCTCATCGACACATCTTGAAACAACCCGTCATTGTTCCTTTCCAAAACCCGGACTGTGAGATGAGGATTTCTTTCCAACTCCCTCATCATAATGTTATTTGACTGATCAGAAATCTTTCTTGGTCTCCTTCAACATGGTTTGTGGACTGACATGTAAGCGGCACCTCCCTCACAGTGCCTCACAATCAAGGATTTGACGTAGGTGTTCCTTGCTGACAACCCACAGCACCACAAAAGAAATCACTAACGCCGTTGTTTCTCCACTTTCTTTGGCCTGGTGCCCTGCATCCTTCATTGCAACGATCCTTGAGATAGTATCCTTGGTTAACTGTTAACCAGGCATGTTATGGAACACTACAGCAGTCAAGACGAGCACTAACCACAGAGCAACACCGCGACCTTGAGCAGAGCAGACCACACACTGCCACCCCCATAGGCTGTGATCCCCCGTCACCCACACGCATTATTAAATTTAGGTGATAATATTCCCGATAGTATTGCTAAGCATAAGTCAACATGATTACTTTGAATTGCTAAAATCACTGTTTGTACTACGCCAAGTTACTCCAGTAAATAAACACACGGCAATATCTACACACACGGTAATATCCCCTATCACTGCCAGCACGCCTAGGAGAAGCAAAGAGACGTCATCACTAGTGTACAAGTAAGAATAATGCACTATTATTATTGTTGTTGTTATTATTATTATTATTATCATTATTATTATTATTATTAATATTATTATTATTATTATTATTATTATTATTATTATTATTATAAGTTTATTTTTATGAATAATGTAGCGGCGTAAGTGAAGGTGTCACCGGGAAAAGACTATTGGCGAGCACGGCATATATATATATATATATATATATATATATATATATATATATATATATATATATATATATATATATATATATATATATATATATATATATATATATATATATATATATATATATATATATATATATATATATATATATATATATATATATATATATATGCCGTGCTCGCCAATAGTCTTTTCCCGGTGACACCTTCACTTACGCCGCTACATTATTCATAAAAATAAACTTATAATAATAATAATAATGATAATAATAATAATAATAATAATAATAATAATAATAATAATAATAATAATAATAATATATATATATATATATATATATATATATATATATATATATATATATATATATATATATATATATATATATATATATATATATATATATATATATATATATATATATATATATATATATATAAAATCCTTCTGTAAGATGTGTATGTATATGTGTGTGTGTGTGTGTGTGTGTGTGTGTATATATATAGTATTGTAATGGCAGGAGCTGGCGGTAAGGGGCTGTGGCCATTGCGGTTGTGTTGCCACATACAACCACTAAGCTGATTCTGTATACCCAACAGATTTCTTGTGGTTCTCCCGTTTGTTTCTTGATCACACGTCTTAGTTCTTACAGGAGTTCGGGAAATGCAGGGCCACTGGTGCCTGTTGTGACGTGGTTTCAGTTGCCAGTAGCTCTAACTGTGTGTGTGTGTGTGTGTGTGTGTGTGTGTGTGTGTGTGTCTGTGTGTGCGCGCGTGCGTGCGTGTGTGCGTTAGTGATGTATCGGATAACCGCATCAATGTTCTGATATAACAAAAAATCCGCCGCAACCGCATTTTCAGTTAAAAGCTCCGCCTTCTCGTCAAAGAAACGCGGAGGATGCTGATATGCGCGCGTGCTTGTGTGTGTGTGTGTGTGTGTTTTTCTTTTTTTTTTTTTTTTATGTAGGAAGGATACTGGCCAAGGGCAACAAAAATCTAATAAAAAAAATGCCCACTGAAATGCCAGTCCCTTAAAAGGGTCAAAGCAGTGGTCAAAAATTGGTGGATAAGTGTCTTGAAACCTCCCTCTTGAAGGAATTCAAGTCATAGGAAGGTGGAAATACAGAAGCAGGCAAGGAGTTCCAGAGTTTACCAGAGAAAGGGATGAATGATTGAGAATACTGGTTAACTCTTGCGTTAGAGAGGTGGACAAAGTAGGGGTGAGAGAAAGAAGAAAGTCTTGTGCAGTGAGGCCGCGGAAGGAGGGGAGGCATGCAGTTAGCAAGATCAGAAGAGCAGTTGGCATGAAAATAGCGGTAGAAGACAGCTAGATATGCAACATTGCGGCGGTGAGAGAGGGGCTGAAGACAGTTAGTTAGAGGAGAGGAGTTGATGAGACGAAAAGCTTTTGATTCCACCCTGTCTAGAAGAGCAGTATGAGTGGAACCCCCCCAGACATGTGAAGCATACTCCATACATGGACGGATAAGGCCCTTGTACAGAGTTAGCAGCTGGGGGGGTGAGAAAAACTGGCGGAGACGTCTCAGAACACCTAACTTCATAGAAGCTGTTTTAGCTAGAGATGAGATGTGAAGTTTCCAGTTCAGATTATAAGTAAAGGACAGACCGAGGATGTTCAGTGTAGAAGAGGGGGACAGTTGAGTGTCATTGAAGAAGAGGGGATAGTTGTCTGGAAGATTGTGTCGAGTTGATAGATGGAGGAATTGAGTTTTTGAGGCATTGAACAATACCAAGTTTGCCCTGCCCCAATCAGAAATTTTAGAAAGATCAGAAGTCAGGCGTTCTGTGGCTTCCCTGCGTGATATGTTTACCTCCTGAAGGGTTGGACGTCTATGAAAAGACGTGGAAAAGTGCAGGGTGGTATCATCAGCATAGGAGTGGATAGGACAAGAAGTTTGATTTAGAAGATCATTAATGAATAATAAGAAGAGAGTGGGTGACAGGACAGAACCCTGAGGAACACCACTGTTAATAGATTTAGGAGAAGAACAGTGACCGTCTACCACAGCAGCAATAGAACGGTCAGAAAGGAAACTTGAGATGAAGTTACAGAGAGAAGGATAGAAACCGTAGGAGGGTAGTTTGGAAATCAAAGCTTTGTGCCAGACTCTATCAAAAGCTTTTGATATGTCCAAGGCAACAGCAAAAGTTTCACCAAAGTCTCTAAAAGAGGATGACCAAGACTCAGTAAGGAAAGCCAGAAGATCACCAGTAGAGCGGCCTTGACGGAACCCATACTGGCGATCAGATAGAAGGTTGTGAAGTGATAGATGTTAAAGAATCTTCCTGTTGAGGATAGATTAAAAAACTTTAGATAAGCAGGAAATTAAAGCAATAGGACGGTAGTTTGAGAGATTAGAGCGGTCACCCTTTTTAGGAACAGGTTGAATGTAGGCAAACTTCCAGCAAGAAGGAAAGGTAGATGTTGACAGACAGAGCTAAAAGAGTTTGACTAGGCAAGGTGCAAGCACGGAGGCACAGTTTCGGAGAACAATAGGAGGGACCCCATCAGGTCCATAAGCCTTCCGAGGGTTTAGGCCAGCGAGGGCATGGAAAACATCATTACGAAGAATTTTAATACATGGCATGAAGTAGTCAGAGGGTGGAGGAGAGGGAGGAACAAGCCCAGAATCGTCCAAGGTAGAGTTTCTAGCAAAGGTTTGAGCAAAGAGTTCAGCTTTAGAAATAGATGTGATAGCAGTGGTGCCATCTGGTTGAAGTAGAGGAGGGAAAGAAGAAGCAAAGTTATTGGAGATATTTTTGGCTAGATGCCAGAAATCACGAGGGGAGTTAGATCTTGAAAGGTTTTGACATTTTCTGTTAATGAAGGAGTTTTTGGCTAGTTGGAGAACAGACTTGGCATGGTTCCGGGCAGAAATATAAAGTGCATGAGATTCTGGTGAAGGAAGGCTTAAGTACCTTTTGTGGGCCACCTCTCTATCATGTATAGCACGAGAACAAGCTGTGTTAAACCAAGGTTTAGAAGGTTTAGGACGAGAAAAAGAGTGAGGAATGTACGCCTCCATGCCAGACACTATCACCTCTGTTATGCGCTCAGCACACAAAGACGGGTCTCTGACACGAAAGCAGTAGTCATTCCAAGGAAAATCAGCAAAATACCTCCTCATGTCCCCCCAACTAGCAGAGGCAAAACGCCAGAGGCACCTTCGCTTAGGGGGATCCTGAGGAGGGATTGGAGTGATAGGACAAGATAAAGATATGAGATTGTGATCGGAGGAGCCCAACGGAGAAGAAAGGGTGACAGCATAAGCAGAAGGATTAGAGGTCAGGAAGAGGTCTAGAATGTTGGGCGTATCTCCAAGACGGTCAGGAATACGAGTAGGGTGTTGCACCAATTGCTCTAGGTCATGGAGGATAGCAAAGTTGTAGGCTAGTTCACCAGGATGGTCAGTGAAGGGAGAGGAAAGCCAAAGCTGGTGGTGAACATTGAAGTCTCCAAGAATGAAGATCTCTGCAAAAGGGAAGAGGGTCAGAATGTGCTCCACTTTGGAAGTTAAGTAGTCAAAGTAGTGTATGTGTGTGTGTGTGCATTCGATTTAGTGAGACTAACTGAAAGTGTGAAGGACACTGAAAGTGGAGAGAGAGAGAGAGAGAGAGAGAGAGAGAGAGAGAGAGAGAGAGAGAGAGAGAGAGAGAGAGAGAGAGAGAGAGAGAGAGAGAGAGAGAGAGATTCAGATTCGGATTTACTATTATCCACCAAAGTGGTTATTACGCAAATTACAATGGATACTGAGTAATTACAATAGACACATGAATTACAATACTCAGTAAAACCCTAACTTAAACATTTTCTGTTAGAAGAAATTCCTGAAGTCTAGCTTTAAAAGAGTTAAGAGAGGGTGCGTGTGTGAGGGAGCGTGGGAGAGCGTTTCACAGCTTGATTCCCAGTACATCGGTGAGCCGGTTTCCACAGTGTGTGTAAGTGTGCGGCACATACAAGCTGTGCCTCTGTGTGGTGATGCTGCTGGTGACAGCTTGTCTACTGCTTAATGATAAAAAGTAGTCTGGATAAAATCCTCGTAAAACTTAAAGAAAAAAAATATTTTCACCTACGTCAAATTACATGTTTCTGCTTTAATCTTAGCCATTTCAGTTTCTTGAAAGATGGAGATGTATGGTCATATTTCTTTACTCTTCCCACTGCTACCCTTGCTGTGAAATTTAGCAATTTCTGCACACTAGATATTACCGTATCACTTGTAGTCCCCCACATCCTGATACAACATTCGGTTAAGCTTAAAACGAGTGTCTGCACAACAATGACTCTGGTTTGCTTATCAGAGCTGTCACCTGTTCTACTCATACACATTAAAATACCCATAGCTTTTTTATTTAGCTCATTTATGTGGACGTCAAAAAGCATTAAACGGTCAATGTAGACTGCTAAGTTTTTCACAAGTTTATTTGGGTATGTGATGTTACCATTAAAATTTATCGTTGTGTTAGTTGGAATGTTAGATAGCAGCTGACGATTTCCTTTAAAAATACATTGAGTTTTAGAGGAGTTGAACATCAGACCATTCTTTTAGATAATAATCTCGACATTTAACATGAGTGACCTCAGTGTCTTTAATTATTTGATTAAGATCTTCTATAGTTTCCGAATGCAAAAATTGTGTATCATCAGCACATTGTACCAGGAAACAGTCAACATGTGCATGTAAGTCATTTACATAGATGCCAAATAAAACTGGACCAAGGATCGAATCTTGTGGGACCCCATAGGCAATAATTTTCTTTTTAGACTTGTTGTTTTCAAGACGAACTGACGTGCTTCTATTATTGAAATAATTATCGAACTAAAAACAATCAATATTTAATAAAGAATATTTATTTAGAAGGATTTTATGGTTGACTGTATGAAATGCTTTTGAGTTAACAAGGATACTTTCTTGTTGTCCATATTTTCATATAATTCATCTGTGACGGTAATAAGGGCCGTTTCCGCAGATACTTTGGGTCCAAGGCCATGCTGACTCTTACATTGTTGCATTCTAAGTAAAATGACAGCTGTTAAGCAACAATTTTTCCAGTACTGTAGATATGATGGGTAGTATAGGTACGGGTCTATAATTATTCACGTTGTCAGAATCACCATTTTTGTATATAGGGACAACCAGTGCGTGCTTCCAGGTCTCGGGGAATACTCCCGCCACCAAAGATATGTTGACGATACACGTGAGGAACGGAACTATGACACCTTCCCGGAGAAACCGTAACCCTATACCATCAGAGCCGACAGAGCTGGTTGCATTAAGATCTTTAGCAGTTACTGTAACGGTGTAAGTATCTACGGGTTCAGGCCTAAAAGCAAAGACAATATTGATATTAGACTGAGGTAGTTGGACGACAGATTTACTTTCATTAGTTAATTCTTTCTGTAAGCGTTTAAAAAGTGGATTCTCCAACACTAGAAAAAAAAATAAAACTCTTCGGCTTTATCACTAGATTATCAAAATTATAGGCATTGTGTTTATTTTTCTGAGTAGGGATAATTTCATTAATGACGTTCCATGTGGCCGAAGTGTTCCCTTTACAGCCTTTGAGACGGTCGTGGTAATGATCCGCCCTAGTTTTGTTAGTTAGTTGTTTTTTTTTTACAATTTTCTTGGTTGTTTTGTAACGTTCCCGTAACCGTGAATTACTTGTGTCGATTTTAAGCTTTCTTTGTAACCTATTACGGTCGTTCATTGCCTCACGGATATCGTCATTTATCCATGGTGTAGATTATCCTTTCACTGCTCTAGTTACAAGAGGGGCGCACATGTCAAGATAGTTAAAAAAGACGTCATTAAAGATGCATACTTATTTGTTTACATCGTCAGTTAGAGATATATTATTCATATTATGAACATTGCCAAGGAGGAGCGAGCAGAAAATGTCTTTATCATAGTTCTTCAAATTACGAAAAGTTTTTACCATAGACAGTTTCCTAAGTTTTCTTACATTTAAAACAACAGATACTAGATCTTGATCAGCACAGACCTGAGGAACAAAGCCTTGTGACAGAATGACATCAGGTTTATTAGTTATTACGAGATCTAGTAAAGTAGCTGACGTTGAGGTTGTTCTTGTGGGTCTATCTATTATTTTGACAACTTGTTGAATTTTTTTTATCTTACTGATTTTATTACCCGTTGTCATCATGCCATCATTAAAATCACCTAGGATAAAGACACTTGTCACGCAGACATACCATTCTAAAAACATCTTGAATGTAGTCAAATGATGTGGCTAAAGCATTAAGGTGTCGATATACACAACCAATGATGATGGCCAGCAACTTCCTGCACTGTATCTTTACCCATACATTCTCCACGCCTGTCGGTCTTGGCACATCTAGGTTAATGACAGAGGGATTGAGGGTACTTTGGAGCGTACCCCAGCTCCTCGATCATTGTCACACCTAAAAATCTTATAATTAGGAATTTGTACTTAACCATCTGGGGTGTTTGCTTGAAACCATGTTTCACTTATACATAAAACATCGATATTTCTATCTATTATCAATAGCTTCACCTCGTCCAAACTCGATATCAGTGATTGTGCATTAATGTGTTCAGCAGTTAGCGAATCCTTTCTTAACTCCTTTATTTGTATGGAGGAGGCAGTAGGCACTTGCCGAAACGACAATTACTCCCAGTGAGTTCTAAAGCACTGGATCGAGGGTGCTGTGAACTTCTCATTAAACCCAGCTGTGACCTCACTGTCACAGCTGTCACAGCCTGTCCTCTAAAGACAACTCTCTTCCTCCACACAAAACTACAAGCACCTAATAACACACACAACCTTCACTCAAAATTTCAAAATTCATGGCGACTCCTACACTAGCCTCGGAGTCCCCATCTGGGGAGGGGACCACAAATGTTCCCAGTTCAGACTGCCCTAAGTGTCTTGACACTCCCCACAACTTTTCTTCATTAATTTCTGCAACATTCGCGGTCTAAGATCTAATTTTCAATCTGTAGAACACCACCTCTCCTCTTCTAAACCTCATCTTCTTTTCCTCACTGAAACTCAGGTGTCTGAGGCAACTGACAGTAGCCCCTTTTCTGTTCCTTCCCACTTTCTCTATCCTCATTTTCGATCCAAAGCTGGATGTTGCGTTTATGTGCGCAACTATTTAATCTGCCCTCGTTCTCACGCTCTTGAATCTTCCGAGTTTTCCACCATCTGGCTACGACTACAGTCACTCTCAAACTAAATTTATCTTTACTGTATATCTCTCACCTAACTCCTCTGACTATAAGAAATTCTTTAACTACTTTACTTCCAAAGTGGAGCACATTCTGACTCTCTTCCCTTTTGCAGAGATCTCCATTCTTGGAGACTTCAATGTTCACCACCAGCTTTGGCTTTCTTCTCCCTTCAATGACCATCCTGGTGAACTAGCCTTCAACTTTGCTATCCTCTACGACCTAGAGCAATTGACCCTATTCGTATTCACGGTCATCTTGGAGATACCCCCAACATTCGTGACATTTTCCTGACCTCTAATCCTTCTGCTTATGCTGTCACCTTCTCTTCTCCGTTAGGCTCCTCCGACCACAATCTCATATCTGTATCTTGTCCTATCGCTCTAATCCTTCCTCAGAATGCCCCTAAGAGGCGTTTTGCCTCTGCTAGTTGTGGGGACCCGAAGAGGTATTCTGCTGATTTTCCTTGGAACAACTACTGCTTCAGAGTCAGTGACCCGTCTTTGTGTGCTGAGCGCATAACAGAGGTGATAGTGTCTGGCATGGAGGCGTACATTCCTCACTCTATTTCTCGACCTAAACCTTCCAAATCTTGGTTTAATACAGCTTGTTCTCGTGCTATACACGGTGGCCTACAAAAGGTACTTAGGCCTTCCATCACCAGAATCTCATGCACTTTATATTTCTGCCCGGAACCATGCCCAGTCTGTTCTCCAACTAGCCAAAAACTCCTTCATTAACAGAAAGTGTCAAAATCTTTCAAGATCTAACTCCCCTCGTGACTTCTGACATCTAGCCAAAAATATCTCCAATAACTTTGCTTCTTCTTCTTTCCCTCCTTTATTTTAACCAGATGGCACCACTGCCATCACATCTATTTCTTAAGTAGAATTCTTCGCTCAAACCTTTGCTAAAAACTCTACCTTGGATGATTCTCGGCTTGTTCCTCCCTCTCCTCCACCCTCTGACTACTTCATGCTACCTATTAAAATTCTTCGATATAATGTTTTCCATGCTCTCGCTGGCCTAAACCCTCGGAAGCCTTATGGATCTCATGGGGTCCCTCCTATTGATCTCCGAAACTGTGTCTCCGTGCTTGCACCTTGCCTAATCAAACTCTTTCAGCTCTGTCTGTCAACATCTGCCTTTCCTTCTTGCTGGAAGTTTGCCTACATTCAGCCTGTTCCTAAAAAGGGTGACGTTCTAATCTCTCAAACTACTGTCCTATTGCTTTAATTTCCTGCCTATCTAATTTTTTTTTAATTTATCCTCATCAGGAAGCCGCTCTACTGGTGAACTTCTGGCTTTCCTTTCTGAGTCTTGGTCATCCTCTTTTAGAGATTTCGGTGAAACTTTTGCTGTTGCCATGGACGTATCAAAAGCTTTTGATAGAGTGTGGCACAAAGCTTTGATTTCCAAACTACCCTCCTACGGTTTCTATCCTTCTCTCTGTAACTTCATCTCAAGTTTCCTTTCTGACCGTTCTATTGCTGCTGTGGTAGACGGTCACTGTTCTTCTAAATCTATTAACAGTGGTGTTCCTCAGGGTTCTGTCCTGTCACCCACTCTCTTCTTATTATTCATCAATGACCTTCTAAACCAAACTTCTTGTCCTATCCACTCCTACGCTGATGATACCACCCTGCACTTTTCCACGTCTTTTTTTATAGACGTCCAACCCTTCAGGAATTAAACATTTCACGCAGGGAAGCCACAGAACGCCTGACTTCTAATCTTTCTAAAATTTCTGATTGGAGCAGAGCAAACTTGGTATTGTTCAATGCCTCAAAAACTCAATTCCTCCGTCTATCAACTCGACACAACCTTCCAGACAACTATCCCCTCTTCTTCAATGACACTCAACTGTTCCCCTCTTCTACATTGAACATCCTCGGTCTGTCCTTTACTTATAATCTGAACTGGAAACTTCACATCTCATCTCTAGCTTCTATGAAGTTGGGCATTCTGAGACGTCTCCGTCAGTTTTTCTCAGCCCACCCTCAGCTGCTAACTCTGTACAAGGGCTTTATCCGTCCATGTATGGAGTATGCTTCACTTGTCTGGGGAGGTTCCACTCATACCGCTCTTCTAGACAGGGTGAAATCAAAAGCTTTTCGTCTCATCAACTCCTCTTCTCAAACTGACTGTCTTCAGCCTCTCTCTCACCGCCGCAATGTTGCAATTCTAGCTGTCTTCTACCGCTATTTTCATGCTAACTGCTCTTCTGATCTTGCTAACTGCATGCTTCCCCTCCTTCCGCGGCTTCGCTGCACGAGACCTTTCTTCCTTCTCTCACCCCTATTCTGTTCACCTCTCTAATGCAAGAGTTAACCAGTATTCTCAGTCATTCATCCCTTTTTCTCGTAAACTCTGGAACTCCCTGCCTTCTTCTGTATTTCCACTTCCTATGACTTGAATTCTTTCAAGAGGGAGGTTTCAAGACACTTATCCTTCAACTTTTACTACTGTTTTGGACCCTTTTCTGGGATTGGCTTCTCAGTGGGCTTTTTTTTTTTTTATTGGATTTTTGTTGCCCTTGGCCCGTGTCCATTCTACATAAAAAAAACGGCAAATGCTTCTTCGCCATCATCCTATGCCCTATACTATTGACATAAGCGGCTCTTATGACCTAAACGTTGACAATTGACACATAAGAGTTTGTGGTCAAATCTACATTTTCTTTGAACATGATTTTCCCTTCTGTAACAATGCGAGTTATCACTGTACATTCCCCGCGTTTCAAACACCGGGGTACCTGCGTGTTTCTGTACTAGGTGGCTTCTATTCCATCTGCCCACTCCTAAGGTGTAGGCGTGGGCTTGATTATATGTTGTATAGTGTCTGTCCTCCAGCGTTGTCCTCAGGGTTCCATCGTGCAGATCAAGGCTGAATGCATCCTCCTCGTTGTTCCAGCCGGCCTCATGTTCTCTTGTCCTGGCAGGTGTGAAATGAGAAGGACCTCTTGGTTTAGGACCAGTGGGAGACTGATCGGAAATGTTATGGGTGGGAGACTTTCGGGTGTAAGACTTGCCTTGTTGGGTTGTTTTGCTATGAGCGCGTAGGACACCATACCCGCATAGTTGGCTGGCCTCGGGAGCCAGCGCTCTGGGCAGGTTCTCGGTCGATTGATCTGAGGTTGTTGTGACCCATGTATCTATTTTCACTTCGTTGTGTTGTTTGTGTCTATACTTTTCTTGATTTCCTCCCAATTACTGCAGAGATGGAAGTCTGGACACTGCCTTTTAATGGTAGTGAGTCACTTAACTGCGCCCAGTCTATTCAGCGTGGGGTATGGACTAATTTTCGTTTCGACACAGAGATCATCTATCTCACCTGTGCTGTGTGAATGAAGAAACCGTTTTGATTATATCTATGCCGTTGGCTTCGCCCTATTTAATTAACAGTTCGTTATAATCTTGTGTTTTTGCCTGTATTTCTTGTGGGCTGGGAGGCGACACAATCTGACAGACATGTACCTTCATATCACTGTTTGTGTCCTTCAGGTCAGCGATCAACAGACCTAAGTTGTTCAGTATTATTGTTGGTGATTTCTCTTCAAGTATGTTACACTCGGAATATAACTTAGTTTTTCATTTATCCAACATCTGATTAAATCCATATTTGTTTCAAAGATGGTCCTTATCTGGCAATTATTTTGGAGATCGGAACGTTGAATCGTTCGTAGATCGTATCTCCAAGGAGGAAGCAGTTTCTAGGTGGTGTAGAACGTGTTCCCGATGCATGATGATGTGTTTCACTCCCACAACGATGTTGTCCCAACTCAGTAATACAGTTCTGAAGTTGCTCGATCGTGTGGTAGGCCGTCTTTATTTCATTGTTTAGCAGGTCAATTTCAGAATCTTTAGTTTCTAGCTTGGACATGACTATCTCGATTTTTCTGACGATGTCGAGCATGTCCGCCCTGTTATGGTCTAGGTTAAGCTGTTGAATGATGTCAGTGGGGGGAGCCTGCGTAACCTCATGGGATGTGGGGATGAGTGGCGGGGTGAGGGTGGTGTGTGCGTACCATTACGTACATTATCATTGGAAGGTGGCCGTGACTTTTCAATTATCATCTAAATGAGTTGGCCTTTACTACTTCTCCAGACATTCGTAAGTCCCAATTCATGGCCCTAATTTCATGGAAGCTGTTTTAGCTAGAGATGGGACGTGAAGTTTCTAGTTTAAAATATAAGTAAAGGACAGACCGAGAATGTTCAGTGTAGCAGCGGGGAACAGTTGAGTGTCATTGAAAAAGAGGGGATACTTATATGGAAAGTTTTGTCGGGTTGATAGATGGAGGAGTTGAATTTTTGAGGCATTGAACAATGCTAAGTTTGCTCTGCCGCACTCAGAAATTTTAGGAGATCAAAAGTCAGGCGTGCTGTGGTTTGCCTGCGTGAATCGTTTACTTACTGAAGGGTTGGACGTCGACGAAAATACGTGGAAAAGTGCAGGGTGGTATCGTCAGTGAAGGAGTGGATAAGACAAGAAGTTTGGTTTAGAAGGTCATTGATGAATAATAGAAAGAGAGTGGGTAACAGAACAGAACCCTGAGGAACACCACTGTTAATAGATTTAGGAAAAGAACAGTTACCGTCTACCACAGCAGCAATAGAATGGTCAGAAAAGAAACTTGAGATGAAGTTACAGAGGAAGAGATCAAAAGCTTTGTGCCAGACTCTATCAAAACCTTTTAATATGTCTGAAGGAGCAACAAAAGTGTCACCAAAATCTCTAAAAGAGGATAACCAGGACTCAATAAGGAAAGACAGAAGATCACCAGTAGAGCAGCTTTGATCAGAGAGAAGGTTGTAAAGTGATAGATGATTAAGAATCTTCCTGTTTAGGATTGTTCATAACCTTTAGAAAGGCAGGAAATTAAATATAGGACGGTAGTTTGAGGGATTAAAACGGTCAGCTTTTTTAGAAATAGGCTGAATGTAAGCAAGCCTCCAGCAAGAAGAAAATGTAAATGTTGATAGACAAACTCGAAAGAGTTTGACTAGGCAATGTACAAGCACGGAGGCACAGTTTCTGGTAAGAATAGGAGGGACCCCATCAGGTCCATAAGCCTTCCGAGGGTTTAGATCAGCGAGGGCATGAAAAACATCATTGCGAAGAATTTTAATAGGTAGCATGTAGTAGTCATCCAAGGTAGAGTTTTTAGCAAAGGTTTGAGAGAAGAGTTCAGCTTTAGAAATAGATGAGATGGCAGTGGTACCATCTGGTTGAAATAAAGAATAGAAAAATGAAGAAGCAAACTTACTTGAAATGTTTTCGGCTAGGTGCCAGAAGTCACGAGGGGAGCTAGATCTTGAAAGATTTTGACACTTTCTATTAATGAAAGAGTTCTTGGCTGGTTGGAGAACAGACTTGTCATAAATCCGTGCAGAAATATAAAGTGCGTGAGATTCATGAGATGGAAGGCTCAAGTAGCTTTTGTACAGCACGAGAACAGAGTATTAAACCAAGGTTTGGAAGGTTTAGGTCTAGAGAAAGAGTGAGGAATGTACGCCTCCATGCCAGACACTATCGTCTCTGTTATGCACTCAGCACACAAAGACGGGTCCTTGTCACGGAATCAGTAGTCATTCCAAAGAAAATCAGCATAATACTCATTCCTCTATAGGTCCCCCTGAACTAGCTGAGGCAAAACGCCAGAGCCAGCTCCGCTTAGGGAAATCCTGAGAAGGGAATAGATTGATAGTACAAGATACAGATATGAGATTGTGATCGGTGGAGCCCAAAGGAGAAGATATGTTGACAGAATAAGCAGAAGGATTAGAGGTTAGAAAAAGATCAGGAATGTTGGTCGTATCTCCTTGACGGTCAGGAATACGAGTAGGGTGTTGCACCAGTTGCTCTAGGTCATGGAGGATAGCAAAGTTAAATGCTAATTCACCAGGAGGGTCAGTGAAGGGAGAGGAAAGCCAAAGCTGGTGGTGAACATTGAAGTCTCCAAGAATGGAGATCTCAGCAAAAGGGAAGAGAATCAGAATGTGCTCCACCTTGGAAATTAATTTTCATAACGTTTTACGAGATGCATTTTCATATTTAGACAAAACCTTGACACGACTTTTATTATATCTAGCAGAAGTAAGACAAACGCATCCATACAGCTGAAGTTCCTGCTCCTGCCTCAAACCTGATTATGGGTGTATACAAGCACGTATTTTTTTTTTTTTCTTGCACGACTTGTGTTTGTAAATGATCATCCTTGTCTTAAGCTTCCTTGGTAATCATGCTGTGTACACTATATTCATTATCGTTCTAAGTTATGGGCATAATCTATTTTTTATTTAAATCCGTTCTATGTTATTCTGAGGTGTTTACTCTGCTCGCATTTGTGTACCAACGAGTTTTTGTGCATAGTAAAACCTAGACATAAGGACGTGTTTCTTTAACACTTCAGCCTACATTTGTCAATGGATAACTGTCTAAGAGTAATTTCCTGGCCTTATTACTAGTCTATTGTTTCCATTTTTTCTAATATACCTTTAGAAACACTAAAAACGTAAATATAAAGTAAGGGAGAAGTGCCCCGGTCCAGGGGGGACGAAGCCCGCGGTTAGGTTAAGTTTGGTAAGGTTAGGTTAGATAATGCTAGGTCAGATTAGTGTCCTTAAGGGGGCTACAGGGGGTGAGGCGGAGCCGCCACAGGTTCGGTTAGGTTAGGTTGAGTAATATTTTATACAAAAGCCTACGATGATAAAACTTAACATTACATAACCTAAACTTACCTAACCTAACCTAACCGGGGGCCTCGTCTCCCCTCCCTCCCTGGACCATGCTGGAGGATGACCTGATCTAGCTAGCCTTGGGACTTCCTTGACCCCCATCTCTCAATGACGGAGACACTTATCCCCCACCTTGTATTTACGTTTTAGAAACAAGTTAAAGAAAAGTTTACACCATGTGATGATTTTCACGACTGTGGCTTTCTTCCGTATGTTTTTTTTCTTTTCTTTTGTTTTCTTTCTTCTGCATCTCAGCGGCGAAAGGGAGACAATCGCGCCCAACTTTCTCCATTTGGCTTGCAGATTTTCGGTAGTGTGGCATTCCCCGCGCCACACTTGTATCACCTCAGGCTTGTTCCCATCACACGTGTAGCACTCCTGCTCGTGTATCCCGCATCTATTTCTTACCCTTACACATGTAGTATGTCCTTCACATTTACACTTACACTTGCGCATTTTTATATACACAAGTAATAGTTTCCGTTCCCTCCTATCACGTACATCCTTATCCAACTTGTATTGAGTTCCTTGTACATACCCTAGTACCCTCCTCCACTACCAACTTCACCGCCCCTTAAGCTCCAATTTCCAAGTCTTTATAAATAAATTCACTCACAACTGTTACGGTGTTCTGCGAGTGTATTGCACGGTGATACAAACACGGATCATTTCCTTGCCGATTTGCTCTTCCCTTCCGCAACTTTCCGCATACTGATGGCAAAGAGAAATTGCCAAGAACGATACTGGAATATAATACTGCTGCTGTGCCAGTCACTTTACTGGTTTAATATTATGTATCTCTATCTGCTATAATGCAATCCTGAACACATTACAGTCTCGATATATTCTTGAAAATATTCAGTCCGAATCACCAAGTTTACATCTTTCTTTTCTCGTCTTTCTCTGATTTCACATTTTGACCCTTCTGATACTCGACGTAACATCCCTGAAGAGCGCTTGACGAGAGAAAGATTTCCCGCTAAAACCAGACAGACGAAATTCACGAGTGCCTACCTTGTATCAGTGGGCGGTGCCACCTATGTAACATAACCTGTCATCAACTGGACACTGAATCATTATAAGAGAAAAATTGATGTCAAACTTCTTACAAGGTTATAAAGAATGCGGCAGCATGGTACTTTTTTCTTCATTAAAGTGTGACCAGCATTAGCTGGTACCTGGATGAAGAAGATTATTTATTTTATGTCGCGCTTCCTTCACCAAGCTTCAGAAATATCTGTCTCCCTTCCGTCCTTCGTTGTAATGCTTCCTCTCGTCTCACACCTGTACCCTGGAGCCTCCATGCACTGCTCTGCTTCTTAGACCATTTATATTTTGTTGCTGTAAGCCTTTCACTTTCATACTCGGGTTCTCCACGCAGATGGTCGCCCCTCCATACTTCAGCCTCACTCGAACGTCTGCCATTAAGGATATAGTAAGTTTCTCCCATATTACATATATACATATTACAAATACTCGCGCAAGAGACACTGGGCTGGAAATAAATTATGGTTGTTCTGTTAGCCAATATGAATAACATTATTATAATTGAACTTATTTTAACGCCACACAGTTAATTTCTACTAATTATCCCTATATGTATGGCCATTGGATATATGATTAGTGTTAGTTGTAAGTAGATAATGCCTAGTGATGAGTGTAAAGTGGAAAATCACACAACGGCAACATTTTCTTTCTTTAACCACTAGAATGTATCGACATGCAGTCACTGCACGCAAACAATGAAGCAAGAGTTGTGGGCGTTGGCTAACTCACCTCACTCACCTGACTTACCACGCCGTGGGAGATGCCAACCAATCCACAGACTCGCCATAATCAAACACCCCTTTGCAGCAACCTGTAACTAGCCAAAAACTATCTAAAGTGTGAATAATCTTTTGCTTACAGATCTTGTTCGTTTTAAATTATTCGGTTTCATCTTCTGAGTCATTAGTGGCGTTTGCAGTACTTCAACTATGAAATGAGTTGTAGCCCCAGAATGTGTCTGTCCACACCTGAGCCCCGCCAGTAATTTCTTCCCGCTCACCATCCAGCCCCTCCCCTTCGTTTATTCCCACCCACCTCGCTGCCTCACCTTGTGGCTCTCGGGAGCCATACCACGATACGGTGGTTCAGCCTAAAGGGGTGAAAAGAAGACAGGATAAGGAGGGACAGAACTCTCACTAAAGACAATATCGACATATTTATTTATTTCATGGTCAGTGTACTTCCCGTATATTGGCATCACATAATTGTCTTTAATATTCCCATCTGTACGGTCTATAATTATATCTCAGCAATAAGGACGAGGGTTGAACGAGGAATTTAAAGGAAAAAGAGAAAACTTGATGACACTGACACTAATGTATCGTTTGGTATTGATACACTTGTTAACCTCAAGTGTTACAATTGCCATGTACAGTCACTCATAAAAGTTCGTGTGTGTGTGTGTGTGTGTGTGTGTGTGTGGGTCTCTGCATTCTCCACCCCTACCAAGGCTTCGTATCCTACAGTCACCGTGTAGAAAGGGTGGGGAATGCACACGCCCACACACACAAGAATCCCCATGAACTTTTTGAGTAACTGTACATATTCATCCAAATTCTGAGAACCATAAAATCGTTTACACAGAACTGCTGCTAAAATAAATATGGTGAAGAAAATCAGATAACAAACTAAAGCAAAACGAAAATATTAAATATTACTTCCCTTGTGAACGAGACGAAGAAATAGACAAACAAACAAAAGAATAATGAGTAGTGTTACAGCGTCACTAAATAAAAACGGTTAGAGGATGAAATTGGACACTACTTATGGCTATAGTGGAACCAAACTAACTTGGTACTCGGGGTGTTGGCTGTTCTTGTTCACAGTCGACAAGCATGAACACTTTCTCTCTCTCTCTCTCTCTCTCTCTCTCTCTCTCTCTCTCTCTCTCTCTCTCTCTCTCTCTCTCTCTCTCTCTCTCTCTCATCTTTTGCCATAATTATTCCAAAATTATAAGTTGTTATATACGACTGCATGTTTTTTTTTTTTTTTTTTTTAATGGCTTTCGATTTGATGATGGAACAACGACACTGTGTATCTTCCGATACACTTGGCAACGCGTGTAGGCCGTGCAACACTGCCGCCTCAGTGTCCTTGACATGTGGATGCCCCAGGCCGCGCCTTGCTGCCCATTGTCATGTCAGGTCACTCCGGAATTGAGGTAGCAAGAGCGCAGAGAGGTACAACCAACAGCCCGAGGGCCAAGTTAGTCTGCTTCCACTGTAGTACAAGAAGACAGCTTCGACATTACACATTTGTGTGCGTCAGAAATTCTCAGCGAATCAAGCAACTTCCACGCTGTTTTTTTTGTTTTTGTTTTGTTTTTGCTAAGAAAGAGACTCTATAACCGGCTTGCCGAGGGTGAGCCGCACCATCCTCATGCACGTCCTTCCACGGTCAGCAGGGAAGGAAACACGTTATAAGAGCAAAGGTTAAAGGCATGATGCTGGGCATTATAAAAGAGCGTTCCACACGCTTCTGCGCCAGTCGTCCCAGTAGCCTAGTTTTGGAGTGCTGAGGAAGACTAGGACTGCAACCATGAAGTTTTTGGTAAGGTTTCTCACTTGTCGGTGTTCAGTGTTCTCTACTGTCAATGTGAACACCTCTTGACCGTTGGTGTCGCGGCTTTCTCATCCTCCCGTGTGACTCCTACAGGTAGCGATGTGTCTTATGGCGGCAGGCGTCAGCGCCTCCTATGGGCCAGCTGGAATCGTTCATCCTGACGGGACGTTGCAGCAGCTCACCCGCGAGGAGGCTGAAAACATCGCCGTCGTCGGGGAGTCTGGAGTGGTCTTCCACGACGGGTCTAACATTCAGTTTAACCGCGATGCTGCTCTGCACCATGCTGGTGTCGTGCCACCCATGCCTGTGCCCGTCATGCTGGAGAAACCTGGCCCCTACGGCGCTACTGGCATCGTCATGCCCGACGGCAAAAATGTGCAATTTACATATGATCAATCTGCGAACGTCATCGTAATCGGGCCCTCTGGAGTCGTCATGGCTGACGGCAAGAACGTACAACTAAACGATGAGGGACTTCCATCCCGCAAGAAGCGAGAAGTACTCCTTCAGGGTCCCTCCGGCGTGCTCTTCAAGGATGGCCAATGGAGGCATCTTCTTCCTGGTGTGAAGATCGTCCTCTTGACTGAGTCTGGTGCTGTCCTCTCCAACGGTGAAAACGTCCAGTTCAGCGGGTAACTCACTTCCCTACAAATGACACCATTATTGGCTTCTTTCATTTTATCATTCCTGCTTCACAGCTTTTTTTTCTTCCTATCGGCGTTCTCGTCTGGGAAATATGGGAGCTTTTCTTGTTTCAACGTGGAAGCTGTCCAGTTCTATAAGTGACGTACTTCTTGCCGCCATTGACACATGCTACGAAAAATAATGGATGTAAACGAACTTTGAAATAAATATATTTCTTCTTAGATGAATACTGTATATGCTACTCCTTTCCAGTCTCAACACACACACACACGCACACACACACACACACACACACACACACACACACACACACACACACACACACACACACACACACACACATAAACACACACACACACACACACACACACACACACACACACACACACACACACAAAACACACACACACACACACACACACACACACACACACACACACACACACACACACACACACACACACACACACACACACACACACACACACACAAACGTTTCTTGATTTCCAAAGGGTTAAGACAGCTGTGCCGGCGCTGCTTGGAGCAGCCACGGGTCAGGATGTATCTCTTCTCCCCTCACTGTCGCTTTTTAGCCCCATCCTTCAATGACAATTGGAAGTGCAACATAGTTACAGACAAATTATAAACAACTTCTGGATATAGAATGAAATGTAGTGAATTTGCGCTTATCAGAGAATTTTCATGAATCTGGATCGTGAGTGGAGTGAGCGCGCAGAACAAGTGCGAGCCAGACCTGTGACCCAGGCTGCGACCTGAGTCCATGACCCGTAGCCGCCTCGACCTTTTCACCACCACTGGCAACCACGTGACACCACACGCAGGACTCCAAACATCTGAGGCCGCGACCCCCGCTTGTGCCTCGCCGCCCGCCCACCGCCGCCCACAGTACTGGCCAGAGACTCAGATGTGCCCCTAGACCACAGGGTTTTCCTCCCAGCGCTACGTGACATCGCCTTGACCTGCATGACAGAGCCTTGTCTTGGAGGTACCACACACCCCCCAAGCTCTTATGATTTCTTTCAATTTTCATTGTAAAACACATCCAGTTGTCACTGTAACCACTGCACGCCCTGTAACCTATAGGATCTTTTATATATTAACATGTATACTTTCACCCGTATGGCTGCAACAGTAATAAACCGGTTATTATTATTATTATTATTATCATTATTATTATTATTATTATTATTATTATTATTATTATTATTATTATTATTATTATTATTATTATTATTATCATTATCATTACTTTTATTATTATTATACTACACACACACACACACACACACACACACACACACACACACACACACACACACACACACAAAGTCTATGAAATAGTAATTGTTGTGCGCCTACATGGCTATCTCATACAAAATAATATAACATCTAAATGCCACTACAGCAGTGTAATGCTTCTGCTGGAAACTTTGAACTACAACAAGTATGGCTGGGAAGTTATTGGAGACTTCAAGATGGTGGCTTTCTTGATGGGACTGCAAGATTTTACCAAGAATCCCTGTTTTCTTTGCCTTTGGGACAGTAGAGACAGAGCAGCACATTACCAGAGAAAGCACTGGCCTTCAAGGACTGACACTACAGTGGGAGCACACAATATCAAACATGAGTCATTGGTGAATCCTCAAAAGGTTTTCTTTCTTTCACTACACATCAAACTGGGTCTTATGAAACAGTTTGTACAGCTCATGACAGGGAGTCTGCTGCCTTCAACTATCTTCAAGAAATCTTTCCTAAGCTTTCAAAGGCAAAGGTGAAAGCTGGTAACTTCATTGGACCATCAAGTAAGGAAAATTATATGGAGTGCTTAGAATTTCTGCAGAAGCTCACAGAAAAGTAGGAAAAACTTGGGAGTGTTTCATTACTGTAATACAGGGCTTTCTTGGCAGCAACAAAGCTGATAACTATATGAAACTGGCTGAAGCTTTAGTGAAAAGCTATGGTGAGATGGGCTGCAGAATGAATGTCCTTGAAGATCCATACCCTAGATGCTCACCTCGACAACTTCAAGGAGAATATGGGAGCACATTCAGAGGAACAAGGGGAGCGCTTCACCAAGATATAATGAACTTTGAATAGAGATATCAGGGATTCTTCAATGAAAACATGATGGGAGACTACATTTTGGGGCTCTTACGTGAAAGTGATTTGTTGTATTCACGCATATCAAGAAAACTGTTCATTTTTTTTTCAAAAATTACTTTCAGATGTTTTACAATAATTTTTTTTTGTGTAATTTGAAGTTTTTTTTTTTTTTTTGTCTTCTGTCCAAAATTAGTGAAAATGGTGAAATTTAGCTATTTTGGGGCCAAAAAAAAAATATAAAAGCTACAAAAGCAAAGTTTGACAAGAATAATGGACACTCTTGTTTTGCAATGAAAAGAGTTGAAAATAACTCTTGATTGTCAAAGAGAAAAATCGTGTTACATAGTATTATCAATCATTCATCCCTCTTTCTAGTAAACTCTGAAGCTCCCTGCCTGCTTTTGTATTTCATCTTTCTTGATCTAAACTCTTTCAAGAGGGAGGTTTCAAGACAACTATCCACCAGTTTTTCTTTTTATTATTATTATCGATTTTTGATCATTTTCAGGATTGGCACCTCAGTGGGCCTTTTTTTTTTTTTTTTGCCCTTGGCCAGTATCCCTCTTATATGTATATGTAAAAAAGACACTTTTACTCAGTCCTACATGCCAGTATTTCAACAGTTAACAAAAAAAGCTAAAATTTGACGTAATTTTTTCAAGAAGAGAAATGAGAGACTGAAGTTCTCTTATTTCATTGACGCTCGTTCGTTTTCTGTTTTGATTAGAAATACAAAAATATAGAAATTTTGACTTTCTCACTTCGAAACTCGAGGGATGAGAGATTAATACTGAGGAGAAACTCGCTCCCACATCTAGGGTTCAACGCCGCCAGGTCGTCCCGGCGGCATTACGAGGGCGAGCAGGAAAAATCGCTTCATTTCTTACCGAACTGAAAAGAGAGAGAGAGAGAGAGAGAGAGAGAGAGAGAGAGAGAGAGAGAGAGAGAGAGAGAGAGAGAGAGAGAGAGAGAGAGAGAGAGAGAGAGAGAGACGGACGGACGGAGGGACTGATGGACAAGCACAGACAAACAGACAGACAGACAGACACACACACAGACAGACAGATGGACGGACGTACAGACGGACGGACGGACGAACAAGCACAGATAGACAGACAGACAGACAGACAGGCAGGCAGACAGGGAGATAGACAGACAGATATACAAACAAACAGACAGACAAACAGTCAGACTGAATGATCGACAAACAGACAGACAAAAAGCAGACAGACACACAGATAGGCACACAGACCGTCTGACAAAGTTAACATAAACAGATTTTTTTTTTTTATGTAGGAAGGATACTGGCCAAGGGCAACAAAAATCTAATGAAAAAAAAATGCCCACTGAAATGCCAGTCCCTTAAAAGGGTCATGGCAGTGGTCAAAAATTGGTGGATAAGTGTCTTGAAACCTCCCTCTTTAAGGAATTCAAGTCATAGGAAGGTGGAAATACAGAAGCAGGCAGGGAGTTCCAGAGTTTAACAGAGAAAGGGATGAATGATTAAGAATACTGGTTAACTCTTGCGTTAGAGAGGTGGACAGAATAGGGGTGAGAGAAAGAAGAAAGTCTTGTGCAGCGAGGCCGCGGAAGGAGGGGAGGCATGCAGTTAGCAAGATCAGAAGAGCAGTTGGCATGAAAATAGCGGTAAAAGACAGCTAGATATGCAACATTGCGGCGGTGAGAGAGGGGCTGAAGACAGTCAGTTAGAGGAGAGGAGTTGATGAGACGAAAAGCTTTTGATTCCACCCTGTCTAGAAGAGCAGTATGAGTGGAACCCCCCCAGACATGTGAAGCATACTCCATACATGGACGGATAAGGCCCTTGTACAGAGTTAGCAGCTGGGGGGGGTGAGAAAAACTGGCGGAGACGTCTCAGAACACCTAACTTCATAGAAGCTGTTTTAGCTAGAGATGAGATGTGAAGTTTCCAGTTCAGATTATAAGTAAAGGACAGACCGAGGATGTTCAATGTAGAAGAGGGGGACAGTTGAGTGTCATTGAAGAAGAGGGGATAGTTGTCTGGAAGGTTGTGTCGAGTTGATAGATGGAGGAATTGAGTTTTTGATGCATTGAACAAAACCAAGTTTGCTCTGCCCCAATAAAAAATTTTAGAAAGATCAGAAGTCAGGCATTCTGTTGCTTCCCTGCGTGATATGTTTACCTCCTGAAGGGTTGGACGTCTATGAAAAGACGTGGAAAAGTGCAGGGTGGTATCATCAGCATAGGAGTGGATAGGACAAGAAGTTTGGTTTAGAAGATCATAATGAATAATAAGAAGAGAGTGGGTGACAGGACAGAACCCTGAGGAACACCACTGTTAATAGATTTAGGAGAAGAACAGTGACCGTCTACCACAGCAGCAATAGAACGGTCAGAAAGGAAACTTGAGATGAAGTTACAGAGAGAAGGATAGAAACCATAGGAGGGTAGTTTGGAAATCAAAGCTTTGTGCCAGACTCTATCAAAGGCTTTTGATATGTCCAAGGCAACAGCAAAAGTTTCACCAAAGTCTCTAGAAGAGGATGACCAAGACTCAGTAAGGAAAGCCAGAAGATCACCAGTAGAACGGCCTTGACGGAACCCATACTGGCGATCAGATAGAAGGTTGTAAAGTGATAGATGTTTAAGAATCTTCCTGTTGAGGATAGATTCAAAAACTTTAGATAAGCAGGAAATTAAAGCAATAGGACGGTAGTTTGAGGGATTAGAGCGGTCACCCTTTTTAGGAACAGGTTGAATGTAGACAAACTTCCAGCAAGAAGGAAAGGTAGATGTTGACAGACAGAGCTGAAAGAGTTTCACTAGGCAAGGTGCAAGCACGGAGGCACAGTTTCGGAGAACAATAGGAGGGACCCCATCAGGTCCATAAGCCTTCCGAGGGTTTAGGCCAGCGAGGGCATGGAAAACATCATTGCGAAGAATTTTAATACGTGGCATGAAGTAGTCAGAGGGTGGAGGAGAGGGAGGAACAAGCCCAGAATCGTCCAAAGTAGAGTTTCTAGCAAAGGTTTGAGCAAAGAGTTCAGCTTTAGAAATAGATGTGATAGCAGCGGTGCCATCTGGTTGAAGTAGAGGAGGGAAAGAAGAAGAAGCAAAGTTATTGGAGATATTTTTGGCTAGATGCCAGAAATCACGAGGGGAGTTAGATCTTGAAAGGTTTCGACATTTTCTGTTAATGAAGGAGTTTTTGGCTAGTTGGAGAACAGACTTGGCATGGTTCCGGGCAGAAATATAAAGTGCATGAGATTCTGGTGATGGAAGGCTTAAGTACCTTTTGTGGGTCACCTCTCTATCATGTATAGCACGAGAAGAAGCTGTGTTAAACCAAGGTTTAGAAGGTTTAGGACGAGAAAAAGAGTGAGGAATGTACGCCTCCATGCCAGACACTATCACCTCTGTTATGCGCTCAGCACACAAAGACGGGTCTCTGACACGGAAGCAGTAGTCATTCCAAGGAAAATCAGCAAAATACCTCCTCATGTCCCCCCAATTAGCAGAGGCAAAACGACAGAGGCACCTTCGCTAAGGGGGATCCTGAGGAGGGATTGGAGTGATAGGACAAGATAAAGATATGAGATTGTGATCGGAGGAGCCCAACGGAGAAGAAAGGGTGACAGCATAAGCAGAAGGATTAGAGGTCAGGAAAAGGTCAAGAATGTTGGGCGTATCTCCAAGACGGTCAGGAATACGAGTAGGGTGTTGCACCAATTGCTCTAGGTCATGGAGGATAGCAAAGTTGTAGGCTAGTTCACCAGGATGGTCAGTGAAGGGAGAGGAAAGCCAAAGCTGGTGGTGAACATTGAAATCTCCAAGAATGGAGATCTCTGCAAAAGGGAAGAGGGTCAGAATGTGCTCCACTTTGGAAGTTAAGTAGTCAAAGAATATCTTATAGTCAGAGGAGTTAGGAGAGAGGTATACAGCACAGATAAATTTAGTATGAGAGTGACTCTGTGGTCGTAGCCAGATGGTGGAAAACTCGGAAGATTCAAGAGCGTGGGCACGAGAGCAGGTTAAGTCATTGCGCACATAAACGCAGCATCCAGCTTTGGATCGAAAATGAGGATAGAGAAAGTAGGAGGGAACAGAAAAGGGGCTACTGTCAGTTGCCTCAGACACCTGAGTTTCAGTGAGGAAAAGAAGATGAGGTTTAGAAGAGGAGAGGTGGTGTTCTACAGATTGAAAATTAGATCTTAGACCGCGAATGTTGCAGAAGTTAATGAAGAAAAAGTTGAGGAGGGTGTCAAGACACTTAGGGTCGTCGACAGAAAGGCAGTCCGACCTGGGGATATTTATGGTCCCCTCCCCAGATGGGGACTCCGAGGCTGGTGTAGGAAACGCCATGATGATATTAAAATTTTTGAGTGAAGGGTGTGTGTGTTATTAGGTGCTTGTAGTTTTGTGAGGAGGAAGAGAGTTGTCTTTAGAGGGCAGGCTGTGACTGCCCCCTTGTGTTGTGAGACAGAAAGGGAAACGTTCAGTGAGGTCACAGCTGGGTTTAATGATAAGTTCACAGTACCCCCTGAACAGTGCTTTATACCTCACTGGGAGTAATTATTGTTTTGGCAGGTGTCTACTGCCTCCTCCTCCTAGAGGAGAAGGCAGTAGACAGTGTGTGTATGTGTGTGTGTGTCCCTCAAGGGTCTGTCCTGGGACCACCTTATATTCTTAGTACATATTGTGGACATCAGCATGTCAGTTGTTCACTATACCATAAGAACATTTTCAGACGATATCAAGAGACAGTGTGAGATAATGGATATCAGCAGCACATTGTACCTATAAGGCAATCTTAATGTTATCTCTGCCTGGGCGGAACGAAATAACATGAGCTTTAACGACATTAAATTTGAATAATTTGAATAACTAAGATACGGGAAGCATTAAAAAAAAAAAAAAAAAGAACCAAACTTCATACAAAAACTTACTGTAGCAGACATAGAAGGAAACAATACAGTGAAATCTCGGAGTGCTTATGACTAATGATGTAATGTTTGGGAATCATATTTGACAAGTGGTAAGCAGGTGCTGAATGCAGATGGGATGGACCTTATGTACATTCACTAGTCGAGATGAACCATCAATTGTAATACTTTATCACTCATTGGTTCTCCCTCTACCAGAGTATTGTTGCCAGTTGTGGCACCCATGGAAAATAGGTGAATCAAAGGTACTAGGTGTGCAAAGAACTTTTACAAGCAAAATATCTTCAGTGAAAAACTGCAGTTGTTGAGATCGACTACAAAAACTGCACTTGTATTCACTTGAGAGGAGACGTGAAAGATATATTATAATCTATACATGGAACATTATAAATGAACAGGTAGTAAACCTGATTAGTAGCACCATCACCACCAGAAACCATCCACGTCTAGGGATTAGGTGTGTGCCACCAAAAGTGAATATCCGCGCAGGTAGACTAACAACAATTCAGCACCCCAGGCTCTACAAATCTGCTAAAATATCACCTTAATCTGAGAGGTGTCAGTACTGAAATCTTCAATACCTGTCTCGACATATTCTTGAAAACTGTCTCTGATCAACCAATAGATCACTACCGTACTGCTGCCGAGAAAAGCTCCATAGACGACCAACTGCGGCACTTAATGATCAACAGAGGAGGAGGAGGAAGCATCGCCTTGTCCTGGGAGCCCGTAGCTCCTGATCAGCCTTCACAACCTTCAGGTGTGTGTGTGTGTGTGTGTGTGTGTGCGTGTGTGTGTGTGTGTGTAAGTAAGTAAGTAAGTAAGTAAGTAAGTAAGTAAGTAAGTAAGTAATATTTTATTGCTATGATATATATATATATATATATATATATATATATATATATATATATATATATATATATATATATATATATATATATATATATATATATACTCGTATATATACAAAGATAATGAAAAAGTATGAAATAAAATATATTGCAAACTGACAGTCGAGCCCCGGCTCCCAGACCGACAGATGTTAATAACATAGATCAAGCCATCAGCTGCCTGTGATTGATTAATAGACAAGAGTAATTTTAAAAATCTGTCAAAGAGTTTTAACGTTCAAGTACATGTTTTCTAATCTCCCTTTTGAATGTTAGATAGTGATTTGATTTAACAAGCGTCTTTATACTCACAGGTAAACTACTGAACAAATTAGGTCCAGTACAGAAGACACAATTTTAAAATGAAATTGTTCGAAAACGTGGGTAAATTAGATCAACGTTATTGCTCCTTGTGTGGCGAAAATTGTCAACAAATTTGAACAGGTCATTTCTTAACTAAATAATTGTGATCTTATAAATTAACAATAAGAGAAAATACTTATGAATGGAGTCCAATCTTAACATTTTCTTAGTACAAGAAATGTCAATGACTGAATCAAATTTGTCTAGGAAAAATTTACATCTAATAATTTTATTCTGTACTACTGTTACTCTGTTCAGAAAAGATGGCCAAGTGCTAGACCAAATGGTTGTACAGTAATTCAAATGATGATAACATAAGGTGTTGTAGATCCTAATTAGTGCTTCTGTAGTGACATTATGGTGTATTTTATACATGATACCACAATTTTTAGAGACCTCCATACATACATCATCTATGTGTAATTTCCAATTTAAATTTCTATCGGTTCAAACCCCAAGGAACTTTGTGCTATTTGCCTGATTTAGTGCCTCTCCTTCTAACGGTAATGGTGGAAAGTTATTTTTCGGTATATTTTATATACATTTATTTTGAAAAAAAAAAAAAAAATATATATATATATATATATATATATATATATATATATATATATATATATATATATATATATATATATATATATATATATATATATATATATATATATATATATATAAATGGTCATTGAAATATCAAGTTTTAATTTGTCAGATTTTATCGATTGGTATACTGATTTGAGTTCTGTGATTATCTTTAAACGTAAGGAATTTAAGTCTTTGTCTGCAAGTAAAAGATTAGCGTGTCACTGATATATAAAGGAAAAACAATAGGTCCTATAATTGATCCTTGGGGTACGCTTCATAAGATAGGGATGAAATGTAAAGAGACATTGTTACAAAAAAACCGATTGTGATCTATAACAAAGGTAACTGTGAAATAGTTGTCGTGGTACTTTCCTAATTGAAACATGCCTTAATTTGTTTATTAAGATGTTATGATCTAAAAATTCAAATGCTTTAGACTAGTCAATGAAAACTCCAACAGGAAACAGTATTTCATCTGACAATTTATATACGTTGTTAACAAAGTGCAATGTGACAGTTTCAGCGGAATAATTGGTCCAAAATCTCTGTTGGCATTTAAATGTTATATTATTTTGTTTTAGATAGCCAATTAGACGCAAAATAATTACTTTTTTATAGACTGTGTGTGTGTGTGTGTGTGTGTGTGTGTGTGTGTGTGTGTGTGTGTAGTATAATAATAATAACAATAATAATGATAATAATAATAATAATAATAATAATAATAATAATAATAATAATAATAATAATAATAATGATAATAATAATAATAATAATAATAATAATAATAATAATAATAATAATAATAATAATAATAAACGGTTTATTACTATTGCAGCCATACAGGTGAAAGTATACATGTTAATATATAAAAGATCTTAGAGGTTACAGGGCGTGCAGTGGTTACAGTGACAACTGGATGTGTTTTACAATGAAAATTGAAAGAAATCATAAGAGCTTGGGGGTGTGTGGTGCCTCCAAGGCAAGGATCTGTCCTGCAGGTCAAGGCGATGGCACATAGCGCTGGGAGGAAAACCCTGTGGTCTAGGACCACATCTGAGTCTCTGGCCAGTGCTGTGGGCGGCGGTGGGCGGGCGGCGAAGCACAAGCGGGGGTCGCGGTCTCAGATGTTCGGAGTCCTGCGTGTGGTGTTAGGTGGCTGCCAGTGGAGGTGAAAAGGTCGAGGCGGCTATGGGTCGTGGACTCGGGTCGCAGCCTGGGTCATGGGTCTGCTTCACTCTTGTACTGTGCGCCCATTCCACTTACGATCCAGATTCATGAAAATTCTCTGATAAGCGCAAATTCACTACATTTCATTCCATATCCAGAAGTTGTTTATAATTTGTCTGTAACTATGTTGCACTTCCACTTGTCATTGAAGGATGGGGCTAAAAAGCGATAGTGAGGGGAGAAGAGATACATCCTGACCCGTGGCTGCTCCAAGCAGCGCCGGCACAGCTGTCTTAACCCTTTGGAAATCAAGAAACGTGTGTGTGTGTGTGTGTGTGTGTGTATTTATGTAGGAACAGCGCCGGATAAGAGCAAAAAAAAAACTGTAATAAAAAAAAAAGACCTACTGTAAATCGGTACCTGAACACAGTCAAAAGTGGCAGTCAAAAATTAAAGGATAAGTGTCTTGAAACCTTCCTCTTGAAAGAGTTCAAGTCATAGGAAGGTGGAAATACAGAAGTAGGCAGGAAGTTCCAAAGGTTACCAGAGAAAGGAATGAATGATTTAGAATACTGGTTAACTCTTGCATTAGAGGGGTGGACAGAATAGTGATGAGAGAAAGAAGAAAGTCTCGTGCAGCGAGGCCGCGGTAGGAGGGGAGGCATGCAGTTAGCAAGATCAGAAAAGCAGATGGCATGAAAATATCGGTGCAAGATAGCAAGAGATGCAACATTGCGGCGATGAGAAAGAGGCTAAAGACAGTCAGTTAGAGGAGAGGAGTTGAAAAGACGAAAAGGTTTTGATTCCACCGTGTCTGAAATAGCGGTATGATTGGAAGCCCCCTTACATGTGAAACATACTCCATACATGGAGGGATAAGGACCCTGAGCGGAGTTAGCAGCTGCAGGGTGAGAAAAACTGGCGGAGAAGACTCAGAACACCTAACTTCATAGAAGTTGTTTTAGTTAGAAATGAGATGTGAAGTTTCCAGTTTAGATTATAAGTAAAGGACAGACCGAGGATCTTCAGTGTAGAAGAGAGGGAATGTTGAATATCATTGAAGAAGAAGGGATAGTTTTCTCAAAGGTTGTACCGGGTTGATAGAGTGAGGAATTGAGTTTTCAGGCAATGAACAATATTAAATTTTCTCTGCCCTATCAGAAATTTTAGAGGGATCAATCAGTTCACGCATTTTCTGGCTTCCCTGCGTGAATTGTTTATTTCCTGAAAGGTTGAATGTCTATGAAAAGACGTGGAATAGTGCAGGATGGTATCATCAGTGTAGGAGTGAATAGGACAAGAAGTTTAGTTTAGAAGAGTTTTCATGAATAATAGGAAGAGAGTGAGTGACACAACAGAACCATGAGAAACACCACTGTTAATAGATTTAGGAGAAGGACCACAGCAGCAATAGAACGGTCAGAAAGGGAACGAGATGAAGTTACAGAGAGAAGGATAGAAGGCGTAGAAGGGTAGTTTGGAAATTAAAGCTTTGTGACAGACTCTATCAAAAGCTTTTGATATGTCTAAGGCAACAGCACGTTTCACTGAAATCTCTAAAAGAGAAAGTAAGGAAAGCCAGATCACCATTAGAGTGGCCTCGACGAAACCCATACCGGCGATCAGATTGAAGGTTGTGAAGTGATAAATTTTTAAGAATCTTTCTGTTGAGGATAAATTTAAAAGAAACTTTAGAATGTCAAAGATTAAAGCAATAGGAGGATAGTCTGAGGGATTAGAACGATCACTCTTTTTTAGGAACAGGTTAAATGTAGGCAAACTTCCAGCAAGAAGAAAAGGTAGATGTTGACAGACAGAATTGAAAGAGTTTGGCTAGGCAAGGTGCAAGTACGGAGACACAGTTTAGGAGAACAATAAGAGGGACCCAATAAGGTCAATAAACCTTTCGAAGGTTTACATCATTGCGAAGGATCTTAATTGGTAGCATGAAGTAGTCAGAGGGTGGAGGAGAGGGAGGAAGAAGCCCTGAATCATCCAAGATAGAGTTGTTACCAAAGGTTTGAGCAGAGTTCAAGTTTAGAAAAAGATGAGATGCCAGTGGTGCCATCAGGTTGAGATAAAGAATGGAAATATAAAGAAGCAAAGTAATTGGAGATATTCTTGGCTAGG
Source organism: Scylla paramamosain (assembly GCF_035594125.1). Lineage (NCBI taxonomy): Eukaryota > Metazoa > Arthropoda > Malacostraca > Decapoda > Portunidae > Scylla > Scylla paramamosain. The sequence goes on from NC_087180.1 coordinate 8,663,532, forward strand.
TGCCAGAAATCACGAAGGGAGTTAGATTTTGAAGGGTTTTGAGATTTTCTATTAATGAAGGAGATCTTGGCTAGTTGGAGAACAGACTTGGTATGATTCCGTGCAGAAATATAAAGCGCATAAGATTCAGGTAATGATGACACAAATACCTGTGTGTGTGTGTGTGTGTGTGTGTGTGTGTAATAATAATAATAATAATAATAATAATAATAATAATAATAATAATAATAATAATAATAATAATAATAAACGGTTTATTTTTCAGGAAGCTAACAAACTGAAAATGTACAGAGGGGGTGGGGAAATGCTTAACATTTATCCTAAAGCTAAGTCTAATCTAGAAGGGAAATACTATTGATTGATGGCTCGCACCATGGTGGGAATCGCGCTTAGTCTGTACCGGTCCGTGCGCGGCGCCTTTAGGGGCGTTATCCTGTTGTGGTGTCTGGTGGCACGGACCGGACGAGGCGCGTCAGGCGGCAGCATGTGTCTGAGACGTGTATGATGCAGCAGTCCCCTTCCAAACTTCTCCAGAGCCTCTCGGTGCCTGTTGGATATTCTGGACAGACTCAGGGTAGTCAGGGCTTCATCATTGGTGGTGTAGGCAGGGCCAAGGATGACCCTGCACGCCCTTTTCTGCACACTCTGCAGTTGTAGCTGTAGAGTGTGTGTGAGGGAGGAGGACCACGCTGGGGAGGCATACATGAGTTTGGGGAGGATGAAGGTGAGGTACACCCCCGTTAACTTGTCTATCGGCGTCCCCAGCGACCAGTGACCTGAGTCTGCGCAGCATGTACAGCCTGTAGGTAGCGGATCTTACGGTGCTGGCGACATGCTGCTTCCAGGTCAGCTGATCGTCCACCGTGACTCCGAGAAGCTTGGCACATCGGACCACCTGGAGGGGGTTAGGGCCCACTGTGAGCTGGGGAGGGGGCACTGGTACAGAGGCGGTACAGAAATGTATCACCACAGTTTTGCTGTGGTTGATGGTCATCCTGCTCTCCTCCGTCCACGTCTGCAGTCGCTCCAGAATTGCTTGCAGTGGCGAGTGGTCCGGGTTCTTCTTGGAAACTGGGAGGCCCACGGTGCAGTCGTCCACATACTTCCAGCGATAGGGGGTGTAAGTAAGGCTGTCATTAATGAGGAGGAGGAAGCATAGTGGACCCATCAGCTGTTGGAAATTAGAGACAGAGCCCTGATAACGAACGGCCTGACGTCTCCCTGTGAGGAAGTCGGCTAGTCACGCTACCTGGTTACGCTACCAGACTTATTGCCTTGCTGATGACAACAGTGTGATCAACAAGATCAAAGGCTTTTTGAAGTCCACAAAAGCAACAGCTAGAGAGTTGTTTTGCTTGTCCGGGTGGCTGTGGATGAATTCAAGGAACCTGGTCAGGTAGTGGGAGGTGGAGGTGGCTTTAATATTTCCAAACTGTCTGATATCGACGGTACAAATTTTGTTGTAGGCCCAGTCATACACAAAATCTTCACAAATAAGGCTAGGGATTCGGATGATAGACTGGTCATTGAGTGACTGTGGACTGGAAGTTTTGGGGATGGGGGTGACGTAGGATGTCTTCCAGTCCGCAATGCAAGAGTGTTGGGAGAGAGAGGCGTTTATTATGGAGCATAGCGGTGTTGCTAGCTCTACAGCAGACTCCTTGTAAATTTTTATAGGAAGGTCAGTGGGTGTGGTGGATCTTGGTTTGAATTTGAGTTTTCTCTTAAAAACATCCATCGCCTGGACAATGGGGAGAGGGGAGGGAGCGGGTGTATATATATATGTGTGTGTGTGTGTGTGTGTGTGTGTGTGTGTGTGTGTGTGTGTGTGTGTGTGTGTGTGTGTGTGTGTGTGTGTGTGTGTGTGTGTGGGTGTTTGTGTGTGTGTGTTTGTGTGTTTTTCTTTTTTTTTTATGTAGGAGAGGCACCGTCCATGGGCAACAAAAAATTCAATAAAAAAAAAAAGGCCCACTGATATGCAGGTCCCTGAACAGGGTCCGAAGCGGTATCAAAAATTAAAAGATAAGTGTCTTGAAACCTCCTTGTTCATGGAATTCGAGACATAGGAAGGCGAAAATACAGAACCAGGCAGGGAGTTTCAGAGTTTACCAGAGGAAGGGATGAATGATTGAGAATACTGGTTAACTCTTGTATTAGAGAAGTGGACAGAAGGTAAGAGAAAGAAGAAAGTTTTGTGCAGCGAGGTCGCAGGAGGAGGGGAGGCATGCAGTTAGCAAGATCAGAAGAGCAGTTAACATGAAAATAGCGGTAAAAGATAGCTAGAGATGCAAAATTGCGGCGATGAGAAAGAGGTTGAAGGCAGCAAAAAAGAAGTTGAAGAAGCAAAGATATTGGAGATATTTTTGGCTAGAAGTCAGAAGTCACGAGGGGAGTTAGATCTTAAAAAATTTTGACACCTATTAATGAAGGAGTTTTGGCTGGTTGGAGAACAGACTTGGCATGGTTTCGGGCAGAAATACAAAGTGCATGAGATTCATTCTGGTAATGGAAGGCTTAAGTACCTTTTGTGGGTCACCTCTCTATCATGTATAGCACGAGAACAGGCTGTGCTAAACCAAGGTTTGGAAAGTTTAGGTCGAGAAAAAAAAAGTGAGGAATGTACGCCTCCATGCCAGACACTATCACCTCTGTTATGTGGTCAGCACACAAAGACGGGTCAGGCACCCCTAACTAGCAAAGGCAAAACAACAGAGGCACCTCCGCTTTGGGGGATCTAAAAGAGGGATTGGAGCGATAGGACAAAATACAGATATGAGATTGTGATCGGAGGAGAGAGAGGTAACAGAATAAGCAGAACGATTAGAGGTTAGGAAAAGGTCATGAATGTTGCGCGTATCTCCAAGACGGTCAGATATGAGTAGGGGGTTGTACTAGTTGTTCTAGATCGTGGAGGATAGCACAGCTGAAGGCTAGTTCACCAGGATGGTCAGTGAAAGGAGAGAAAAGCCAAAGCTGGTGGTGAACATAGAAGTCTCCAAGAATGGAGATCTCAGCAAAAGGAAAGACAATCAGAATATGCTCCATTTTGTAAATTAACTAGTAAAAGAATATATTTTGGTCAGAGGAGATAGGTGAGAGGTATACAGCACAGATAGATTTACTTTGAGAGTGACTCTGTGGTTGGAGCCAGAGAGTGGAAAACTCAGAAGATTCAAGAGCGTGGGCACGAAAGCAGGTTAAGTTGTTGCACACATAAACGCAACATCCAGCTTTGGATTGAAAATGAGGAACTACTGTCAGTTGCCTCAGACACCCGTGTTTCAGTGAGGAAAAGAAGATAAGGTTTTGTAGAGGAAAGGTGGTTTTTTACAGTTTGAAAATTAGATTTAAGACCGTGAATGTTGCAGAAGTTAATGAAGAAAAAGTTGAGACACTTAGGTTCGATACCAGAAGAGCAGTCCGACATCGGGACATTTGAGGTCCCCTCCCCAGATAGGGACTCTGAGGCTGGTGTAGGAGTCTTCATAATAATTTTGAATTCTGAATTTTGAGTGAAGGGTGTGTGTGTATAATTAGGTGCTTGTAGTTTTGTGTGAAGGAATAGAGTTTCTCTCTCTCTCTCTCTCTCTCTCTCTCTCTCTCTCTCTCTCTCTCTCTCTCTCTCTCTCTCTCTCTCTCTCTCTCTCTTTCTCTCTCTCTCTTTTTTTTTGTTTAAACAAAAATTTACATCAGGCTTAAAACAACACGTTTTTTTTATGCTGTTATTTGAAAAGCCTATACTTAAATGTAAAGAAAAAAATGTATATATATATATACAAAAAGCGAACTCATCCTACTATATATATATACACATGATTAACACAGCACTAGTGCGGGAGTTTGTGTTTTACGCCACCTGTGTGCAGCCACTTTCACTTGCTGGAGTGTCATTGTCTGTGTATCACTCGTGGCTGCCGTAAACACATTCCACAGTTTGGAGGTCCTGGCTGTGTAAGAGCGCTGGTGCTGCCTCGAGTAAGATCTAGGCACTTGCACCAGCATGTCACTGGAGGTGGTGATCCTGGACTCCCTCTGGACAGCTCGTGGTGGGAGCCTTAGCGAGCTGAGATGAGGGACCTCCAGAACCCGGGCCTTGTGCTGGACCACCAGCGCCGACACGTCCCGCCGATGCTCCAGCGACGTGACTCCGGTCTGCTCCTCCTGCTGCTGCTGCTGCTGCTGCTGCTGCTGCTGTCCGTCCATCCCCACCAAGCGCAGGGCACGGCGTTGCACAGCATCCAGTCTCTGCAAGTGGGTGGGGGCACTCGACATCCAGGACAAGGCACTGTACTCCATACAAGGCCGTATCTGAGCCTTGTACAGTGTGAGGATGCCCCGGGAGTCGAGGTTTCCTGACATCCGACGCAGTGCAGAGACTCGCTGAGAGACTTGGTGGGCAACAGCAGCAACATGGCGGTCAAAGCGCAGGCCACAGTCCACTGTCACTCCCAGCAACTTGACGCGTTCCTGGAGGGGAAGTGTCTGGCCTCCAAAAATCAGACAGCCTGGGACGGCTGGAGAGGCAGCTGGGGACCGTGAGATGACCATGGCCTGCGTCTTTTCTGGAGCGAAGCTGACTTGCCACGCCTCTCCCCACTCCATCACCAGCCTGAGCTGCCTATTCAGCTCTCTAACGGCTCGCTGACTGTCGGAGCGGCAGTAGGAGCGGGAGAGACTGCAGTCGTCGGCGTATGCAAGCAGAGTCGGTATTTGCCGCAGGAGGTCATTTATGTATATGTTCCACAGGATCGGGCCTAACACTGAACCCTGTGGAACTGAGGCCTGTATAGGTAACGGCTGGGATGCCTGTCCATTGATGACTACCCGGAGGGTTCTCCCCTGGAGGCAGTCCTCGAGCAGTGCAAGGAGGTTGCCCTGGATACCCTTGGCGCAAAGCTTTTTTTTACAGGCCCCGCGTGCCAGACCCTATCAAAGGCCCCAGCAATGTCCAGGGCCACCACAAGAGTATCCAGACCTTCATCCAGGGCATCCTGCCAGCCTTGGGAGAGGAGGGTGAAGAGGTCCGCTGTTGAGCGGCCAGGCCGGAAGCCGAACTGTCTGTCTGAGAGGAGGCGGTGCTCACTCAGGTGATGACAGATGACACCTGCCACTACCTGCTCCAGCAACTTGCCCACCGCAGAGAGCAGCGAGATGGGTCTGTAGTTGCTGGGCTCAGACTTTGAGTTCTTCTTGTGGGCTGGTACCACTCGCGCCTCCTTCCATATAGAGGGCCATCTGTGCTCCATCAGGCAGGCCCTAAAGACGCTGGTGAGAGGACCTGACAGCTCACTGGCGCAGCGTTTGAGGAGCCGCGGGCTGATGTCGTCCGGCCCGGTGGCTTTGTTCTCCTCTACTTCCCTCATTAGCCGCTCCACCTGTTCACGTGTCACCTGAACATCGGCGACGGTGTGGTCTGTTTCCTGAGGGAGGTGAGGTGGACGTCTACCCGGATCAGTGACTGACATCTTCTCTGCGAAAAACTCAGCGATTATAGAAGCCTTGTCCTCACTGCTGGTGGCTGTTGTCCCGTCCAGCCTTGTTAGTGGAGGAACAGTGTCGCGGCGGCCTGTTCCTTGCTGCTCCTTCACAAGCCTCCACCAGGTCTTGTGGCCAACCCCTGAGCCACAGAGCTTTCGCCTTGTGACCTCTCGCTGCTGCCGTCTCGCCCACCTGCAGGTAGCTGTCGCCCGTCTACACGCCACACGATGTTGGGCCCAGTTGTATTGTGTTGGACGACGTTTGTACCTCACCCAGGCTTCTTGTTTAGCCTCAGCGGCCGCTCGGCATCGGTAACCAAACCAAGCAGGGTCACTAGGCCTAACGAGGTACCTTCTGCTGGGGACGTTTTGCTGCTGGAGGGCAAGGATCTTGGTGGTGAGGGCACGGGCCTTTTCCTCCGCGTTGCCTATCAGTAGGGCGTCACAGTCCAAGCGAACGATGTCGTGTCTCAGGGATGCCCAGTCAGCCTGCTCCCACAGCCAGATAGTGCGCAGGGCGGCGGCCTCCCTCGCTATATCCAGCCTGTCGCGTGCCAGCACGGCATGGTGGTCGGAGGTGCCCACCGTCCCCAGTTGATGGCAGACGATGCTGGAGTCAGGGAGATCTGTTAGCACAGGGTCCAGCGACCCTCCCCTCTCATGTGTAGGGAAGGACACGTGGCTCGTCAGACTCTGCACCATCAGGAGGCTGTTAAAGGCATCCTGCTCCAGGTGGAAGTTTAAATCCCCCAGAATCATGACGTGGGAACACTTGTGCCGCTGTAGCAGTGTCCAGTTCCTCTGTCAGAAAATCCAGCGCTGAACGTCCTTGCCTTTGGGGGCGGTACATGACACACAGGAGGAGTCCTGTGCTGTCATTTATCACCACTCTGAAGAACAGCGTCTCCATTCCTTCAGGCAGCACGACGTCAATTTTTTGAGTTTGGAGGCCGTGTTTGAAGCAGGCAGCCACGCCTCCGCCCACTCTATGCTCACGGTCCTTCCTCACCCACTTTGTGTAGCCCGGGGTTGCCAAACTTCGGCTCCACCTCACCACTGAGCCACGTTTCCGTGACGGCAACAATGTCCGCGTTGCGTCGGAGGACAAAGTTGTGGGTGAGGTCACCAAAGTTGGTGCGAAGACCCCTCACGTTCGCCGACACAACAGTCAGGTGTCGGCTGAGGTGGCCAGTCTTTTGTTTTTCCTTGGCGCTGGTTTGACTTAGGGCTACCTTGGCAGGGGGAGGCGCGTTACTGCCTTCCCTGCCACATGAGTGGGCTCCGGTCGTGGTGTTGCCTGGGTTGTGGTTGCCATGATGGTGGGCAGGGGTGGAGAGGGGAGTCTCGAAAGGGCAGCTGAGGTTGAGGATTTAACTCTTTTTTCCATCCTTCTGTCAGGACCCTTCTGAAAATCGTTTCCTGCCTTATATCAGCAGTGCGGCTGTAACACACCTTGGATGTGTGTCCGAGGCGGGAGCAGTAGTCGCAGCGTGGTCTGTCTCCACCTCTGACGACCCTTTGGGATCTAAGATGATGTGGGTGGGGCTGGGGTGCGGGAGGGTTGGGTCGCGCACCTGGTGTGGCGGAGTGAGGTCCTAATCGCTGCTGACCTCGTTTCTTCCTCCTCTTGTTGCTGCTGCTCCTGTTGTTGTTGTTGTTTCTGCCATTGCTGATACTGCTCCTGTTGTTACTGTCGTTGTTGCTGCTGCTCCTCCTCCTGTTGTTGTTGTTGTTGGTGGTGGTGGTGGTGGTGGCGGTGTTGGTGGCGGCAGCGGCGGAGTCAGTGTCGGAGTCGGCAGGTGTTGATGCTGCTGCGGCGACTGTGGTGGCGGTGGCAGTGGCAGCAGCGGTAGCTGTGTTTGTGGTGGGGTCTGCTTCTACTTCCACTGCCGCGTGTCTAAGAGGTCTGGGCTTCCCTGATCTCCACCACTGCCTCCAGCGGTCCGAGGAAGCACACGCGTTTTCCCAAGTTCTGACGATTGAGAGAGGGGTGGCTGTTGTCGCCACGGAGCAGGTGGCGGTCTTCTCCTCATTCTCCCTCACATCAGTAAGAGCGTCTATAAGCCCTAATAGGTCCATCAATTGTGCCTTTTTGTTAATTATCTAGTCTCTCTGTAGACGGAGAGACTGAATCACATTTTTATCTTTCATTACCTGTTTTTGTAGCTGGATAACAGTGGTGACGAGCTCGTCTTTCTCCAGCTGCGACAGGTGTTGCCTCGCGTCATCATCCACTCCATCGTGTAGAGGTGTGGATGGAAGGTCCACTTCAGGGTTTTCACTAATGTAGACCACTTTATCCGCTAAACTGGCTTCATGACGTAGCTGCTGAGTGTCCTTACAAGTGTAGGTCTCTCTGTCACCTAGGCAAGCTGTGTGGCACACGTCAGGACATTCGTTACTGCCCTCACAACTCACGTAGGGGGCTGATTTGGTAGCCGCCCTACGACACACGGCACACCATCGCTGAGGACAATATCCCGGGAGATCACGCCACTTGATGAGCCTGTGTTCCGCTATTTTACGTAGAGATGGAGATAAAAAAAACTGCGTTACTGAAGAACTGATTAGAATGCGCGGAGCACACTGAAAACACGTCCGTCCTCCACACCGGTGACCTGACCTCTCTCTCTCTCTCTCTCTCTCTCTCTCTCTCTCTCTCTCTCTCTCTCTCTCTCTCTCTCTCTCTCTATTCGAATCACCCTGGACAATAACACGTTAACTTCGAAGTACATTAGGGATCTGATAAGTAATGATATTAATGATATAGTGAACGCAATAGAAGATCTTAAGTCAAAGACAATATCCTCCGAGTCTAACAGAGTAAAAATGTACAACACTATAAATCCTGATTTGGCAGTACATCAGATATATAAGACTAAGTTGAAAACCAATGAAAGTGAATGAATATCATGGACAAGATTTTGAGTCAGTGCTCATTCCCTCGCTATTGAGGAAGGCCGCTGGAACAGACGAGGCCGAGGTCGTTTGCCAGTGGAAGAACGCCTGTGTTCCTGTGGCCAGATACAAACTGAACGACATGTAGTGGAAGATTGTGCCAGAACTTTAAATATACGTCAGCAATACCACTTGTCAACCTTAGAAAATTTATTCATAGAGAGGACTGACGTTGCCACAGTCTGTACCATAGTTCATGAAATTCTTACCAGTTTTATTTAAGGTTTTATATTTAGTTTGAAAATGAACTCTGTTTTTTATTAGCTTTATTACTGTGTTTCAAAAGCTATTTTATGTTTTTAGACTTTTAATTTCTTTAAAAATTTATGTAGAGTGCGTTAATGTTTAGTGTTTTAACATGGAGCTTTTCCTTATTAGGTAGGTTTGTGCACACGTTTGTGTTAGTTTCTATATTATGTGGACCATTTTATGTTTTAATGTATATTGTGCTGTGTACAAAAAAAAAAAAATTGTGGTCAATAAAAATATGAATATGAATATGAATGTGTGTGTGTGTGTGTGTGTGTGTGTGTGTGTGTGTGTGTGTGTGTGTGTGTGTGTGTGTGTGTGTGTGTTTTGTGTGTTTTGTGTGTGAGTGTGTATGTGTGTGTGTGTGTGTGTGTGTGTGTGTGTGTGTGTGTGTGTGTGTGTGTGTTGAGACTGGGAAGGAGTAGCATATACAGTATTCATCTAAGAAGAAATATATTTATTTCAAAGTTCGTTTACATCCATTATTTTTCGTAGCATGTGTCAATGGCGGCAAGAAGTACGTCACTTATAGAACTGGACAGCTTCCACGTTGAAACAAGAAAAGCTCCCATATTTCCCAGACGAGAACGCCGATAGGAAGAAAAAAAAAGCTGTGAAGCAGGAATGATAAAATGAAAGAAGCCAATAATGGTGTCATTTGTAGGGAAGTGAGTTACCCGCTGAACTGGACGTTTTCACCGTTGGAGAGGACGGCACCAGACTCAGTCAAGAGGACGATCTTCACACCAGGAAGAAGATGCCTCCATTGGCCATCCTTGAAGAGCACGCCGGAGGGACCCTGAAGGAGTACTTCTCGCTTCTTGCGGGATGGGAGTCCCTCATCGTTTAGTTGCACGTTCTTGCCGTCAGCCATGACGACTCCAGAGGGCCCGATTACGATGACGTTCGCAGATTGATCGTATGTAAATTGCACATTTTTGCCGTCGGGCATGACGATGCCAGTAGCGCCGTAGGGGCCTGGCTTCTCCAGCATGACGGGCACAGGCATGGGTGGCACGACACCAGCATGGTGCAGAGCAGCATCGCGGTTAAACTGAATGTTAGACCCGTCGTGGAAGACCACTCCAGACTCCCCGACGACGGCGATGTTTTCAGCCTCCTCGCGGGTGAGCTGCTGCAACGTCCCGTCAGGATGAACGATTCCGGCTGGCCCATAGGAGGCGCTGACGCCTGCCGCCATTAGACACATCGCTACCTGTAGGAGTCACACGGGAGGATGAGAAAGCCGCGACACCAACGGTCAAGAGGTGTTCACATTGACAGTAGAGAACACTGAACACCGACAAGTGAGAAACCTTACCAAAAACTTCATGGTTGCAGTCCTAGTCTTCCTCAGCACTCCAAAACTAGGCTACTGGGACGACTGGCGCAGAAGCGTGTGGAGCCCTCTTTTATAATGCCCAGCATCATGCCTTTAACCTTTGCTCTTATAACGTGTTTCCTTTCCTGCTGACCGTGGAAGGACGTGCATGAAGATGGTGCGGCTCACCCTCGGCAAGCCGGTTATAGAGTCTCTTTCTTAGCAAAAACAAAAAAACAAAAAAAAACAGCGTGGAAGTTGCTTGATTCGCTGAGAATTTCTGACGCACACAAATGTGTAATGTCGAAGCTGTCTTCTTCTACTACAGTGGAAGCAGACTAACTTGGCCCTCGGGCTGTTGGTTGTACCTCTCTGCGCTCTTGCTACCTCAATTCCAGAGTGACCTGACATGACAATGGGCAGCAAGGCGCGGCCTGGGGCATCCACATGTCAAGGACACTGAGGCGGCAGTGTTGCACGGCCTACACGCGTTGCCAAGTGTATCGGAAGATACACAGTGTCGTTGTTCCATCATCAAATCGAAAGCCATTAAAAAAAAAAAAAACAACAACATGCAGTCGTGTATAACAACTTATAATTTTGGAATAATTATGGCAAAAGATGAGAGAGAGAGAGAGAGAGAGAGAGAGAGAAAGTGTTCATGCTTGTCGACTGTGAACGTAACACCAATGTGTGACAAGAACAGCCAACACCCCGAATACTAAGTTAGTTTGGTTCCACTATAGCCATAAGTAGTGTCCAATTTCATCCTCTAACCGTTTTTATTTAGTGACGCTGTAACACTACTCATTATTCTTTTGTTTGTTTGTCTATTTCTTCGTCTCGTTCACAAGGGAAGTAATATTTAATATTTTCGTTTTGCTTTAGCTTGTTATCTGATTTTCTTCACCATATTTACTTCAGCAGCAGTTCTGTGTAAGCGATTTTATGGTTCTCAGAATTTGGATGAATATGTACAGTTACTCAAAAAGTTCATGGGGATTCTTGTGTGTGTGGGCGTGTGCATTCCCCACCCTTTCTACACGGTGACTGTAGGATACGAAGCCTGTTTCCGAAACGATTCGGCTGCATCTCGACCTGCGCTTCTTCGTCACTGCTTACTTTCCTAATGAAAGCTTAGACATCGAGAGAGCTCTAAGCTTCATATTATATCATATGACACTGAATATCTACCTGATTATGACTACCGATAAAATATGACGAGCGTAATCCTTTCTTACTTTACTATATCAAGTTACAGTTCTGGCGTGCGTGTGGGTCTGTGAGTCGTCACATCGTTAGACAGACTCACCGTACAGAAAGGGGTGGAGAATGCAGAGACCCACACACACACACACACACACACACGGACACCCACGAACTTTTATGAGTGACTGTACATGGCAATTGTAACACTTGAGGTTAACAAGTGTATCAATACCAAACGATACATTAGTGTCAGTGTCATCAAGTTTTCTCTTTTTCCTTTAAATTCCTCGTTCAACCCTCGTCCTTATTCCTGAGATATAATTATAGACCGTACTGATGGGAATATTAAAGACAATTATGTGATGCCAATATACGGGAAGTTCACTGACCATGAAATAAATAAATATGTCGATATTGTCTTTAGTGAGAGTTCTGTCCCTCCTTATCCTGTCTTCTTTTCACTCTTTTAGGCTGAACCACCGTATCGTGATATGGCTCCCGAGAGCCACAAGGTGAGGCAGCGAGGTGGGTGGGAATGAACGAAGGGGAGGGGCTGCATTAGATTAGGCCGAGGGATGGTGAGCGGGAAGAATTTACTGGCGAGGCTCAGGTGTGGACAGACACATTCTGGGGCTACAACTCATTTCATAGTTGAAGTACTGCAAACGCCACTAATGACTCAGAAGATGAAACCGAATAATTTAAAACGAACAAGATCTGTAAGCAAAAGATTACTCACACTTTAGATAGTTTTTGGCTAGTTACAGGTTGCTGGAAAGGGTGTTTGATTATGGCGAGTCTGTGGATTGGTTGGCATCTCCCACGGCGTGGTAAGTCAGGTGAGTGAGGTGAGTTAGCCAACGCCCACAACTCTTGCTTCATTGTTTGCGTGCAGTGACTGCATGTCGATACATTCTAGTGGTTAAAGAAAGAAAATGTTGCCGTTGTGTCATTTTCCACTTTACACTCATCACTAGGCATTATCTACTTACAACTAACACTAATCATATATCCAATGGCCATACATCTAGGGATAATTAGTAGAAATTAACTGTGTGGCGTTAAAATAAGTTCAATTATAATAATGTTATTCATATTGGCTAACAGAACAACCATAATTTATTTCCAGCCCAATGTCTCTTGCGCGAGTATTTGTAATATGTATATATGTAATATGGGAGAAACTTACTATATCCTTAATGGCAGACGTTCGAGTGAGGCTGAAGTATGGAGGGGCGACCATCTGCGTGGAGAACCCGAGTATGAAAGTGAAAGGCTTACAGCAACAAAATATAAATGGTCTAAGAAGCAGAGCAGTGCATGGAGGCTCCAGGGTGTGAGACGAGAGGAAGCATTACGACGAAGGACGGAAGGGAGACAGATATTTCTGAAGCTTGGTGAAGGAAGCGCGATATAAAATAAATAATCTTCTTCATCCAGGTACCAGCTAATGCTGGTCACACTTTAATAAAGAAAAAAGTACCATGCTGCCGCATTCTTTATAACCTTGTAAGAAGTTTGACACCAATTTTTCTTTTATAATGATTCAGTGTCCAGTTGATGACAGGTTATGTTACATAGGTGGCACCGCCCACTGATACAAGGTAGGCACTCGTGAATTTCGTCTGTCTGGTTTTAGCGGGAAATCTTTCTCTCGTCAAGCGCTCTTCAGGGATGTTACGTCGAGTATCAGAAGGGTCAAAATGTGAAATCAGAGAAAGACGAGAAAAGAAAGATGTAAACTTGGTGATTCGGACTGAATATTTTCAAGAATATATCGAGACTGTAATGTGTTCAGGATTGCATTATAGCAGATAGAGATACATAATATTAAACCAGTAAAGTGACTGGCACAGCAGCAGTATTATATTCCAGTATCGTTCTTGGCAATTTCTCTTTGCCATCAGTATGCGGAAAGTTGCGGAAGGGAAGAGCAAATCGGCAAGGAAATGATCCGTGTTTGTATCACCGTGCAATACACTCGCAGAACACCGTAACAGTTGTGAGTGAATTTATTTATAAAGACTTGGAAATTGGAGCTTAAGGGGCGGTGAAGTTGGTAGTGGAGGAGGGTACTAGGGTATGTACAAGGAACTCAATACAAGTTGGATAAGGATGTACGTGATAGGAGGGAACGGAAACTATTACTTGTGTATATAAAAATGCGCAAGTGTAAGTGTAAATGTGAAGGACATACTACATGTGTAAGGGTAAGAAATAGATGCGGGATACACGAGCAGGAGTGCTACACGTATGATGGGAACAAGCCTGAGGTGATACAAGTGTGGCGCGGGGAATGCCACACTACCGAAAATCTGCAAGCCAAATGGAGAAAGTTGGGCGCGATTGTCTCCCTTTCGCCGCTGAGATGCAGAAGAAAGAAAACAAAAGAAAAGAAAAAAACATACGGAAGAAAGCCACAGTCGTGAAAATCATCACATAGTGTAAACTTTTCTTTTTTCTCATTTGTAAGGACGCTTTCCTGTCCGTGTGTTTTTTTTTTTTTTTTGTGTAGGAAGGACACTGGCCAAGGACAACAAAAATCCAATAAAAAAAGTATGCCCACTGAAATGCCTGTCCCATAAAAGGGTCAAAGCAGTGGTCAAAAATTGATGAATAAGTGTCTTGAAACCTCCCTCTTGAAGGAATTCAAGTCATAGGAAGGTGGAAATACAGAAGCAGGCAGGGAGTTCAGAGTTTACCAGTGAAAGGGATGAATGATTGAGAATACTGGTTAACTCTTGCGTTAGAGAAGTGGACAGAATAGGGGTGAGAGAAAGAAGAAAGTCTTGTGCAGCGAGGCCGCGGAAGGAGGGGAGGCATGCAGTTAGCAAGATCAGAAGAGCAGTTAGCATGAAAATAGCGGTAGAAGACAGCTAGAGATGCAACATTGCGGCGGTGAGAGAGAGGCTGAAGACAGTTAGAGGAGAGGAGTTAATGATTCCACCCTGTCTAGAAGAGCAGTATGAGTGGAACCCCCCAGACATGTGAAGCATACTCCATACATGGACGGATAAGGCCCTTGTACAGAGTTAGCAGCTCGGGGGGGGTGGTGAGAAAAACTGGCGGAGACGTCTCAGAACGCCTAACTTCATAGAAGCTGTTTTAGCTAGAGATGAGATGTGAATTTTCCAGTTCAGATTATAAGTAATGGACAGACCGAGGATGTTCAGTGTAGAAGACAGTTGAGTGTCACTGAAGAAGAGGGGATAGTTGTCTGGAAGGATGTATCGAGTTGATAGATGGGGGAATTGAGATTTTGAGGTATTGAACAATACCAAATTTTGCTCTGCCCAATCAGAAATTTTAGAAAGATCAGAAGTCAAGCGTTCTGTGGCTTCCCTGCGTGATATGTTTACCTCCTGAAGGGTTGGACGTCTATGAAAAGACGTGGAAAAGTGCAGGATGGTATCATCAGCGTAGGAGTGGATAGGACAAGAAGTTTGGTTTAGAAGATCATTAATGAATAATAAGAAGAGAGTGGGTGACAGGACAGAACCCTGAGGAACACCACTGTTAATAGATTTAGGAGAAGAACAGTGACCGTCTACCACAGCAGCAATAGAACGGTCAGAAAGGAAACTTGAGATGAAGTTACAGAGAGAAGGATAGAAACCGTAGGAGGGTAGTTTGGAAATCAAAGCTTTGTGCCAGACTCTATCAAAAGCTTTTGATATGTCCAAGGCAACAGCAAAAGTTTCACCAACATCTCTAAAAGAGGATGACCAAGACTCAGTAAGGAAAGTCAGAAGATCACCAGTAGAGCGGCCTTGACGGAACCTATACTGGCGATCAGATAGATGGTTGTGAAGTGATAGATGTTTAAGAATCTTCCTGTTGAGGATAGATTTAAAAGCTTTAGATAGGCAGGAAATTAAAGCAATAGGACGGTAGTTTGAGGGATTAGAACGGTCACCCTTTTTAGGAACAGGTTGAATGTAGGCAAACTTCCAGCAAGAAGGAAAGGTAGATGTTGACAGACAGAGCTGAAAGAGTTTCACTAGGCAAGGTGCAAGCACGGAGGCACAGTTTCGGAGAACAATAGGAGGGACCCCATCAGGTCCATAAGCCTTCCGAGGGTTTAGGCCAGCGAGGGCATGGAAAACATCATTGCGAAGAATTTTAATACATGACATGAAGTAGTCAGAGGGTGGAGGAGAGGGAGGAACAAGCCCAGAATCGTCCAAGGTAGAGTTTCTAGCAAAGGTTTGAGCGAAGAGTTCAGCTTTAGAAATAGATGTGATAGCAGTGGTGCCATCTGATTGAAATAGAGGAGGGAAAGAAGAAGCAAAGTTATTGGAGATATTTTTGGCTAGATGCCAGAAATCACGAGGGGAGTTAGATCTTGAAAGGTTTTTGACATTTTCTG